>NC_052339.1:19811252-20128013 GCF_016432855.1 Salvelinus namaycush | reverse complement strand
TATAACAGCATCGTTGTATAACACCCAGTATGTAACAGTATAGTAACTCTATAACGTGTATTCAGCTATACTGTTATAATGACAATACTGTTATACTGACTATACTGTTATACTGACTATACTGTTATACTGACTATACTGGTATACTGACTATACTGTTATAATACTGTTATAATGACTATACTGTTATACTGACTATACTGGTATACTGACTATACTGGTATACTGACTATACTGTTATAATACTGTTATAATGACTATACTGTTATACTGACTATACTGTTATAATACTGTTATACTGACTATACTGTTATAATACTGTTATAATGACTATACTGTTATAATACTGTTATAATGACTATACTGTTATAATGACTATACTGTTATACTGACTATACTGTTATACTGACTATACTGTTATACTGACTATACTGGTATACTGACTATACTGTTATAATGACTATACTGTTATAATACTGTTATACTGACTATACTGTTATAATACTGTTATACTGACTATACTGTTATAATACTGTTATAATGACTATACTGTTATAATGACTATACTGTTATAATGACTATACTGTTATACTGACTATACTGTTATACTACTGTTATAATGACTAAACTGTTATACTGACTATACTGTTATAATACTGTTATACTGACTATACTGTTATAATACTGTTATAATGACTAAACTGTTATACTGACTATACTGTTATAATACTGTTATACTGACTATACTGTTATAATACTGTTATACTGACTAAACTGTTATACTGACTATACTGTTATAATACTGTTATAATGACTAAACTGTTATAATACTGTTATACTGACCATATTGTTATATTGACTATAGTGTTATACTGACTAAACTGTTATAATGACTATACTGTTATAATGACTATACTGTTATAATGTCTATACTGTTATACTGACTATACTGTTATAATGACTATACTGTTATACAGACTATACTGTTATACTGACTATATTGTTATAATACTGTTATACTGACCATATTGTTATATTGACTATAGTGTTATACTGACTAAACTGTTATAATGACTATACTGTTATAATGACTATACTGTTATAATGTCTATACTGTTATACTGACTATACTGTTATAATGACTATACTGTTATACAGACTATACTGTTATACTGACTATACTGTTATAATGACTATACTGTTATAATGTCTATACTGTTATACTGACTATACTGTTATAATGACTATACTGTTATACAGACTATACTGTTATAATGACTATATTGTTATAATACTGTTATACTGACCATATTGTTATATTGACTATAGTGTTATACTGACTAAACTGTTATAATGACTATACTGTTATAATGACTATACTGTTATAATGTCTATACTGTTATACTGACTATACTGTTATAATGACTATACTGTTATACAGACTATACTGTTATACTGACTATACTGTTATAATGACTATACTGTTATACTGACTATACTGTTATAATACTGTTATAATACTGTTATACTGACTAAACTGTTATAATTACTATACTGTTATACTGACTAAACTGTTATAATACTGTTATAATACTGTTATACTGACTAAACTGTTATAATACTGTTATAATACTGTTATACTGACTAAACTGTTATAATTACTATACTGTTATACTGACTAAACTGTTATAATACTGTTATACTGACTAAACTGTTATAATACTGTTATAATGACTATACTGTTATAATGACTATACTGTTATACTGACTATACTGTTAAAATTACTATACTGTTATAATACTGTTATAATGACTATACTGTTATAATGACTATACTGTTATAATGACTATACTGTTATGATGACTATACTGTTATACTGACTATACTGTTATAATGACTATACTGTTATAATGACTATACTGTTATGATGACTATACTATTATACTGACTATACTGTTAAAATTACTATACTGTTATAATACTGTTATACAGACTACACTGGTATAATGACTATACTGTTATAATACTGTTATAATGACTATACTGTTATAATACTGTTATAATGACTATACTGTTATAATACTGTTATACTGAATATACTGTTATACTGACTATACTGTTATACAGACTATACTGTTATAATGACTATACTGTTATACAGACTATACTGTTATACTGACTATACTGTTATAATGACTATACTGTTATACTGACTATACTGTTATACTGACTATACTGTTATAATGACTATACTGTTATACTGACTATACTGTTATACAGACTATACTGTTATACTGACTATACTGTTATAATGACTATACTGTTATACTGACTATACTGTTATACTGACTATACTGTTATAATGACTATACTGTTATACTGACTATACTGTAAAAATTACTATACTGTTATAATACTGTTATAATGACTATACTGTTATAATGACTATACTGTTATAATGACTATACTGTTATAATGACTATACTGTTATACTGACTATACTGTTATAATGACTATACTGTTATAATGACTATACTGTTATAATGACTATACTGTTATACTGACTATACTGTTAAAATTACTATACTGTTATAATACTGTTATAATGACTATACTGGTATAATACTTTTATAATGACTAAACTGTTATAATACTGTTATAATGACTATACTGTTATGATGACTATACTATTATACTGACTATACTGTTAAAATTACTATACTGTTATAATACTGTTATACAGACTACACTGGTATAATGACTATACTGTTATGATGACTATACTGTTATAATGACTATATTGTTATAATGACTATACTGTTATACTGACTATACTGTTAAAATTACTATACTGTTATAATACTGTTATAATGACTATACTGTTATAATGACTATACTGTTATACTGACTATACTGTTATACTGACTATACTGTTAAAATTACTATACTGTTATAATACTGTTATAATGACTATACTGTTATAATGACTATACTGTTATACTGACTATACTGTTATAATGACTATACTGTTATAATACTGTTATACTGACTATACTGTTATAATGACTATACTGTTATGATGACTATACTGTTATAATGACTAAACTGTTATAATACTGTTATACTGACTATACTGTTATAATGACTATACTGTTATACGGACTATACTGTTATACTGACTATACTGTTATACTGACTATACTGGTATACTGACTACACTGTTATAATGACTATACTGTTATAATACTGTTATACAGACTATGCTGTTATAATACTGTTATAATGACTAAACTGTTATAATACTGTTATACTGACTATACTGTTATAATGACTATATTGTTATAATGACTATACTGTTATAATGACTATACTGTTATACTGACTATACTGTTATAATGACTATACTGTTATACTGACTATACAGTGATCCCTCGCCACTTCGCGGTTCACTTATCGCGGATTCGCTATTTCGCGGATTTTCATAATGCATTTTTTTTTTTTTTTTGGTGCATTGTGCTCTGCATTCTGATTCGCTAAAAACTCACTCCCGCTTCTTGTATCAAAACATGCTACGAATTGTGCTATCATTTTGTCGTCTCGTGCAGTTATGTGTACGTACATAAAACAGCTTGGCAAATTTACATTAAGTTGTAAAAACAGCTGCCTATCACTATGTTCTTCTCCCGAACAAACACACCTGCACCGCGGGCTTCAGAAGAAGAGAACACTGCAGAGCGCAGTCAGGATGCAGCGGCCCAGTCTGAAGAGCAGTGAAACGGCCTACACGTGAGTCACTGTATTTGTATACATGTAATAGTTGCTAATTGTAAAAATAAAAAAAAAGTTTTCTATTTCGCGGATTTCACTTATCGCGGGTCATTTTCGGAACGTAACCCCCGCGATAAACGAGGGATTACTGTACTGTTATAATGACTATACTGTTATAATGACTATACTGTTATACTGACTATACTGTTATAATGACTATACTGTTATAATGACTATACTGTTATAATGGTGTTATAATGACTATACTGTTATACTGACTATACTGTTATACAGACTATGCTGTTATAATACTGTTATAATGACTAAACTGTTATAATACTGTTATACTGACTATACTGTTATACTGACTATACTGTTATACTGACTATACTGTTATAATGACTATACTGTTATACTGACTATACTGTTATAATGGTGTTATAATGACTATACTGTTATACTGACTATACTGTTATACTGACTATACTGTTATAATGACTATACTGTTATACTGACTATACTGTTATACTGACTATACTGTTATAATACTGTTATACTGACTATACTGTTATACTGACTATACTGTTATACTGACTATACTGTTATACTGACTATACTGTTATAATGACTATACTGTTATACTGACTATACTGTTATATTGACTATACTGTTATAATACTGTTATACTGACTATACTGTTATAATGACTATACTGTTATACTGACTATACTGTTATAATGACTATACTGTTATAATACTGTTATACAGACTATACTGTTATAATACTGTTATACTGACTATACTGTTATAATGACTATACTGGTATAATACTGTTATAATGACTATACTGTTATAATGGTGTTATAATGGCTATACTGTTATACTGACTATACTGTTATATTGACTATACTGTTATAATGGTGTTATAATGACTATACTGTTATAATGACTATACTGTTATACTGACTATACTGTTATAATGACTATACTGTTATAATACTGTTATAATGACTATACTGTTATACGGACTATACTGTTATAATGACTATACTGTTATACTGACTATACTGTTATACTGACTATACTGTTATATTGACTATACTGTTATAATGGTGTTATAATGACTATACTGTTATATTGACTATACTGTTATAATGGTGTTATAATGACTATAATGTCATACTGACTATACTGTTATAATGGTGTTATAATGACTATACTGTTATATTGACTATACTGTTATAATACTGTTATAATGACTATACTGTTATAATGACTATACTGTTATACTGACTATACTGTTATAATGACTATACTGTTATACTGACTATACTGTTATAATGACTATACTGTTATACTGGCTATACTGTTATAATGTCTATACTGTTATAATGCCTATACTGTTATAATGACTATATTGTTATACTATTGTTATACTGACTATACTGTTATAATGACTACACTGTTATAATGACTATATTGTTATACTGACTATATTGTTATAGTGGTGTTATAATGGCTATACTGTTATACTGACTATAAAGTCATACGACTGTTATACTGACTATATTGTTATACTGACTATATTGTTATACTGACTATATTGTTATGTTAGGTTTAGGGGTTAGGTTTAGTGTTAGTGTTAGGTTTAGGGGTTTGGGGTCAAGGTTGGGGTTATGGTCAAACTTAGGTTAGGTTCAGGGTTAAGGGAAAATATGATTTTGAAAGGGAATCAATTGTTTGGTCCCCACAAGGACAGCAAAACAAAGATATGTGTGTGTGTGTGTTGCGGGTGTGTATTTGTGCGTGTGTGTACATGTGTGTGTGACTGAGGCATCACTTATTCATTTTGAATCCCTATTAGCCGCACACAGGCCCTGCAGTGGTCAATCTAACCATCTTTAAACACACTGTTCTGTAGCCGGCTGCATTAAACAAGCCAATAATTCAGGAATCGATCAATACCGCTCACTAAGAGATTTCCTACTCTTTGGTCTCGCTGTGGGAAAGATAAGGCAAATGAGTCCCAGTGTGTGTTTTACGATATAAAACGACTGCATTAGAATTGATCTACTGCAATAACAGTAAATTGTATATGCTATAATTGTGTTTGCAAGGTAGCAAACCCTCAAACATGTAATAATGTACTTCTTAGAGAGTAAACAAATCGTTATATCATATTGCCCAATAAACAAGCTTGGATACACCCTGCCGTAGCGTATAGGCTTAAAGACATGCTCTTTGACTGCAAGCAATTTATTTCTCTTTCATGTACCATACCCATTGATCCAAACAATAAGTAATCTATAGTAGCTTATTTAGCATAATCAGTATTTGACCCACATGGTAATGATAGTTATTAATGCCTGGCTGGTTAATGACTGTGAGAAGATATAGCCTAGCGTGACAGAGAGGGCTATTTTCATGTAGAATGATGCTGTAATAGGATTTCGACAGCATACCTAAACCCACATCTAGATAACACAAATTAGTCTCTATTGAAGAATACTGGAGGTTAGTATGTGCTGGAGACAGAACTTTGTGTCTATCTCAATTTTTCTCTTTTTGTTAGTGTGTATACATATTAAAGGTGTGTGTGTGTGTTTAAATACTGTAGGGTGGATTATATAGTCTTACCAGTGTTGTTTCCCAGTCCCCTCATAGGTCCTTTGTGGTAGTGGTTGACTCTGTCCTCATAGATGGGCTCTTTGTGGTGGTCTGGGGATCCCAGGGGACGCAGGTCTGGACCACAGTGACTGTGCTGATTACTGTAGGAACCCCTGGAACCTGGAGAGGGGGAGGGAGGGTGTAAGGGAGGGAGGAAGAGAGAGAAAGACAGAGAGAAAGACAGAGAGAGAGAGGGGAGAGAGAGAGAGAAATCAGCCCTGAGTATTGACTTTTCTCCAGCAAAATGTAATTCTCCATACACATTGTCCCTAAGAGCTCCAGCCTCTCCTCTCCTCTCTTTCTCTGTAATCACCTTAGCTTCTGTCCCAATAGTCTCTCTCTAGCCTCCTCTACTCCCATAGTCTCCAGCCTCTCCTCTCCTCTCTTTCTCTGTAATCACCCTAGCTTCTGTCCCAATAGTGTAACGGATTTCCTCCTCCTCTTCATCCGAAGAGGAGGAGCAGGGATTCGACCAAAACGCAGCGTTGTCATAGGACATAATGAATTTATTGAACAAGACAAAAACGAACTATACTTGAATAACTAACAAAATAACAAACGACGTAGACAGACCTGGACATGCGAACTTACATACAACGAAGAACTCACGAACAGGAAAATGACTACACAAAAGAACGAACGTACAAACAAACCGAGACAGTCCCGTGTGGCGCGACAAACACAGACACAGGAGACAACCACCCACAACAAACAATGTGAAAACACCTACCTTAATATGGCTCTCAATCAGAGGAAATGAAAACCACCTGCCTCTAATTGAGAACCATATCAGGTCACCCTTTAACAAACATAGAAACACATAACATAGACTACCCACCCAAACTCACGCCCTGACCGTCAAACACATACAAAATAACAGAAAACCGGTCAGGAACGTGACATAACCCCCCCCTCAAGGTGCGTACTCCGAACGCACCACCAAAAGTCTAGGGGAGGGTCTGGGTGGGCGTCTGACCACGGTGGTGGCTCAGGCTCTGGGCGAGGTCCCCACCCCACCATAGTCAATCCCAGCTTACGTCTCCCCCTTAGAATGACCACCCTCATATTACACCCACTTAATTTAAAGGGTAACCTTAAGATAAGGGGCAGCACCGGGACAAGGGGCAGCACCGGGATAAGGTAGCTCAGGACAGAGAGATAGCTCAGGACAGAGAGGTAGGTCAGGATAGAGAGGTAGCTCAGGATAGAGGGGCAACTCCGGACTGAAGGGCAGCTCCGGACAGAGAGACAGCTCTGGACTGAGGGGCAGTTCTGGATAAATAGCAGCTCTGGGCTGAGGGGCAGCTCATGGCTGGCTGACAGCTCTGGACGCTCATGGCTGGCTGACGGCTCTGGACGCTCATGGCTGGCTGACGGCTCTGGACGCTCATGGCTGGCTGACGGCTCTGGACGCTCATGGCTGGCTGACGGCTCTGGACGCTCATGGCTGGCTGACGGCTCTGGACGCTCATGGCTGGCTGACGGCTCTGGACGCTCATGGCTGGCTGACGGCTCTGGACGCTCATGGCTGGCTGACGGCTCTGGACGCTCATGGCTCGCTGACGGCTCTGGACGCTCATGGCTGGCTGACGGCTCTGGACGCTCATGGCTGGCTGACGGCTCTGGACGCTCATGGCTGGCTGACGGCTCTGGACGCTCATGGCTGGCTGACGGCTCTGGACGCTCATGGCTCGCTGGCGGCTCTGGCAGATCCTGTCTGGTTGGCGGCTCTGGCAGATCCTGTCTGGTTGGCGGCTCTGGCAGATCCTGTCTGGTTGGCGGCTCTGGCAGATCCTGTCTGGTTGGCGGCTCTGGCAGATCCTGTCTGGTTGGCGGCTCTGGCAGATCCTGTCTGGTTGGCGGCTCTGGCAGATCCTGTCTGGTTGGCGGCTCTGGCAGATCCTGACTGACGAATGGTTCTAGCGGCTCCTGACTGACTAACGGCTCTGACGGCTCGGGACAGACGGGCGGCTATAATGGCTCGGGACAGACGGATGGCTCAGACGGCACTGAGCAGACGGATGGCTCAGATGGCGCTGGGGAGACGGATGGCTCAGATGGCGCTGGGGAGACGGATGGCTCAGATGGCGCTGGGGAGACGGATGGCTCAGATGGCGCTGGGGAGACGGATGGCTCAGATGGCGCTGGGGAGACGGATGGCTCAGATGGCGCTGGGGAGACGGATGGCTCAGATGGCACTGGGGAGACGGATGGCTCAGATGGCCGGATGAGGCGCACTGTAGGCCTGGTGCGTGGTGCCGGAACTGGAGGCACCGGGCTAATGACACGCACCTTCAGGCTAGTGCGGGGAGCAGGGACAGGGCACACTGGACTCTCAAAACGCACTATGGACCTGGTGCGTGGTACCGGCACTGGTGGCACCGGCCTGAGGGCACGCACATCAGGACGAGTACGGGGAGAAGGAACAGTGTGTACAGGGCTCTGGAGACGCACAGGTGGCTTAGTGCATGGTGCCGGAACTGGAGGCACTGGGCTGGAGACACACACCATAGGGAGAGTGCGTGGAGGAGGAACAGGGCTCTGGAAACGCACTGGAAGCCTGGTGCGTGGAGTATGCACTGGTGGTACTGGGCTGGGGCGGGGAGGTGGCGCCGGAAATACCGGACCGTGCAGGCGTACTGGCTCCCTTGAGCACTGAGCCTGCCCAACCTTACCTGGTTGAATGCTCCCCGTCGCCCGCCCAGTGCGGGGAGGTGGAATAACCCGCACCGGGCTATGTAGGCGAACCGGGTACACCATGCGTAAGGCTGGTGCCATGTAAGCCGGCCCGAGGAGACGCACTGGTGGCCAGATGTGTAGAGCCGGCTTCATGGCACTTGGCTCAATGCTCAATCTAGCCCTACCAGTGCGGGGAGGTGGAATAACCCGCACCGGGCTATGAACACGTACAGGAGACACCGTGCGCTCTACTGCGTAACACGGTGTCTGCCCGTACTCCCGCTCTCCACGGTTAGCCTGGGAAGTGGGCGCAGGTCTCCTACCTGCCCTTGGCCCACTACCTCTTAGCCCCCCCCAATAAATTTTTGGGGTTTCTTCACGGGCTTCCGTGCTAGCCGTGTACCTTCATATCTTCGGTTCCTCTCTCCGGTTGCCTCTGCTCTCCTCACTGCCTCCAGCTGTTCCCATGGGAGGCGATCCCTTCCAGCCAGGATCTCCTCCCATGTGTAGCAACCCTTGCCGTTTAACACGTCCTCCCATGTCCCTTCCTGTTTAGTATTCCACTGCTTGGTCCTGGTTCGGTGGGTGGTTCTGTAACGGATTTCCTCCTCCTCTTCATCCGAAGAGGAGGAGCAGGGATTCGACCAAAACGCAGCGTTGTCATAGGACATAATGAATTTATTGAACAAGACAAAAACGAACTATACTTGAATAACTAACAAAATAACAAACGACGTAGACAGACCTGGACATGCGAACTTACATACAACGAAGAACTCACGAACAGGAAAATGACTACACAAAAGAACGAACGTACAAACAAACCGAGACAGTCCCGTGTGGCGCGACAAACACAGACACAGGAGACAACCACCCACAACAAACAATGTGAAAACACCTACCTTAATATGGCTCTCAATCAGAGGAAATGAAAACCACCTGCCTCTAATTGAGAACCATATCAGGTCACCCTTTAACAAACATAGAAACACATAACATAGACTACCCACCCAAACTCACGCCCTGACCGTCAAACACATACAAAATAACAGAAAACCGGTCAGGAACGTGACAAATAGTCTCTCTCTAGCCTCCTCTACTCCCATAGTCTCCAGCCTCTCCTCTCCTCTCTTTCTCTGTAATCATCTTAGCTTCTGTCCCAATAGTCTCTCTCTAGCCTCCTCTACTCCCATAGCTTCCAACCTCTCCTCTCCTCTCTTTCTCTGTAATCATCTTATCTTCTGTCCCAATAGTCTCTCTCTAGCCTCCTCTACTCCCATAGCCTCCAGCCTCTCCTCTCCTCTCTTTCTCTGTAATCATCTTAGCTTCTGTCCCAATAGTCTCTCTCTAGCCTCCTCTACTCCCATAGCCTCCAGCCTCTCCTCTCTTTCTCTGTAATCATCTTATCTTCTGTCCCAATAGTCTCTCTCTAGCCTCCTCTACTCCCATAGCCTCCAGCCTCTACTCCAATAACCTCTATAGCAGGGATCATCAACTAGATTCATCTTTTTTTTAAGCAGATGGTCAGGGGGCTGTAAAATTAGTTCAAATAATTTATAGATTGCAAGAAGCCCAAACAGATATAATATTTGACTAAAATAATTTCAAACCTTCAAATCTCTCTATTAAGTGTGGGAATATTTTGGGAACAGATATCCTAAATTAAAATCTCTTGGAGCTGATTTCCTGGTGTTTTTACAGTCTTATGTCCAACAATAAAGAAAAATATATATATATATATTTGTTTTGTATTTATTTGCTCAGAAAACTTGGGCGGGGGGTCACCAGTTGGGGAACCCTGCTCTACTCCCCTAGCACCTCTCTATCCCTGCCTTCTTCAGTCCACTATACACTGGGATAGTAGTGGAAAACTCTACACGCACACACACAGTTCACAACCCTGGCTCATTCCCGGACAGTGAGAAGCCAGAATCTATCCCCCAGCATAAGAGAGGAAAAAGTATGTGCATGTACGTGCGTAAATGTCTGTGTTTGTGCAGCAGGTACTCTACAATGGGGGACCGTGAGGAAATGTCATCCACGGATGAAGAGGGAACTAATGGGAGGAGGAGAGGAGAGGGGAATGAGGAGAGAGGTAGGAGGAAAGAGAGATGAGGAGAGGAAGAAGAGGAGAAGAGGAGAAGGGAGTGAGAAGAGAGGGATGAGAAGAGAGGGATGAGGAGAGAGGGATGAGGAGAGAGGGATGAGGATAGGAGGATGATGAGAGAGGGATGAGGACAGGAGGATGAGGAGAGAGGGATGAGGATAGGAGGATGATGAGAGAGGGATGATGAGAGAGGGATTAGGATAGGAGGATGATGAGAGAGGGATGAGGAGAGAGTGATGAAGAAAGTGGGATGAGGAAAGAGGGATGATGATAGAGGGATGATGAGAGAGGGATGAGGAGAGAGGGATGTTGAGAGAGGGTTGAGGAGAGAGGGGTGAAGAGAGAGGGATGATGAGAGAGGGGTGAAGAGAGAGGGATGAGGAGAGAGGGATGAGGAGAGAGGGATGAGGAGAGTGGTGAAGAGAGAGGGATGAGGAGAGAGGGATGAGGAGAGAGGGGTGAAGAGAGAGGGATGATGAGAGAGGGATGAGGAGAGAGGGGAACACAGTCAGTTGTATTAACAACAGGAGATATTGTCCCTGAACGCTGTATTTCTATAGTGTACCCAGTCAAAAGTTTGGACACACCTACTCATTCCAGGGTTTTTCTTTTCTACTATTTTCTGCATTGGAAAATAACACTGAAGACATAAATAACACATATGGAATCATGTAGTAACTAAAAAAGTGTTAAACATATCAAAACATATTTTATATTTGAGATTCTTCAAAGTGGCCACCTTTCGCCTTGATGACAGCTTTGCACACTCTTGGCATTCTCTCAACCAGCTTTTAATTTTTTAAATATTTGTTTGTTTAACCTTTATTTAACCAGGTAGGCCAGTTGAGAACAAGTTCTCATTTACAGCTGCGACCTGGCCAAGATAAAGCAAAGAAGTGCGACATAAACAACAACACAGAGTTACACATGGAATAAACAAATGTACAGTCAATAACACAACAGAAAAATATATATACAGTGTGTGCAAATGTAGTAAGATTAGGGAGGTAAAGCCATAGTGGCAAAATAATTACAATTTACCATTAACACTGGAGTGAGATGTACAGATGATGATGTGCAAGTAGAGATACTGGGTTGCAAAGGAGCAAAAATAAACAACAATATGGGGATGAGGTAGTTGGGTGGGCTATTTACAGATGGGCTGTGTACAGGTGCAGTGATCGGTAAGCTGCTTTGACAGCTGATGCTTAAAGTTAGTGAGGGAGATATAAGTCTCCAGCTTCAGTGATTTTTGCAATTCGTTCCAGTCATTGGCAGCAGAGAGCTGGAAGGAAAGGCGGCCAAAGGAGGAATTGGCTTTGGGGATGACCAGTGAAATATACCTGCTGGAGCGCATGCTACGGGTGGGTGTTGCTATGGTGACCAGTGAGCTGAGATAAGGCGGGGCTTTACCTAGCAAAGACTTATAGATGAACTGGAGCCAGTGGGTTTGAAGACGAATATGAAGCGAGGGCCAGCCAACGAGAGCATACAGGTCACAGTGGTGGGAAGTATATGGGGCTTTGGTGACAAAATGGATGGCATTGTGATAGACTAGATACAATGTGCTAAGTAGAATGGTGGAGGCTATTTTGTAAATTACATCGCCGAAGTCAAGGATCGGTAGGATAGTCCGTTTTACAAGGGTATGTTCAGCAGCATGAGTGAAGGAGGCTTTGTTGCGAAATAGGAAGCCGATTCTAGAATTATTTTGTATTGGAGATGCTTAATGTGAGTCTGGAAGGAGAGTTTACAGTCTAACCAGACACCTAGGTATTTGTAGTTGTCCACATATTCTAAGTCAGAACCGTCCAGAGTAGTGATGCTAGTCGGGCGGGCGGGTGCGGGCAGAGATCGGTTGAAGAGCATGCATTTAGTTTTACTTGCATTTAAGAGCAGTTGGAGGCCACGGAAGGAGTGTTGTATGGCATTGAAGCTCGTCTGGAGGTTTGTTAACACAGTGTCCAAAGAAGGGCCAGAAGTATACAGAATGGTGTCTTCTGCGGAGAGGTGGATCAGAGAATCACCAGCAGCAAGAGCGACATCATTGATATATACAGAGAAAAGAGTCGGCCCGAGAATTGAACCCTGTGGCACTCCCATAGACACTGTGATTTGACACACTGAAATCTATCTGAGAAGTAGTTGGTGAACCAGGCGAGGCAGTCATTTGAGAAACCAAGGCTGTTGAGTCTGCTGATAAGAATGTGGTGATTGACAGAGTCGAAAGCCTTGGCCAGGTCAATGGCCAGGTCGAGCCTTGGCCAGGTGACCGCGGCAGCTTTCCAATCTTTAGGGATCTCAGACGATACGAAAGAGAGGTTGAACAGGCTAGTACTAGGGCTTGCAACAATTGCGGCAGATAACTTTAGAAAGAGAGGGTCCAGATTGTCTAGCCCAGGTGATTTGTAGGGGTCAAGGTTTTGCAGCTCTTTCCGAACATCAGCTATTTGGATTTGGGTGAAGGAGGAGCGGGGGGGCTTTGGCAAATTGCTGCGGGGGGTGCAGAGATGTTGGCTGGGGTAGGGGTAGCCAGGTAGAAAGCATGGCCAGCCGTAGAAAAATGCTTATTGAAATTCTCGATTATCATAGATTTATTGGTGGTGGCAGTGTTTCCTAGCCTCAGTGCAGTGGGCAGCTGAGAGGAGGTGCTCTTATTCTCCATGGACTTTACAGTGTCCCAAAACTTTTTGGAATTTGTGCTACAGATTGCAAATTTCTGTTTGAAAAAGCTATCCTTTGCTTTCCTAACTGAGTGTGTATATAACTTCCCTGAAAAGTTACATATCGCGGAGGCTATTCGATGCTAATGCAGTAGGCCACAGGATGTTTTTGTGCTGGTCAAGGGCAGTCAAGTCTGGAGTGAACCAAGGGCTATATCTGTTCTTAGTTCTACATTTTTTGAATGGGGCATGCTTATTTAAGATGGTGAGGAAAGCACTTTTAAAGAATAACCAGGTATCTCTACTGACGGGATGAGGTCAATATCCTTCCAGGATACCCGGGCCAGGTCGATTAGAAAGGCCTGCTCGCTGAAGTGTTTTAGGGAGCGTTTGACAGTGATGAGGGGTGATCGTTTCACCGCTGACCCATTACGGACAGATTGCAATGAGGCAGTGATTGCTGAGATCCTGGTTGAAGAAAGCAGAGGTGTATTTAGAGGGCAGGTTGGTCAGGATGACGTCTATGAGGGTCCCCGTGTTTACGGATTTGGGGTTGTACCTGGTAGGTTCCTTGATGATTTGTGTGAGATTGAGGGCATCTAGCTTAGATTGTAGGACGGCCGGGGTGTTAACTTCTCTAGGATAGGGGGCAGCATTTTCACTTTGGATAAATAGCATGCCCAATTTCAACTTCCTTCTACTCATCCCCAGAATATAAGATATGCATATTATTAGTAGATTTGGATAGAAAACACTCTGAAGTTTCTAAAACTGTTTGAATCATGTATGTGAGTATAGTACAGTAGTACAGAACTTATGTAGCAGGCAAAACCCTGAGGACTAACCATTCAGAACTTTTTATTTTTAGGTCACTGTCTGTTCAATGGGTTTTCATTGGGATACTAGATTTCTAATCAACCTGTTTGCAGTTCCTACCGCTTCCACTGGATGTCACCAGTCGTTGGAAATTGGTTGAGGTTATTCCTTTGTGCAATGAAGAAGTACGGCCATCTGGAATCAGTGTAACGTTATGTGTACTGTTTGAGAGTTGCGCAAGACTAGAAATGTAGCGTTAGTTTGTTGTCCTCCTGTATTGAAAACAGATAGACCCGTCTTCAATTTGATCGATTATTAACGTTTAAAAATACCTAAAGTTCTATTACAAAAGTAGTTTGAAATGTTTTGGCAAAGTTTAGAGGTCATTTTTGAGATATTTTGTAGTGACTTTGCGCAAATTGGAAGCTGTTTTTTTCTGGATCAAACGCTACAAATAAATGGACAATTTGGATATATATGGACGGAATTAGTCGAACAAAAGGACCATTTGTGATGTTTATGGGACATATTGGAGTGCCAACAAAAGAAGCTCGTCAAAAGTAAGGCATGATTTATATTTTATTTCTGCGTTTTGTGTTGCGCCTGCAGGGTTGAAATATGCTACACTCTCTTTGTTTACTTTTGTGCTATCATCAGATAATAGCATCTTATGCTTTCGCCGAAAAGCCTTTTTGAAATCTGACATGTTGGCTGGATTCACAACGAGTGTAGCTTTAATTTGGTATCTTACATGTGTGATTTAATGAAAGTTTGATTTTATATCATTTTTTTGAATTTGGCGCTCTACATTTTCCCTGGCTATTGGCCAAGTGGGACGCAAGCGTCCCAGAGAGGTTAACCATATCCCAGTTTAGGTCACCTAACAGAACGAACTCTGAAGATAAATGGGGGGCAATCAATTCACATAAGGATCCAGGGCACAGCTGGGGGCTGAGGGGGGTCTATAACAAGCGGCAACAGACAGATACTTATTTCTGGAAAGATGGATTTTTAAAAGTAGAAGCTAGAACTGTTTGGGCACAGACCTGGATAGCATGACAGAACTCTGTAGGCTATCTCTGCAGTAGATTGCGACTTCGCTCCCTTTGGCAGTTCTACCTTGGTGGAAAATGTTGTAGTTCGGGATGGAAATTTCAGAATTTTTGGTGGCATTCGTAAGCCAGGATTCAGACATGGCTAGGTCATCAGGGTTGGCGGAGTGTGCTAAAGCAGTTAGTAAAACAAACTTAGGGAGGAGGCTTCTGATGTTAACATGCATGAAACCAAGGCTTTTACGGTTACAGAAGTCAACAAATGATAGCGCCTGGGGAATAAGTGTGGTACTGGGGTCTACAGGGCCTGGGTTAACCTCTACATCACCAGAGTAAGAGAGGAGGAGTAGGATAAGGATACGGCTAAAGGCTATAAGAACTGGTCGTCTCGTGCGTTGGGAACAGAGAATAAAAGGAGAAGATTTCTGGGCGTGGTAGAATAGGTTCAGGGCATAATGTACAGACAAGGGTATGGTAGGATGTGAGTACAGTGTAGGTAAACGTAGGCGTTGAGTGACGATGAGAAAGGTTTCGTCTTTGGTGGCACCAGTTAAGCCAGGTGAGGTCTCCGCATGTGTGGGGGGTGGGACAAAAGAGCTATCTAAGGCAAGGTGAGCGGGACTGAGGGCTCTAGAGTGAAATAAAACAATAAGAACTAGCCGAGACAGCAGTAGACAAGGCATATTGACA
Source organism: Salvelinus namaycush (assembly GCF_016432855.1). Taxonomy (NCBI): domain Eukaryota; kingdom Metazoa; phylum Chordata; class Actinopteri; order Salmoniformes; family Salmonidae; genus Salvelinus; species Salvelinus namaycush. The sequence goes on along the minus strand of NC_052339.1, from coordinate 20,111,570 downwards.
TTAGAGAGAGGCATATTGACATTAGAGAGAGGCAGAAAGCAGGTGTTGATCGGGAGATCGGGAGAGCTAAGACAACAACGGGTAAATGGAGATGAATGGGCAGAGCGGGTCAATTAGGTACATACAGGACCTGAGTTCGAGGCCGGGGCCGACAGATAAACACAATTAGGTACCATGTAATTGAAACAGTCCAGGGGGCATCAGCTGTGTAGCTGAGTGATCATAGGGTGCAAAGAACAGCAATAGGTGAGTCAGGGAGCCGTTCAGTGGTCAGTACTACGCTAGTCGAGCGGGAGACACAGTGTTTAGAAAGCTAGTAGGCTGGGGCAAGAAGATGGGTCTTCAGCGACATCGCAACGGAAAAGCCTGTTGAGACCACATCAGGGGGATCAGTGGGGCTCTGTGTCGACAATAAAGGTTCCAGGCCAATTGGCAAAAGAGGTATTGTAGTCCTAGAATTAGCTGGTATATAGGCCTAGCTCGAGGCTAGATCAAGGCTAACTGGTGCTTGCTTTGGGACAGAGGCGTTAGCTAACAGTAGCCATTTGGTAGCAGCTAGCTAGCTATGATGATCCGGTGTAATGATCCAGAGCGGCAGAAATCCGGTGATGTGGTAGAGAGAAGCAGTCCGATATGCTCTGGGTTGATATCGCTCTGTGCAGACTGGCATGTATTGTCCGAGCTAAAGCTGGCGGTGTCCGAGCTAAATGTGAAGACTGCTATCCGTGGCTAACAAAGACTAGTAGCTAGTTAGCTGGCTAGCTCCTGACGGAGGTTCCAGTCATAAGGAATAAAAATAGCAGATCCGTACCACATTGGGTGAGGCGGGTTGCAGGAAAGTATATTTAGTTGGTAGACAGAAAGTGAGATTAAAATGTATATGAGAAAAAAATTGGAAAAAAATGATTATTTACACAGGATAAGACACAGGAGAAGACAAAGACAAACACAACACACATCCGACTGCTACGCCATCTTGGATCACAGCTTCATGAGGTAGTCACCTGGAATGCATTTCAATTAACAGGTATGCCTTGTTAAAAGTTAATTTGTGGAATTTATTTCCTTCATAATGTGTTTGAGCCAATCAGTTGTGTTGTGACAAAGTAGGGGTGGTATACAGAAGATAGCCCTACTTGGTAAAAGACCAGGTCCATATTATTGCAAGAACAGCTCAAATAAGCAAAGAGAAACAACCGTCCATCATTACTTTAAGCCATGAAGGTCAGTCAATCTGGAAAATGTCAAGAACTTTGAAAGTTTCTTCAGGTGCAGTCGCAAAAACCATCAAGCGCTGTGATGAAACTGGCTCTCATGATGACCGCCACAGGAAAGGAAGACCCAGAGTGCTAAATAAATGCTTCACAGAGTTCAAGTAACAGACACATCTCAACATCATCTGTTCAGAGGAGACTGCGTGAATCAGGACTTCATGGTCGAATTGCTGCAAAGAACCCACTACTGAAGGACACCCATAATAAGAAGAGACTTGCTTGAGCCAAGAAACACGAGCAATGGATATTCGATCGGGGGAAGCCTGTCCTTTGGTCTGATGAGTCCAAATTTGAGATTTTTGGTTCCAAACGCAGTTTCTTTGTGAGACGCAGAGTAGGTGAACGGATGATCTCTCCATGTGTAATTCCCAACGTGAAGCATGGAGGAGGAGGTGTGTTGGTGTGGGGGTGCTTTGCTGGTGACACCGTCAGTGAATTATTTAGAATTCAAGGCACACTTAACCAGCATGGCTACCACAGCATTCTGCAGCGATAAGCCATCCCATCTGGTTTGCGCTTAGTGGGATTATGATTTGTTTTCCAACAGGACAATGACCCAACACAACTCCAGGCTGTGTAAGGGCTATTTTACCAAGAAGGAGAGTGATGGAGTGCTGCATCAGATGACCTGGCCTCCACAATCCCCCGACCTCAACCCAATTGAGATGGTTTGGGATGAGTCGGACCGCAGAGTGAAGGAACAGCAGCCAACAAGTGTTCAGCATATGTGGGAACTCCTTCAAGACTGTTGGAAAACCATTCCAGTTGAAGCTGGTTGAGAGAATGCCAAGGGTGTGCAAAGCTGTCATCAAGGCAAAGGGTGGCTACTTTGCAGAATCTAAATTATACAATATATTTTGATTTTTTTAACTACTTTTTTGGTTACTACATGATTCCATGTGTGTTATTTCACAGTTTTGATGTCTTCACTATTATTCTAAAATGTAGAAAACAGTAAAAATAAAGAAAAACCCTCGAATGAGTAGGTGTGTCCAAACTTTTGACTGGTACTGTATATTGTGCTGATCTGCAGTGGTAGACGGTATTTTACCATGCTACTGTGTAGGGAGGACAGAGTTGTTATGTAATCTTTATAGAGCATATTGTCTAGCATCAGCCATAAAATAATAAGATTCAAAATGCATTTTCCTCAGTCCTTTGTGTGTGTGTGTGTGTGTGTGTGTGTGTGTGTGTGTGTGTGTGTGTGTGTGTGTGTGTGTGCGTGTGCGTGTGCGTGTGCGTGTGCGTGTGCGTGTGTGTGTGTGCATGCACGCGTTTCCCCCTTTTTTGGCCGGATTCCCGAACACAGACACCTCTGACTTTTCCTCACTGAGCGCTTGTTCATTACACTGCATAACAAATGTAAGCCAGGGCCTCCCTGGGAGGAAGAAGGAAGGGGGAGAGGGGAGTGAAAGAGCAAGAGACAGAGACAGAGCGAGAGAGACAGAGAGAGAGAGACAGAGACAGAGAGAGCTAATAATAAAATAAAATATTTGGCATGGGTTATCAGACCCTCAAAAAGTTCTACAGCTGCACTATCGAGAGCATCCTGACCGGTTGCATCACCGCCTGGTATGGCAACTGCTCGGCATCTGACCATAAGGCGCTACTAAGGGTAGTGCGTACGGCCCAGTACATCACTGGGGCCAAGCTTCCTGCCATCCAGGACCTATATACTAGACGGTGTCAGAGGCCCCAAAAAATGTCAAAGACTCCAGTCACCCAAGTCATAGACTGTTCTCTCTGCTACCGCACGGCAAGCGGTACCGGAGCACCAAGTCTAGGTCCAAAAGGCTCATTAACAGTTTCTACCCCCAAGCAATAAGACTGCTGAACAATTAATCAAATGACCACCAGACTATTTACATTTACACCCCCCCCACCCCCTTTGTTTTTACACTACTGCTACTTGCATAGTCACTTTACCCCTACCTGCATGTACAAATTACCTCGGCTAACCTGTAACCCTGCACATTGACTCGATACCGGTACAACTGTATATAGCCTCGTTATTCTTGTTTTATTGTTTTATTGTGTTGTTGGTTAAGGGCTTGTAAGTAAGCGTTTCACTGTAAGGTGAAACGCCTGTTGTAAGTAAGCGTATCACTGTAAGGTACAACACCTGTTGTATTCTGAGCACGTGACAAATAACATGTGATTTTATCTAGAGTAGTAATAATGAAGAGAAGGAAGCTGCCTCCCTTTAACACTACTGATGGTTGTTTACCAAAATGAGGGTTTGAATATGGACAGAAAGGAAAGAAGGATGGAGGGAACCAAGAAGAGAGGAGCACTAATTAGAATGATGGACACACTCCGTCGCCTGTCTCATCCTTGTCATCCTCCTCTCCTCTCCGGCTCTCTTCCCTCCCTTCTTTGATGTCTCATGGAGACTTACTGAGTCACTGCTCAGGCTCCCCATATCAAAGTGCTCAACTGTTAGGATGGAGGGATGGAGAGAGAGAGGGAGGGAGCTGGCCTCCCATGACACTATGAAACTTGAAATTTGATACAGTCAGAAAAATGTTATAATGATTAAAGAAAATAAAAGGAATATGCAAAACCAGCCCAAGCCCCCTGCTGCCTGTGTTCAGCTCTGAACCTCCTGTTTGTGTGCTAAAAAGGAAACATGGACTATATTATTATAAAGTATTATGTAAAAGTATTATGTAAATATCATAAAACCACAATGCAACACCACTACTAAGTATTGCTTTAGCCTGTTACTCTTGAGGATTTAACTCATTCTATAACAAAGTCATTAACGTTTTCACTTTGATGTTTGTGCTCAATGTCAAAGATAAATAAATACGTTATTATTATTAAACAAGTAGCTAGCATAGCACAGCCCAAACATTCAGTGTTGCATTCATGTTATAGCTAGCAGCGTTTCAGATGTACACTGTCAACGATCTTCAACATCCTGTCTTGTTTCTAAGGAAGAAGTAGCACTTCACAATTCTTAGAAAACAATTTAATTTAATCTTTAGAATTGATGGAATTTTCAAGGACCTGACACTAGCTAAGGACATCTTTCAGTATTTGTATACAGTAATGTCTCCAAAACTCTCTCTAAGTGTAATATAGAGCACAACCCTGGCCTGTGTTCTATTCTCTCTCCACACAAAAAGCCCTTGAAGCATCACGACTCAGCTGTATAAGAGGCTGATTGCAGTCTTCAGAAGCACTGAACCTTCAGATGACATTCAACAAACACACAGCTTATTCAACACACACACCTACATACCCACACACACACGCACACACTGCAGAGCACAACCACTCATTACTGCAGAGCCACGGGTCTGTTATTGGGATCAATAAGAGATAAGATGTTAGTAACCTGACAGACAGTTATTACCACTGAGTAACTCTAACTCAAAGATAACAGTCAACAACTCACTCACACCGAGGACAACAGTCAGACCACATAACAAGGTAAAGACCAACTCTAGGCCAAGGACTCACTTAACTCCATACAGAAGAGTAAATAACAGCAGAGGAAAAATATTCAGTGTTTGCATTGCATACATGGAGGGATTCACTTTGAGAGGCGCGTTGTTGTGCGCATATGTTTGTACGTCTTACCTGCCAGACTGCCAGGCCTCTGTAGCGTAGCGGTAGCATAGAGCTCATGGGATATCTTGTACTGGTCGGAGGCGTGGTGAGCAGCCAGTCTTTTAGGAGACAGAGTAGCGTAGCTCCCTATGCCCGAACTCATCTAGGGATTCACATAGAAACACATTGTGTAGAACAGACATGATTATCTTTATTCTAGAGAATGTTGCTTAAGAATAATGTGCAGTACCATGCACTGAATATCTGTGTTTCAATACACACCAGGTGTAGTGGGGATGATGAAGCGCTAGCCCCTCCCCCGGCAACTGTTGCTATGGAGTTGGGTGGAGAGCCCACCCTCAGCGGAGACCCTGTTGTTGTCACGGCACCAGTGGTGCTGTAAGCAGAACAACTTGTTTGGTTATGGTGATCATTTTAAATGTTTTCAATTGTAGGTTTAACCTCGTTATTCTTCCAAACCAACCAATGAAATGGCCCTACCTGTAGGACTTGGCGAGTCGGTTGGCTGGGGACTGTTTGTTGGGTGAGGATGAGGAGGAGGAAGGTAGGCGCTGGGTGGTAGCGTAGCCCGGTGTGTCTGAGGCTGAGCCCAGGCGCTGCAGCTTGCTGGGAGAACCAGACCCTCCACCTCCACCTCCGGTCAGAGGGGAACTCACACGCTGGGCAGGCAGGGTGGAACTGGAGTAGTAGTGACCTGGGATCAGATGGAACAGGGGTTATAACAAGGTTGAAGAACGTTAGTCCTCTAGATGCTGATCTAATACCAGTTTAGCACTTTCCCTAAGCTGTTGCTAGATCTGTGCCTAAGGGCAATTTCTAACCGAAACTGAAAGGATTGGATGCCATGTGTACCTTTAATGGTATTATCTCTGTCTCATTTCTCTTTATGTATAATGGTATGTACTGTATAATAAAACAATAATTTCTAACAAAAGCTAAAAAGATTGGATGGCATGTGTGATTCCTGGTCTCTTTAAGGACATTATCTCTCTCTCTAAATTCTGTCTATACAACGTTATGTATACAGTATATTGTATTTACAGTGGGGAGAACAAGTATTTGATACACTGCCGATTTTGCAGGTTTTCCTACTTACAAAGCATGTAGAGGTCTGTAATTTTTTTATCATAGGTACACTTCAACTGTGAGACACGGAATCTAAAACAAAAATCCAGAAAATCACATTGTATGATTTTTAAGTAATTAATTTGCATTTTGATCACCTACCAACCAGTAAGAATTCCGGCTATCACAGACCTGTTAGTTTTTCTTTAAGAAGCCCTCCTGTTCTCCACTCATTACCTGTATTAACTGCACCTGTTTGAACTCGTTACCTGTATAAAAGACACCTGTCCACACACTCAATCAAACAGACTCCAACCTCTCCACAATGGCCAAGACCAGAGAGCTGTGTAAGAACATCAGGGATAAAATTGTAGACCTGCACAAGGCTGGGATGGGCTACAGGACAATAGGCAAGCAGCTTGGTGAGAAGGCAACAACTGTTGGCGCAATTATTAGAAAATGGAAGAAGTTCAAGATGACGGTCAATCACCCTCGGTCTGGGGCTCTATGCAAGATCTCACCTCGTGGGGCATCAATGATCATGAGGAAGGTGAGGGATCAGCCCAGAACTACACGGCAGGACCTGGTCAATGACCTGAAGAGAGCTGGGACCACAGTCTCAAAGAAAACCATTAGTAACACACTACGCCGTCATGGATTAAAATCCTGCAGCGCACGCAAGGTCCCCCTGCTCAAGCCAGCGCATGTCTAGGCCCGTCTGAAGTTTGCCAATGACCAACAAAAATAGAGCGTTTTGGTCTAAACTCCGTGTTTGGAGGAAGAAGAAGGATGAGTACAACCCCAAGAACACCATCCCAACCGTGAAGCATGGAGGTGGAAACATCATTCTTTGGGGATGCTTTTCTGCAAAGGGGACAGGACGACTGCACCGTATTGAGTGGAGGATGGATGGGGCCATGTATCGCGAGATCTTGGCCAACAACCTCCTTCCCTCAGTAAGAGCATTGAAGATGGGTCGTGGCTGGGTCTTCCAGCATGACAATGACCCGAAACACACAGCCAGGGCAACTAAGGAGTGGCTCCGTAAGAAGCATCTCAAGGTCCTGGAGTGGCCTAGCCAGTCTCAAGACCTGAACCCAATAGAAAATCTTTGGAGGGAGCTGAAAGTCTGTATTGCCCAGCAACAGCCCCGAAACCTGAAGGATCTGGAGAAGGTCTGTATGGAGGAGTGGGCCAAAATCCCTGCTGCAGTGTGTGCTAACCTGGTCAAGAACTACAGGAAACGTATGGTCTCTGTAATTGCAAACAAAGGTTTCTGTACCAAATATTAAGTTCTGCTTTTCTGATGTATCAAATACTTATGTCATGCAATAAAATGCAAATTAATTACTTAAAAATCATACAATGTGATTTTCTGGATTTTTGTTTTAGATTCCGTCTCTCACAGTTGAAGTGTACCTATGATAAAAATTACAGACCTCTAAATGCTTTGTAAGTAGGAAAACCTGCAAAATCGGCAGTGTATCAAATACTTGTTCTCCCCACTGTATATAATGTAGATGTGTACTGGTATTGTATGTATATAATGCAGAAATACAGTATACCGATTGTGGGAAGCTGTGCATCAGGCAGATGAAAGGCACTGCCATGGCTCTGAGAGAAGGAGTCTCCTCCACTACCTCCCCCTCCCCCTGCCTGCTGCTGCTGGGCTGCACGACTAGATGTCACCTGGAGGGAGAAAGAGAGAGCGTAAAGAGAGAGAGATTAAAGAGAGTGATAGAGGAGTGAGGAGAAAGAAGAGAGAGAGGGGGGAGTAAAGAGACAGAGGGAGACAGACAGACAGAGAGAGAGAGAGAGAGAGAGAGAGAGAGAGAGAGAGAGAGAGAGAGAGAGAGAGAGAGAGAGAGAGAGAGAGAGAGAGAGAGAGGGAGAAGGGGGGGTTGTAAAAGACAGGAAATTACTATTCTACCTTATCACCACATAATTTCTCTCTACATCTTCTTAAGATAGACATTTCTAAAAGTTAGAACCTATAACACTGCCACAGATGATATCCGGTCAAGTTGGAATCCACTATCACATCATGCATTTTTCACCAAGTCACAGTGATCCTATCCCAACACAACAGACAGAGTTATCTAATGTATTCCTCTAGATCCTCAGAGACAGCAGCACAGCATATGTTTCTACTCCTCTGAGCTCCTTCCCCTTATGCTAATGACAGTCACCATGAATATGTCTCTAAAGGTGAACCACACACACACACACACACACGCTGAGGCTCGCTTGCAGTAGGCCCTCGTTTAACTGTGCACACACACACACACACACACACACACACACACACACACACACACACACACACACACACACACACACACACACACACACACACACACACACACACACACACACACACACACACACACACACACACACACACACACCTTCCTCAGGCGGCTCCTGGCTCCAGGCTGTATTTTCCCTCCCTAATAAGCCAAAGCGTGTTTTACTGATTACAGTGACTCTTTTAGAATGACATTTTTGCATCTACTTATCCATTTTGAGATTTGGGCGTATTTTGGTCCATTAATAATTCGTATTTTCAAAAAGTCTAAATAAAAATGTCAAAAAGTTGATGAAAATGTATATTTCCGTTAGTTTATCATACCGTCATAAAAATGTCATGAATTGTAACCACTTTTAAATGGACATACATCCATTATTTCAAATCTCAATGTATTGAAACACATGTAAAAGCCAATTTCATAGAAAATTTTACAAATTGGACTATATGTAGTAACTTACTTTGAAGAGATGGTGACTGGGTCTAAATAGGTGTTTGGTAGTCTTAATTCAGTGTACTTGTCTTTAATTGACTTTTTCCGAAGTTCAGACTCATCCCACACGCCAACTAATTTCTCTCAGCTTCAGAAGCATCTGCATTCACCAAATGTTGTGTGGTAATCCTTAGAGGTATTCTCCAGACTCAATATGGTGTCACACTGTCACGCCCTGGCCTTAGTTATCTTTGTTTTCTTTATTATTTTGGTTAGGTCAGGGTGTGACATGGGGGATTTATGTGTTTTGTCTTGTCTAGGGGTTTTGTATGTTTATGGGGTGTTTTTTAGTCTAGGTGTTTGTATGCCTATGGTTGCCTAGATTGGTTCTCAATTAGAGGCAGCTGTTTATCATTGTCTCTGATTGGGAACCATATTTAGGCAGCCATATTCTTTAGGGATTTCGTGGGTTATTGTCTATATGTAAGTTGCCTGTGTCTGCACTTGTTTAATATATAGCTTCATGTTCGTTTGTTGTTTTGTATAGTTTGTTTAAGTGTTCTTCGTTTCGTTAAATAAATAGAAGAATGTATTCTTATCCCGCTGCGCCTTGGTCCTCCTCTCTTCCACATTTCGACGAACGTGACACACATCACTATTCTTTATGACATTTTCTTTTGAAATTAAATGTTTGTACCTTTCTTTAGTATTTTACAGATAGAAAGATGTAAAAAAGTATTAATTCACAATCTGCTATGTATAAATCTGGTTCTAACTTTGACTTCATCCAGTGTCCAGAAAAATGAATTTGCCTACTATGCAAATATGCAGATATTTAATGAGATTCAGATGAAGTCGGAAGTTTAAATACACCTTAGCCAATTACATTTAAACTCAGTTTTTCACAATTCCTGACATTTAATCCTCGTAAATATTCCCTGTCTTAGGTCAGTTAGGATCACCACTTAATTTTAAGAATATGAAATGTCAGAATAATAGTAGAGAGAATGATTTATTTCAGCTTTTATTTCTTTCATCACATTCCCAGTGGGTCATAAGTTTACATACACTCATTTAGTATTTGGTAGCATTGCCTTTAAATTGTTTAACTTGGGTCAAACGTTTTGGATAGCCTTCCACAAGCTTCCCACAATGTTGGGTGAATTTTGGCCCATTCCTCCTGACTGAGCTGGTGTAACTGAGTCAGGTTTGTAGGCCTCCTTGCTCGCACACGCTTTTTCAGTTCTGCCCACACATTTTCTATAGGATTGAGGTCAGGGCTTTGTGATGGCCACTCCACTACCTTGACTTTGCTGTCCTTAAGCCATTTTGCCACAACTTTGGAAGTATGCTTGGGGTCATTGTCCATTTGGAAGATGCATTTGCGACCAAGCTTTAACTTCCTGACTGATGTCTTAAGATGTTGCTTCAATATATCCACATAATTTTCCTGCCTCATGATGCCATCTATTTTGTGAAGTGCACCAGTCCCTCCTGCAGCAAAGCACACCCACAACATGATGCTGCCACCCCCATGCTTCACGGTTGGAATGGTGTTCTTCGACTTGCAAGCCTCCCCCTTTTTCCTCCAAACATAACGATGGTCATTATGGCCAAACAGTTCTATTTTTGTTTCATCAGACCAGAGGACATTTCTCCAAAAAGTATGATCTTTGTCCTCATGTGCAGTTGCAAACCGTTGTCTGGCTTTTTTATGGCGGTTTTGGAGCAGTGGCAACTTCCTTGCTGAGCGGCCTTTCAGGTTATGTCGATATATGACTCGTTTTACTGTGGATATAGATACTTTTGTACCTGTTTCCTCCAGCATCTTCACAAGGTCCTTTGCTGTTGTTCTGGGATTGATTTGCACTTTTTGCACCAAAGTACGTTAATCTCTAGGAGACAGAACGCGTCTCCTTCCTGAGCGATATGACGGCTGCGTGGTCCCATGGTATTTCTACTTGCGTACTATTGTTTGTACAGATGAACATGGTACCTTCAGGCGTTTGGAAATTGCTCCCAAGGATGAACCAGACTTGTGGAGGTTTACAATATTTTTTCTGAGGTCTTGGCTGATTTCTTTTGATTTTCCCATGATTTCAAGCAAAGAGGCAGTGAGTTTGAAGGTAAGTATTGAAATACATCCACAGGTACACCTCCAATTGACTCAAATTATGTCAATTAGCCTATCAGAAGCTTCTAAAGCCATTACATCATTTTCTGGAATTTTCCAAGCTGTTTAAAGGCACAGTCAACTTAGTGTATGTAAACTTCTGACCCACTGGAATTGTGATACAGTGAACTATAAGTGAAATAATCTGTCTGTAAACAATTGTTGGAAAAATTACTTGTGTCATGCACAAAGTAGATGTCCTAACCGACTTGCCAAAACAATATTTTGTTAACAAGACATTTGTGGAGTGGTTGAAAAACAAGTTTTAATGACTCCAACCTAAGCTTATGTAAACTTACGACTTCAACTGTATCACCTATTTATCATATTAATACAATATTTCATAAACATTTTTATTTTTAAAAAAGTATTATTTTTGTGTCCACATTCAACTGGTAAAAGCTGATTGTGATATGATAAAGGGGAAACATTTACCCTATTAGGGTGTGGTGCCTGGCCTTAACAGAAGGCCAGAATAACTGATTCATCAAACATGGAATGGATTATGCTGTTTAAAACCTGCAGTCATTAGTTCACTAGACTAAAGTCTTAAACCAAACACCCTGAGTCCCAAATGGCATCCCATTCCCTATTTAGTGAACTATTTTTGTCCTAGTGCTCTGATCAAAAGTAATGCACTATATAGGGAATAGGGTGCCATTTGGGACGCAGCACAATCCTGTGGTTGTCTTGGGGTTTCAGCATTGAGGGAGACTCTGCTGTAATGTCGGTGTGCAGATATAGCCTGATCCCTCTGTACCAGGTGACACATCTCCATACGTTAAATATTCATCCGGAGGCCCATAGTGGTATAAATACACTGCAGGAAAACGGCTATCTGAGACAGTGGCTTACATAAACAAATGCACACACACACGCACACACACACACACACGCACACACAAAATGAAAGATAAATAGATAGGCACTACGCTCCACTCTTCTTAAGAGATTCACAGTGTGTGTTATAGGTGCTAGATCCCAATGCATTGTTGAAGCAGAAGTACCATTGTAATATAAATACCTAGCTAGTAGTAGTGTATAAGAGGCTCTACTGTATGTGATGCAGTAGCCTTATATAATCAGTCTGTCCTGGTCTGGAGTAGACTATACAGCCAGTGCTACTCAGAACATCTCCCCAATCAACCTGACAGACAGGGCAAAACATCACTGGAACACAACCAGACAGAGAGAGAGACAGAGGGAGGACAGGGCAGGGATGGGGGGAATGGGTGATGGGGAGGACTGGGTGATGGGGAGGACAGTAAAAGTGGACAGGAGCCCTTATTTTGGCACAATTGAAGCAGGAAGAAATAAGACAAGAAAGACAGGCAATGCTCCTCTTCCTCTCTCTTGTCAGTCTCTTGTTTGTGTGTGTGTGTGTGTGTGTGTGTGTGTGTGTGTGTGTGTGTGTGTGTGTGTGTGTGTGTGTGTGTGTGTGTGTGTGTGTGTGTGTGTGTGTGTGTGTGTGTGTGTGTGTGTGTGTGTGTGTGTGTGTGTGTGTGTACTGATACTGGTACACTGAAAAACATACATTTGCATTTCCTTTCCTCTAGTAATTAGCTATTATTTCAAAATGTATCCCTATGTATTATTCATAACCATACAGACAGCAAAATAAAACATTTGCCCTCTCAATGCATGCTGTATCTTTTCATAAAGCTTTGCAGTTGGTAACAAATAGCAGGTGTTGTTGTGTGTATGTCTAAGTAGATGAGCACCTGTGTGTGTTTGTGTGTGAATGTGTTGTGTGTGTGTGTGTGTGTGTGTGTGTGTTTGCGTTTTGTACTGTCAGCTAGCTTGTGAAAAAATGAACATAGGGAATACATGTCTCCTGCAGGCTAGAGGATAATTGCAATCCTCTTGATCAGTGTGAGGAGATTAACACCCATTCACCTCCTTTAACAAATTATTAGAGAAATAACAAACCAAACTGGTATCTCCCCATGCAATTAAACAGTCCACCTTCACTGCACCCCTCTCCCTTCCACCTAGATCAAATAAACCATGCTAAATGTATCTGTCTCTTTCCTCTAACCTCTACTAGCCACACACACCTCCCCAGGCTACTATGACCTGTGTAGAGCAGCAGGATAGCCCACACACGATGGTGTGCATGACACATAGAGAGAGAGAGATAAAGGGGAATGGGAAAGAGGAGAGAAAGTTAGAGCCGACTCCGTTAGCTTATTCCGAGCCAGCAGCTAACTGAAGACTTTTGACTTGTAGAACGTGACTTTACCCTTCATAAGGTTAAGCTAAGGAGCATTAGAAAAGGTGAAAGCAGTAGATAGTGTGCAGAACAGCCACATTGCCCAGTCAAGAGGAGAGCTGGGCAGAGAACTCCCTGCCTGGCTTTCTTCCTCCATCCCTGGGTACAGAATAAAAACTGCTCAGGACAGTAGTGTTCGGCTAAAAAAAATATAAACAAATATCGCAGTAACATATGAGAGTAACTTTGTCTTGAATGCGACAACTGCTTTACAAGAAGAGATTGTGAGTTGCTAAACATTAGTATTATCCTCATCATCAGTATCATATCCTCATCTTTCTCCTCATCATCATCGTCATGGTGACCTACCTGGTTGTAGCTGTGCACGGCCCCTCCGACCTGTCCACTGCGCTGTGGAGTTGCCGCTGCAGCACTGTCGCTAAGGGCGAGGGTCTGGTTGCTATGGTAGCTGGCGGAGTACTGGAGCGAAGCCTCTGGGGTGGAGTTGAGCTGCAAAGAACACTGGGAAAGAAGAGCTGGAGAGACAGAGAGAGAGAGAGGGAGGGAAGGAGAGAGATGCAGCTATTTAGAACAGGCAGTGCAGCGTTTCAGCCCTCAGTGATTTAGAAAAAGCATACATCATTTATCAGGAGAGGGAGAGGAGGAGAGGGAGGATGGGGTGGTTAAGGGGTTATAGGGGAGGAGGAGAGGGAAGAGGGATGGATAAGGGGTTATAGGGGAGGAGGAGAGGGAGGATGGGGTAGATAAGGGTTTACAAGGGAGGAGGAGAGGGAGGAGGGGGTAGATAAGGATTTACAGGGGAGGAGGAGAGGGAGGAGGGGGTAGATAAGGGTTTACATGGAAGGAGGAGAGGGGGAGAGGGAGGAGTGGTTGGATAAGGTGTTACAGGGGAGGAGGAGAGGGAGGAGGGGTTGGATAAGGGGTTACAGGGGAGGGGGAGAGGGAGGAGGGGTTGGATAAGGGGTTACAGGCGAGGAGGAGAGGGAGGAGGGGTTGGATAAGGGGTTACAGGGGAGGGGGAGAGGGAGGAGGGGTTGGATAAGGGGTTACAGGGGAGGGGGAGAGGGAGAGGGAGGAGGGGTTGGATAAGGGGTTACAGGCGAGGAGGAAAGGGAGGAGGGGTTGGATAAGGGGTTACAGGGGAGGAGGAGAGGGAGGAGGGGTTGGATAAGGGGTTACGGGGAGGAGGAGAGGGAGGAGGGGTTGGATAAGGGGTTACAGGGGAGGAGGAGAGGGAGCAGGGGTTGGATAAGGTGTTACAGGGGAGGAGGAGAGGGAGGAGGGGTTGGATAAGGGGTTACAGGGGAGGAGGAGAGGGAGAAGAGAAGATGAGGGAAATAGGGAAATAAGGGTAAAGTAGGAAAAAGTGGAAGGCAGAGTATCGGAGGTAGAAAGGAGGAAAAGAGAAGGTGACCTCAGAGGAGAGGAGGAGAGATGAGAGGAGCAGAGAAGGAGAGAGGAGGAGGGGATAGATGAGAGGAGCAGAGAAGGAAATAGGAGAGGAGCAAAGAAGGAGAGAGGAGAGGAGCAGAGAAGAAGAGAGGAGCAGAGAAAGAGAGAGGAGAGGAGCAGAGAAGGAGAGAGGAGAGGAGCAGAGAAGAAGAGAGGAGAGGAGAAGAGAAGAAGAGAGGAGAGGAGTGGAGAAGTAGAAGGAGAGAGGAGAGGAGCGGAGAAAGAGAGAGGAGAGGAGCAGAGAAGGAGAGAGGAGAGGAGCAGAGAAGAAGAGAGGAGAGGAGTGGAGAAGGAGAGAGGAGAGGAGTAGAGGAGCGCAAAGAAGGAGAAAGGAGAGGATCGGAAGAGGAGAGAGGAGAGGAGCAGAGGAGGGGAGAGGAGCAGAGGAGGGGAGAGGAGCGGAGGAGGGGAGAGGAGAAGGGGGGATGGTTGAGATAGGAGAAGAGGGGGACGGGTGAGAGGAAAGGAGAAGAGAAGGAGAGAGGAGCAGAGCGGAAGAGGGGAGCGGAGAAGAGGGGGAGAGAGGAGAAGAGGGGGATGGGTGAGAAATTGGTGTGAGGAGAGTAAGCGAGCATGCATTTCTCTCTTTAATCACAGCTCTATCTCTCTCACGTTCTCTCTTTCCTTCTGTCATTTATGCGTTGGCATCTCTCAGCCTAGAATTGTTTAATTTGTGATCTGGGCTGTGTGGAGTGATGTCACTCTCAACTGTGGCATGTTTAAACACACACACACACACTGGACCTAACCATTTTTACACTATCAGTCTCCATCAGCATCAGAACGCTAAGCATTCTGGGTCAACACAACACATTCCCTTAGAGAGGAACACTCTACAGGGACTAGAGGGAACACACACACCCACACTCCATTTGAGAGGAGCACTGCTGGGTGAAGAGGCATACATTCTCCAGAGCGAGGAGAACAATACTGTTGTCCTCTGTCACACACACACACATAGGTGCACACGTGCACACACAGGGATAAGGGGCGGAGTTGGTCTGGGCTTACTTAACGGTAGTTAGGTCCATGACGTGTGCTATATCTCACTGTGCTTAAATATATCAATCACAGGCTTTTCCTACTCCCTATTGGAGAGAAAATACTCTCTCCCCCCTCTCTCCCGCTCTCTCTCTCATATTGTCCCTCTCGCTCCCTTTGATGTTCTATGTCAGCAGAGCACACACACACACCATACCACAAACACACACACACACACACACCATACCACAAACACAGTTTTCATCTGAGCCACTCTGTCGTTGTCTGACATTTAGTTGAAAGTTGTGTGTAACTCACCAGAAATGCTCTTAGGCTTTTTAGGCTTTTTACATTTCTCTACATAACCTTCAACAGGAAATGACAGCCTTTAGCCACCATCTCTACCACCTCTGTAACTAAAAATGTAGGACTATATTCAACAAAAAAAACGGGGGGGGGGCAACTAGAACCTAAAACGGTTCTTCGGCTGTCCCCATAGGAAAACCCTTTGAAAACCCTTATTTGGTTCGAGGTAGAACCCTTTTGGTTCGAGGTAGAACCCTTTTGGGTTCCATGTGGAACCTTTAACATATAGTGTTCTACATGAAATCCAATAGGGTTTCACCTGGAACCAAAAAGGTTTTAACCTGGAGCCGAAAAGGCTTTAACCTGGAGCCGAAAAGGCTTTAACCTGGAGCCGAAAAGGCTTTAACCTGGAGCCGAAAAGGGTTCTCCTATGGCAGGGATGGGCATCTTTGATGGGGGTGGGGGCCACAGAATTTCTGAACTCATCATGAGGGATCGCAGTTGCACGCAGGTCTGCGTACCCACATGTGCAGACCCCCCCCCACCACCACATTGCAAGATTTTCTTTTTAGCAGCCCCCCTCTTGACAGTGTAGAGCCATTTTATTTTTGTTTTAGAGGTCATTTCATGCAATTCTACACATTTTTCCATAGGGTGGAGATAAATGTTTGCATTTTAATATGATATCTGTGTCAGACTGACTAACAAAATTACACGGCCGGTAATTCAACCATGATAACAAGTTTAGATAGCTGGCCGCTAGACTAATTTACCAATCTATAAACGTTAGCTGACGGGGGCTAATTGAATGACTATCAGTGACTGGCATAACAAGAGAAAAACTGCTGATGCACAAACAAATTTAGAAATCGCATGTTATTCTACTATTCTAAATTGCAACAGTAAGACCTCAACTGAGTACAAAAAAATACATTGATCCAAGGGCCTTCAAAAGGGGCGCGGCCTGCGGGCCGGCAGTTGCCCATCCCTGTCCTATGGGGACATCCGAAGAACCCTTTTTTCTAAAGCTGTGTTCGAATACTCATACTAACCGCACTGACTACTATTTATGACGTAAATTGAGTATGTAGTATGCTTATTGGTCATAGTATGGATATAGATAGTATGCCAAATGTTCCAAATGATTTCGTACTATATACGTCAAAATTCTAAGTATTTCCGTGCTTTTCGGGCCCATAATGCAAATCTTCAGAAAATGGGCGTGGCTTCACAACAATTTCAGATTTGAAGAAAAAGTCAGACGAGCGGAAAACAAATGTAAGTACAAAAAGTAAATATTCATTCGTTTAACAAATTATGACAAATGTTGAGAAAATGTTGAGCAATGGAATATAACATTTATGACTTTTCAAATAAGTTACAACACGTTGTGTTGCCTGACAATTTGTTAGGTATGCGAGCCTTACGAACCGCATAGCATATCATTACAGCAGTTGCTTGTATGTACCGGTATGTGTTAGCTACCTAATGTTATGTTTGTATGGGTATTTGAATACAGCTTAAGAGTGTACACTTGGTTCTCTGTGTTTTGGTTTAAGTGTCATCTTTTTAGAAGCACTACCTCTCTACACAAGTTAAACCCTCCATGTTCTCTCGTTTTGCTGTAAGCCTGGGAATCCAAACAGCCCTTCACCCCCTGAACTCCCTTATGATGCCAACAAACACATCAATATGTTTTCGGCTAAAATGAGAGAGAGGGCTGTTCTATCCTTAATCTGTCTCTGTGTAGTCTGGGATTAAAACTATCTGCAGTAGAGTTTCACAGCAACCTCCTCTCGTCTCCTCCACCCATCTCCTCTCCTACTCTACGTTCCTATGAATTATTAAACAAACGCTACTTTGTGCTTCACAGCGAGAGGGGGAATGTCACACACACACACGCACGCACACACACACATACACACACACACACACACGCACACACACACAAACACACACACACACACACACAAGCCTGTATATGCTGTTTTGTATATGGGCTTTTTGTGTAATATAATGTTGTCTGCTTCTGAACTGACAGAGGAAAATCCAAACCAAGGGTGTTCTGTTCTTTCCAACTAAATAGTCCCCTCGACTCTCAGTGGAATGACTGTCATTTTGAGGACTATTAGGAGAGATACACTACATTTATAATCCACTCTCCTTCTATCAGAAGGAAAGGTCTGTGTGTACATCAGTAAGCCTAAACAGTTTGGGTTTCTTTTGTAAAATATAGTTTCTGAAATGGGCTTTCAGTAAATACAACTGATGGCTAAACCTCTTTGAGGTAGCATTGACGACAGAGAGATGGAAATGTCTTACACATTTGATTGTGTCATTTCTTCCGTGTCCCTAAATGAGCTCTTAGCGGGAAGTTGCACCAGAGGAAACAGATCAAGATTTAGGAAGAGACTGGAGAAAGAGTGGGACCGTTACACACACACACGCATGCACACAAACACACCCTGTCATATTAAAATAAGAGTTGTCCTCACGTTCTCCTGTGTTGTATTGATGAGGGTCCAGTATTCCAGACTCCTGCAGGGATCTGATGCAGGAGTCGACCAGCTCCAGTCCTGTGGTCAGCTCATCCTCTATGTCCTTCTGGCCATCAGCTGGACAGGAAACAGGAAACAGGTTAGTCTGGGTCACAGTCGTGACACAACCTCCATAAAGGGTGTGTATTTTCAATGTCACACAAATGTGATGATGTCCATGTCTGTGATATCTGGTTGTATTCTTAGGAAATATGAATAATAAAATATAATACAGTGATTATCAATAAAAACGGCTTATAAAAAGTAAAGTATTTGACGTTTAGCCTACCTTGGGTGTTCCAGCGAAACTGCTCATCTGCCGAACTGCAAGAAAACAGTTGAGGTTTTAAGAAAAATAACTCATAATATGGAGTTTATTATACAGTAATATACTGTAACCTCATAGTTCATTGTTGTTATCAAATATTCAAACTGTTTACTGTAGACAGCTGAGGTAAAAAAAAAAAAAAAAGCTGTAATAGCGGTAGTCAGAGATTCAGCACCATTGAAGTGGACAGCGACTGAATAGGAATTCTGAAGTTCAGCACCAACAGAACAGAAGACAGCGGCCGTCCGGACTACAGCCACTCGCCACCAGGAGACCACAGCAAGGCCTTACCAGGAAGGAAGTCAGAAGTTTACACAAACCTAGAAGTGGAAGGCTCCCCAAGACCTCTGCCAACGATCCTGACTTTTTCAAACATTGTAATTGTCAATAATAGGGAATAAATTGCATAGTAAACAAAAATATAACTTTCCATTGTTTCTGTGAAATCGCTGTCACATCCTCTTTCTTTTTCTGGATCAGGGATAGACCACGCTAGGAGGCTAATGCTGCTCTGTTAGCTAGCTCCCTAGGACAATCAATGAGAGCCAGTAACAGAGTGATTTCCTCTTGAGAGAACAAAGCTGAGTACATTATAGTCAGACCGGAAAGAAGCAACGAGATGCTCAGTGTGTGATCAATGTTAGAGCAACATGACACACAAAGAAACGCACAAACATAATCGCAGCATTTGTAGATATTTGTAGAAATAATATCTCTCTCATACAGTACCTTTACAATACTGTAAAACATTGGTGGTGGATAAGGTAATTTCCCCCATACACTGTGTCACGTTCTCTCTGTCTCTCTCTCTCTCTCTCTCTCTGTCTCTCTCTCTCTCTCTCTCAATTCAATTCAATGGGCTTTATTGCCATGGGAAACATATGTTTGCATTGCCAAAGCAAGTGAAATAGATAAGAAACAAAAGTTAAATAAACAATATAAAATTAACAGTAAACATTACACTCACAAAAGTTCCAAAGCAATAGAGACATTTCAAATGTCATATTATGACTGTGTACAGTGTTATAACGATGTGCAAATAGTTAAAGTACAAAAAGTAAAATAAATCAACATAAATATTATATTTACAATGGTGTTTGTTCTTCACTGGTTGCCCTTTTCTTGTGGCAACAGGTCACAAATCTTGCTGCTGTGATTGCACACCGGTATTTCACCAATAGATATGGGAGTTTATCAAATTTGTTTTGATTTGTTTTTGTATTCTTTGTGTGTCTGTCTAATCTGAAGGAAATATGTGTCTCTAACATGGTCATACACTTAGCAGGAGGTTAGGGAGCTCAGTTTTCACCTCATTTTGTGGGCAGTGTGTACATAGGCAGATCTGGATCTCAAGAGAAGACAGGCTATGGTAGCCTCTCTCAATAGCAAGGCTATACTCACTGAGTCTGTACATAGTCAAGCTTTCCTTCATTTTATGTCAGTCACAGTTGTCAGGTATTCTGCCACTGTATACTCTCTGTTTAGGGCCAAATAGCATTCTAGTTTGTTCAGATTTTTTGTAGATTCTTTCCAATGTGTCAAGTAATTATCTTTTTGATTTCTTATGATTTGGTTGGGTCTAATGGTGTTGCTGTCCTGGGGCTCTGTGGGGGCTGTTTGTGTTTGTGAACAGAGCCTCAGCACCAGTTTGCTTAAGGGACTCTTCTCCAGGTTCATATCTCTGCTTTGTTATGGAAGGTTTGGGAATCGCTTCCTTTTAGGTGGTTATAGAATTTAACGTCTCTTTTCTAGATTTTAATAATAAGCAGGTATCTGCCTAATTCTGCTCTGCATGCATTATTTGGTGTTTTTTGTTGTACACTGAGGATATTTTTGCAGAATTCTGCATGCAGTGTCAGTTTGGTGTTTGTCCCATTTAGTGAATTCTTGGTTGGTGAGCGGACCCCAGACCTCACAACCATAAAGGGCAATGGGTTCTATAACTGATTCAAGTATTTTAACCAGATTTTAATTGGTATGTCAAATGTTATGTTATTTTTGATGGCGTAGAAGGCCCTTCTTGCCTTGTCTCTCAGATCGTTCACAGCTTTGTGGAAGTTACCTGTGGCGCTGATGTTTAGGCCGAGGTATGTATAGTTTTTTGTGATATCTCTCTCTCTCTCTCTCAGAAACACTATAGCAGGCTATGCTTAAACACACAATGAGTATGTGTGTGCGTCTTTCCGTGCTTGTGTCCGTGCATTTGTGTGCGTGTTATTAATGAGCCCCTGAAGTAGAGGGATCACTGGGTCAAGAGGAGCTCCCCTCGTGATCCTGGTGATCACATAGACCACGGCAGTGTGTGTATGTGTGTGTGTGTGTGTTTACCCAGGCCTTGCCCCTAATTGCACTGCAGTAGAGCTTCCAGTGTAAAATAGATGGAGGACATTACAGAGGGAGAAAGAGGGAGAGGGGGGAAGAGGGCTGGAGAAGTTAAGTATTTAATTTTAAAAATGACAATGTTTTTATTCCGGCCTGCCTGTAGTAATGGATCCTCTATTGTTTTTGAGTGCAGGACTGGGGCTGTTGCGGTGACCGTATTAAAGCCACACCTGCGGTCACGAGTAATGAAGGCACGGTAATTAGGCTTCTCCAAGTTCTGATGCTGCTGATGGTCATTAGAAGCCTACCAAATGTGCTAACTGCCTGGTACTCAGCACTCTATTGTCCCTCTAACCACTCTGACATCAATGCAAATGTGTTCAAAAATTGAATAAAACAATTCATGAGAGCCAATGAGCTCGTGTTGCGCAACATTTCTATAGGCTATGCAATTGCGGGAGAAAACAGAGTGATGGCTTCTACTAAAAAGAGGAGGATCCCATCAGCTTTCTATAGGCTAGGCCTACTATATTTATTTCTCAACTTTCCTAATATTAAGCACATTGTTTATCTTTACAACAGGAGTATAGCCTACCTGGCTGGCATGAAAATCAACCAGGGGAAAAGCTTCCTCCATTCGCTATTTAAGTGCATAGATGACATGTATTTTTTCCCCTGCCCCGGTCTTGAGACAGAAGCATGATAATGGTCCATTCTAAATCAAAACAAATGTCACACATATATTATTTAGTATATGTAAAGACAAGATTAAATAGTCTGATGGGAATAGTCTGATGGGTGACAATATTAGTTTATCACTTGTGATAAGCATAAGAAAACAATGCCAGCATAAGAAACAATGCCTTTTCCCAAAACTTTTTCGAATCATGGTCATGTAGCCAAGGACATGTTTTTATAAGGTTTGTACCAACTAAAGTGGCCAAATAACTTCTTAAAATTAAGCACATTAATCCGCTTTACAAGGGGTGTAAAGCCTAACTGGCATATATAAGCAACATGTGAGTTTCAAGTTTGGGGAAGCTAATTTTCACCAAAAAATGCACCTTTATTATAAAAGCATTACATGCATAATTGCATTTGCGGTCACTTATGATAATGGTGTTTTCCGCTAATGGAACATTAGCGCTTATAGCCTACTACCATGTTCGCACTGCTGCGATTATAATGTGCAGAAATAGCCAAATAGTTTATCTTATTATGGCTGCAGGGGCAGTATTGAGTAGATGGGATGAAAGGTGCACAGAGGTGCCCATAGTAAACTGCCTGCTCATCAGTCCCAGTTGCTAATATATGCATATTATTATTCGTATTGGATGGAAAACACTCTGAAGTTTCTAAAACTGTTTGAATGATGTGTGTGAGTATAACAGAACTCATATGGCAGGCAAAAACCTGAGAAAAAATCCAAACAGGAAGTGGGAATTCTGAGGTTGGTAGATTTTCAATACAGTCCCTATTGAACAAACAGTGGGATATGGATGAGTTTGCACTTCCTACGGCTTCCACTAGATCAACAGTCTGTAGAACCTTGTCTGATGCCTCTACTGTGAAGTGGGGCCGAAGGAGACAGGAAATAGTCAGGTCTACCATGACCTGGCCATGCTCTGGCCATGCTCTGACCATGCGCGTTCACATGAGAGGGAGCTCTGTTCCATCGCATATCTGAAGTCAATGTAATTCTCCGGTTGGAACGTTACTGAAGATTTATGTTAAAAACATTCTAAAGATTGATTCAATACATCGTTTGACATGTTTCTACTGACTGTTACGGAACTTTTTGACATTTCGTCAATTTTTAGTGAACGCGCTTTCTGACTTTGGATTTGTTTACCAAACACGCTAACAAAAATAGCTATTTGGACATAAATGATGGACATTACCGAACAAAATGAAAATTTCTTGTGGAAGTGGGAGTCCTGGGAGTGCATTCCAATGAAGATCAGCAAAGGTAAGTGAAGATTTATAATGCTTTTTATGAGTTTTGTTGACTGCACAATTTGGCGGGTAACTGTATGGCTTCCTTTTGTGGCTGAACGCTGTTCTCAGATTATTGAATATTGTGCTTTGCCGTAAAGCTTTTTGAAATCTGACACAGCGGTTGCATTAAGAACAAGTGTATCTTTAATTCTATGTAAAACATGTATCTTTCATCAAAGTTTATGATGAGTATTTATGTTATTTGACGTGGCTCTCTGCAATTTCTCTGGATATTTTGGAGGCATTTCTGAACATGGCGCCAATGTAAACTGAGGTTTTTGGATATAAATATGAGCTTTATCGAACAAAACATATATGTATTGTGTAACATGAAGTCCTATGAGTGTCATCTGTTGAAGATCATCAAAGGTTAGTGATTAATTTTATCTCTATTTCTGCTTTTTGTGACTCCTGTCTTTCGCTGGAAAAATGACTGTGTTTTTCTGTGATTTTGCGGTGACCTAACATAATCGTTTGTGGTGCTTTCGCTGTAAAGCCTATTTGAAATCGGACACTTTGGTGGGATTAACAACAAGATTACCTTTAAAATGGTATAAGATACATGTATGTTTGAGGAATTTTAATTATGAGATCTCTGTTGTTTGAATTTGGCGCCCTGCACTTTCACTGGCTGTTGTCATATCATATATATCATATAAGAAGATTTATGCTAGTGGTTGTATTAATTTGGGATCTATCGCATCCCACAACTGTCCCAGACTATGTTTGGAATATTTATTTCTCGCACATAATAGAATAGGTTGACTTTTGTACTATGTGGGATAGTAGATTGACATAGACTAGTTCTTCTAATATCTTCAATATGCACCTCGGAATTGGATAAGAATGTGCGCAGTTGCGTCCCAGATGTGTCTGTCTTCACTTGTAGCTTGTGAGAAAGGCCAGATCACATGACGGAGAGCCATGCGAGAGAGAAGCGCTTCGGATTGCGCAGGACACTCAGGGAGAAGGGCACAATGCAGCACTTCGGGCCGCAAAAGGAATGGATTTTTTTAGGGTGCATTACGGCCACAAAGGGGATGCCTCCGTGAAATTTAAGGCATTATCAAGTGCTTGTCAAATTATGAATGAGAGACTATTGGAGTGTGTACAGCCTGCGCAAAACACAAAGCCGTGTCATGCCTTTCAAGTTACTTTTTTCAAATCATCATTAGTCTCATCATGCAGCCATACAATGTATTAAAAATCAAAACATATAGCCCCATGTTTGTAGAACAACTGAAGTTACATTAACAACTCTAAATGAAGCACATAGGAGAACCTGTTTCTTTGTTAAAGCCCAAAATAAACCGGGTTAGGTTACAACTCTTATAGTCTTCCTGAGTCCTTGTGACGAAGAACAGATACGTGAAAATTATACAAAGGTACATTGTGCTCTCATGCAACAAGACATCAACATTTACATGGCGCCAAATATCTGTCTCTAGTTCATTTACTGCTTGCTTATACAAAAATACTAATGCAACCTAGAATACTAAGTCCTTTCCTTAAATAAACTGGAGATTGGGTCTCTCTGGCACCAACAGACACAGACACTAATCATGGAATGTTGTCTTATCACCAAGCCATCGTAAATCTACTGTCAACGTTAAATCTCAGACACATGAGAGTTCTAAAAACCCTATTACGTTGCCTCCAAGAAAAACAGACAGTGTGATTACTTAACATAATGTTGTAATTCTATGACACCATGCTGCGTTGTATGCCTCTTGAGTAAATCTGAGCTGAAAAAACATTTCAGGCTATTCTGTTAAGACAACTGGAATTTATGCACACCTTGTAATCAAAATTCTAATCTTAATTGGTGCGTTTCAAATTAGTTCTGTAAGATGGTGAGTGGTGGGTTGATAAACCAGGTGGATCCTCCATCGTTTAAATCTCCAGTTTGGCAACATTTTGGCTTTCCACTACAACGCCGATTGACAGAGTTGTGGATAAAACGTTAATAGGATGTTGCCACTGCTCAACGAGAATAGCCTATGCAGCTGCCAACACCGACACATTTACACCGAAATCACCCAAGTATTCTTACCACCGGAGCAAGATGGGAACAGAAAGAAACAACAATACCTCGTCTCCCCTCTGCATTCAAGCAGCCCTTCGCAGCTGATTCTAACCGGGCCAAAGAAATGACAAGAGCGAAAGGTTTTTGTAGCCGCGGATATGCGCCCAGTTTCAGCACATCGTGAAAGTGCTTGAGCCACATTAAGACCTTCCCTCTAGCACCCATTTCAGCAAACAGTACTTGCTGTATATAAGCAAGCCAAAGCTGAAGTTGTCAATGAATTGGCCACTGCACCCTGTGTTGCGCTTACTACAGATGAATGGAGCTCCAGGGCTACAGAGAGCTACTTAACAGTGACATCCCATCACATTACCCCGGAGTGGGAGACGAGAAGTACCGTGCTAAAGACATGCCCCTTTTATGATAGTCACACAAGTGTGCATCTTTTTCTCTGTGCAACCAAACATTATAACATAGGCCCATTCAATGTCTGAGTCATGTTAACATATTGATTTCGCAGTCATATTGGATGTGTTGTGTTTTCACAAAAAGGAAAACCAACACCTTGTATTTTCTTAAATGACCAATAATGACCTACAGTAACTGTTGGCATTTCATTTTCCCGCTGTACCGAAACTTAACTGAAGCGTGACCCCAAACCACAGTACAAACTGTTACAGCCCTAATGCTTGGGTTTAGTTTCCCTGGCACTGTGGCACAAATCCCATTCAAGTCATGGGACCTATATTATCATTTTCATGTTCAAATCATCTAGAAGTGACTCTGTTGGGATTCACAATCCATTTTAGATCCATTCAGATGATTTGGAAACGATGTGCGAAAAATGCTAACATTGGTCCCATGACTTAAATTGGATTTGTGCCACAAATGCTAAAACTTTAGCATGTGGAAACAGTGTCATTTGAGTGAAATATCCATCTAAGGTAAAGGTTAAAGTTTGGATAGGGTTACAACAGAAACAACTCAACGGTTAAGTTTAGGCGTTGATTCCGAATGGTTATGGTAAGGGTTAAGGTTTGGAATAGGATTGAAACAAACAAACAAAAAATGTGTGCCTACCACTGGGATTGAACACACGACCCTCGGAGCAGAGCTTGCGGCTTATGCCCATTTGCCATCCCTGTCCATAATTCCCTAGCAAGCCGCAAGTCTACTTGATGGTAATAGCGCTCACCGTTGCCCCTAGAGGCAAGATTTGAATACATCTCCCGACATCCTGGGGACCTGGACAAACGTCAAATATCGCATTGTATCTTGAGTGACCTGGCTGGAATATTGACCTTGGTGTCCATAGGTTATGGCACACTGCACACTTTAGCTGTGAGTGAATGAGCGTTCTTACACAGTTAGATAACAAGTGTGTGTGTGACAACGTTGTTTGAGAAGGGGTTAACTGCAGGTCAACACATTCATAAACTTAGAGTAATCCTGGGTTCGACAGCATTACTGGACCCACCACACACTGGTTGGGCCACCCTAGCTGGAAACCCAGTGGGAATAACCAGCTGTGTTAGTCCCTATAATCTGTGTTAATCCTAGTCTGTGTACAGCAGAGCAGCGTAATTCCCCCAATCCCACTAAAGTACCAAATTATCATCTCTGTTAATCCCAATGAAACCCTGACATAGAATTCTAGATTGAAGAGTGTCCACTCCTAATTCCACTGCCACAGTACAGGGCTAATGTATGTTTAATATTTTCATTTGTAGTTATACTTACTCATGAAGCAGTATTTAACATTTTACCACCGTGACATTTCATATTCTCATCATGGCCAAAATGTTATGGGGCGCACATTATGCCACATAATCTCTCCATGGTGTATTATGCATTGTGGTGTTCTTTCATTATCTGTATCTGCACAGAGGGAAGCATCATATCAGAGTAAAGATAATAGCAGGGTCATTTTAGCTCGAGTTAACAGATGTTTTAGCACCAATGCGGGGAAACTAACAGGTGTGTTTTAAATTATAATTATCAGCAGTAACACCCAAGCACACACATTAATATGCACTCACACACACACACACACACACACACACACACACACACACACACACACACACACACACACACACACACACACACACACACACACACACACACACACACACACACACACACACACACACAAACAGTCTTGTACAGCTTACCTTGTAAGGACACACAATTCAGTCCCATTCAAAATCATATTTTCCCTAACATTTATATACACACACACACACACACACACACACACACACACACACACACACACACACACACACACACACACACACACACACACACACACACACACACACACACACACACACACACACACACACACACACACACACACACACAGACACACACACACACACACAGTTAAGATACAAAATCAACTACCATAATTAAAATTGTTCTCTCACTCCACCCAGGAGTTTTCACATTGTTTTGAATTTGACATTTGCATTCACATTGTCTCGCCCCCTCACTGCGCTCAAGCCCAAACAGTGCTTATTGACAGGCTGTCATTACCGTGACGAACTGGAACAGTGTTGCTGTGACAACAATCAGTGTGCAGATGTGTATTAATGGGAGTACAGCTTTCACAGTTTTATTTATACCATCAATAGCAGGCCAAGTTATCAGGCCAGATGGGCATTACTTCTATGTAAAGCCTAAATGACATCTAATAACTTGATATAATACCTCTTATCCATAGCCGCGGGAAGCAGGGGTGCTGAAGGTGCTGCAGCATCCCCTGAAAAAACAATATTTTTTAAATCACTAAAGTAGTTCACTGGGCCTTTACTAGTCCTGTTTTAGCGGGCCAATATAGCCGTCTGTAAATCAGGCAACAAAACAACATTCTGCCCAATTTTTCTGCCACTGACAGTCGAGTGTTGAATTGCATTATAGCCTATCATCCAAAACCACAATGCATGTTTTGGGTTGCTTGGGGGTTGCGCAATTGGCACATAACGCAAAAGCACGTTTTTACAAAAGCCTCAAACAAAACCCAATTCTTGTAATATAGCCTATCCCTTTTTTCATAAGAATATCACCAAATCATTTCTCAAAATTAGTTATTGTACCAATGATGGCATCTACCTGGCTATAAACTAGATGAAGCCAATTGAGGCAAAACTTGCGCGTTCTCGTTGGACATTTCTGCATCCAAACGCATGTGTAACGTCTGCTTCCAACTCACACTCTCAAACACTTAGATCCCCTGAACGCAGCTCACTTTCCAGCCCACTTTCTAGCTCTCAAACACGTAGATCCCCTGAACGCAGCTCACTCTCCAGATCCCAATCACCTGAATTCTGATCACCTGTTCACACACCTGTAGGTCATTTACACACACTATTGAGTTCAGTTCATTGCACCCCATCATTGTGAGGTATTGTTTGTATTTGTCCACATTCTATTCGGAGCGCTGTTTATTTCAATATTAGTCCTCCTGTTTATTGTAGTTTTTGGACATCCTCACTAACAACGTTTTTTGTCTATTTTCTGATTTCCTGTCCTCAACCTCTTGCCTGATCTCCTGGACTACGTCATTAGCCTTCCCCCTGCCTGTACTGTTACCTGTATGGACTCCCTTCTGCCTGTCCCTGGACCCAGCTACCTGTCTCCTCCTGTGGTCCTTTCCTAATAAACATCTGCTGCACCCGGCGCTTGAAACCAGCGTCTGTCTCCTATCGTATTCATTACAGAATGCATGTGTTGGACCGTTGCTTTGTCGATGGTACAGTAATGGCCAGCTCTAGATCTAAGTTTCTTCATTTAAAAAAATGACTGAAAAAGTAGCCTAACGGCCTGTGACTTTTTATGATGGCCATGGGCATGGCTTCTCTTTTTATGATGGCCATGGGCATGGCTTCTCTTTTTATGATGGCCATGGGCATGGCTTCTCTTTTTATGATGGCCATGGGCATGGCTTCTCTTGTTATGATCACCATGGGCATGGCTTCTCTTTTTATGATGGGCATGGCTTCTCTTTTTATGATGGCCATGGGCATGGCTTCTCTTTTTACGAAGGCCATGGGCATGGCTTCTCTTTTTATGATGGCCATGGGCATGGTTTCTCTTTTTATGATGGGCATGGTTTCTCTTTATATGATGGGCATGGCTTCTCTTTATATGATGGGCATGGCTTCTCTTTATATGATGGGCATGGCTTCTCTTTATATGATGGGCATGGCTTCTCTTTTTATGATGGCCATGGGCATGACTTCTCTTTTTATGATGGCCATGGGCATGGTTTCTCTTTTTATGATGGGCATGGTTTCTCTTTTTATGATGGGCATGGCTTCTCTTTATATGATGGGCATGGCTTCTCTTTTTATGATGGCCATGGGCATGGCTTCTCTTTTTACGAAGGCCATGGGCATGGCTTCTCTTTTTATGATGGCCATGGGCATGGCTTTTCCTTTTGTGTGGCATCGCTGCAATGCAAATATATATTTTTTATTCCCAAAGGTTAACGGTGGCCCAACACAGAATTCTGGGAACCAAATTAGTCAAATATGCTCCTCTGGTGGGAAAGTGCTTGCCCCTCCTGCCAACAACTATTTCTTCACACATTTTTTAATTTTTTAATTTTATTCACAAAAGTGGTGCACTAGTCCTGTATTAGCGGATCGATATAGCCGTCTGTAGCGCAGGCAAAACATGTTTTACTTGATGGCCCTGTTGATTGTAATAAGAGTATGTGTGTGCGCGCGTGCGTGCGTGCGTGATTACTCGTGACAGTCCTAGCTGGTGTGAACAGCTTATTTAATGAGTGTTATCTTTAAAGGGGAACCAGCTGGGAGAATATAAAGGCATTTCCGAGATTAATATTTCCCTGTGGATGACCAATAACTTATATATATCTGTGACCAGAGAGCTGTTTTTTTTGCGACTGGGAAGATATCTGTGTATCTCTAGGACTACATCGCCAGAAGTTCCTTTCTGTTCTGTGGAACAGAGGTTGTTGAAGGACTAGAATACAGAAGGTCTGTCTGTTCTGTGGACCAGAGGTTGTTGAAGGACTAGAATACAGAAGGTCTGTCTGTTCTGTGGACCAGAGGTTGTTGAAGAACTCGAATACAGAAGGTCCTGTCTGTTCTGTGGACCAGAGGTTGTTGAAGGACTCGAATACAGAAGGTCTGTCTGTTCTGTGGACCAGAGGTTGTTGAAGTACTCAAATACAGAAGGTATGTCTGTTCTGTGGACCAGAGGTTGTTGAAGGACTCGAATACAGAAGGTCTGTTCTGTGGACCAGAGGTTGATGAAGGACTAGAATACAGAAGGACTGTTCTGTGGACCAGAGGTTGATGAAGGACTAGAATATAGAAGGTCTGTTCTGTGGACCAGAGGTTGTTGAAGAACTAGAATACAGAAGGTCTGTTCTGTGGACCAGAGGTTGATGAAGGACTAGAATACAGAAGGACTGTTCTGTGGACCAGAGGTTGATGAAGGACTAGAATATAGAAGGTATGTTCTGTGGACCAGAGGTTGATGAAGGACTAGAATACAGAAGGTCTGTTCTGTGGACCAGAGGTTGATGAAGGACTAGAATACAGAAGGTCTGTTCTGTGGACCAGAGGTTGATGAAGATCTAGAATACAGAAGGTCTGTTCTGTGGACCAGAGGTTGATGAAGGACTAGAATACAGAAGGTTTGTTCTGTGTACCAGAGGTTGATGAAGGACTAGAATATAGAAGGTCTGTTCTGTGGACCAGAGGTTGATGAAGGACTAGAATATAGAAGGTCTGTTCTGTGGACCAGAGGTTGTTGAAAGAATACATTAGGTCCTGCATAGGGCTGTGGCGGTCACAAAATTTTGTCAGCCGGTGATTGTCAAGAAAATAATTGTCGGTCTCACGATAATTGACCGTTAATTAACATAAACATGTATCATCTCCTGGCTTCCATACATAACCTACAAGACATTTTAAAAAGTATAATAAATCCATGTAATATAGCCTACATTTTCACAATAAATCCATTATTTATTTTAGACAGGTCTAAAGAAGCATGATATGAAGAAAATGTAGTCTACTTCAGAAAAACAGAATAGCATACTGTGAGTTGTCCTTATGTTAGCTCCTGGTGTGGCTAAATGGCTGTGGGCTACACTATTTCATATAGCAGACAAGATTAGCTTATATTTCCGTGGTATTATTTTATATTATTTTATAGTATGAAGAACACACTTGAACAAAGCTGAATAGACATATTTTCTCCAAGTGATATGAGGGAGTGCGCACATGAGGCTATCCTGTGTTTAATGGTTAACTCTACACCATTGGGTGATTGTTAACGTTCCATTACTGCAGTAATTCAATTGTAAAGTTCAATTGTTTTGAGAAAATCTAAAAGTCTCTCATTTGATTAGAATAATTCCACCACAATAGGCATAGCCAATGTTTTATACAGTATGTATTCATTCGGGTTCACAGTGTGTACCGAAGCGAGGTCCCCGTACCGAATGGTTCGGTACAAATGCTGTACAGTTACACCCTTACAAAGCACGGATGGCTGTCTTACCTTGTCCATAGACTGCTTACAGGGTAAGGAAACCAATATGTCAGTTTGTTATTTGGGTGAGCTATCCCTTTAACCATTCGGCATTAATACCTAAAATCACACACACACACACACACTCACATTCACACGCACTCAGATTCACACACACATTTATGCACAAACACACACATATACACATCAACCATTATCTCTTAGATTGAATCAAATCCCTTTACAAATCAATTAGCCATGTTACACGTTACAGAGTGATTAAATTATATGTATGAATGACGATTAGAGACAGGAATTATGATTCTGTTCATGAAATACAATCAATGTGTCGTTTGGAAAATCGGATTACTGAGGAAAATAAAAGATGAAGATTTCTGTAAAAACCCACACAAACACACTAAGGCATGCAGACACACATACACAGCCTGCTTAATGCTACGTGTGTGTAATGTGGTTGATTGATATGGGTAGTGTGATTTAGATAGACAGGCTGTGGAGGGCAGGGCTCAGGTTTAATTAACAGGTATGAGCTGCTCCTTCTCTGGCCATCACTATATATATCACCCTGATTCACACACACACACACACACACACACACACACACACACACACACACACACACACACACACACACACACACACACACACACACACACACACACACACACACACACACACACACACACACACACACACACACTTGTATGATGCTACCTGTTTGCAATAGCAAGCTAGCTGCTGCTGAGTTAGGGAGATACCCAGTCAGTTGTACAACTGAATGCATCCAACACTCCAGATGTGTCTTCCTCATTTAACCCCTCTGAATCAGAGAGGTTCGGGGGGCTGCCTTAATTGACATCCACGTATTCAGCGCCCGGGGAACAGTTGTTGTTGGGGGTTAACTGCCTTGCTCAAGGGCAGAACGGCAGATTTTTACACCTTGCCGGCTTGGTAATTCAAACCTGAGACCTCTCAGTTACTGGCCCAACGCTCTTAACCATTAGGCTACCTGGAGCCCCAGAGAGTTAGTTAGTCTATGTACTGTACATCATTCATTGTTAGCCACCTGGCTAAGGGTACAGCATGTAATCTAATTACCAAGTAGCCTTGTAGCCTATAGCAGTCTTTTCCAAATTTGGCCCTTGATTCTTGCCCTAGCATTACACAGCTGATTCAAATAATCAAAGCTTGATGAGGGATTGCTTATTTGAATCAGCTGTGTAGTGCTATGGGAAAAACCAAAACGTGCACTGTCACGTTCCTGACCTGTTTTCTGTTGTTTTGTATGTGTTTAGTTGGTCAGTGCATGAGTTGGGGTGGGTAGTCTATGTTATGTGTTTTCTATGTTGGGTTTAGGTGTTGCCTGATATGGTTCTCAATTAGAGGCAGGTGTTTGACGTTTCCTCTGATTGAGAACCATATTAAGGTAGGCTGTTCTCACTGTTTGTTTGTGGGTGATTGTTCCTGTGTCTGTGTATACCACACGGGACTGTTTCGTTTGTTCGTTCGTTTTAGGTAGTCTGTTCCTGTTTCATGCGTTCTTCGTCTATATGTAAGTTCTATTGTTCAGGTCAGTCTACGTCGTTTATTTGTTTTGTAGTTCATTCAAGTGTACTTCGTGTTTCGTCTTTCATTTAATAAATTCATTATTTATTCATCACCCGCTGCGCCTTGGTCCGCTCATTCACCACAAGACAACCATTACAGAGTCACCCACCAAACAAGGATCAAGCAGCGTGGCAACGGGCAGCAGCGACAGCAGCAGCGGTACCAGGAGGAATGGTCATGGGAGCAAATATTGAACGGAGAAGGACCCTGGGCTAAGGTTGGAGAATATCGCCGCTCTCGGGAAGAGATGGAGGCAGCTAAAGCCCAGGAGCGGTGGTATGAGGAGGCAGCACGGAAGCGTGGCTGGAAGCCCGTGAAGAAACCCAAAAAATTTCTTGGGGGGGGCTAAAGGGTAGTGTGGCGAGGGCAGGTAGGAAACCTGCGCCCACTTCCCATGCTTACCGTGGAGAGCGGGAGTACGGGCAGACACCGTGTTATGCGGAAGAGCGCACGGTGTCTCCTGTACGGGTGCATAGCCCGGTGCGGGTTATTCCACCTCCCCGCACTGGGCGGGCTAGAGTGAGCATTGAGCCAAGTGCCATGAAGCCGGCTCTACATATCTGGCCTCCAGTACGTCTCCTCGGGCCGGTGTACATGGCACCAGCCTTACGCATGGTGTCCCCGGTTCGCCAACACAGCCCAGTGCGGGTTATTCCACCTCCCCGCACTGGACGGGCTACGGGGAGCATGCAACCAGGTAAGGTTGGGCAGGCTCAGTGCTCAAGGGAGCCAGTACGCCTGCACGGTCCGGTATATCCGGCGCCACCTTCCCGCCCCAGCCCAGTACCACCAGTGCCTACACCACGCACCAGGCTTCCAGTGCGTCTCCAGAGCCCTGTTCCTCCTCCACGCACTCTCCCTATGGTGCGTGTCTCCAGCCCAGTATCTCCAGTTCCGGCACCACGCATCAAGCCTCCTGTGCGTCTCCAGAGCCCTGTACGCACTGTTCCTTCTCCCCGCACTCGCCCTGAGGTGCGTGCCCTCAGCCCGGTACCTCCAGTTCCGGTACCACGCACCAGGCCTATAGTGCGCCTCGAGAGTCCAGTGTGCCCTGTTCCTGTTCCCCGCACTAGCCTTGAGGTGCGTGTCTCCAGTCCGGTACCACCAGTTCCGGCACCACGCACCAGGCCTACTGTGCGCCTCAGCAGGTCAGAGTCGGCCGTCTGCCCAACGCCGCCTGCACTGCTCGTCTGCCCAGCGCCATCTGAGCCATCTGTCTGCCCAGCGCCATCTGAGCCATCTGTCTGCCCAGCGCCATCTGAGCCATCCGTCTGCCCAGCGCCATCTGAGCCATCCGTCTGCCCAGCGCCATCTGAGCCATCCGTCTGCCCAGCGCCATCTGAGCCATCCGTCTGCCCAGCGCCATCTGAGCCATCCGTCTGCCACGAGCCTTCAGAGCCGCCCGTCTGTCCCGAGCCATTAGAGCCGTCCGCCAGTCAGGAGCCGCTAGAGCCGTCCGTCAGTCAGGAGCTGCCAGAGCCGCCAGCCAGTCAGGAGCTGCCAGAGCCGCCAGCCAGTCAGGAGCTGCCAGAGCCGCCAGCCAGTCAGGAGCTGCCAGAGCCGCCAGCCAGTCAGGAGCTGCCAGAGCCACCAGCCAGTCAGGAGCTGCCAGAGCCGCCTTCCAGTCATGAGCTGCATTCCAGTCATGAGCTGCCTTCCAGTCATGAGCTGCACTCCAGTCATGAGCTGCACTCAAGTCATGAGCTGCCTTCCAGTCATGAGCTGCCTTCCAGTCATGAGCTGCCCTCCAGTCATGAGCTGCCTTCCAGTCATGAGCTGCCTTCCAGTCATGAGTTGCCCTCCAGTCATGAGCTGCCCTCCAGTCATGAGCTGCCCTCCAGTCATGAGCTGCCCTCCAGTCATGAGCTGCCCTCCAGTCATGAGCTGCCACTCAGTCATGAGCTGCCACTCAGTCATGAGCTGCCATTCAGTCCGGAGCTGCCATTCAGTCCGGAGCTGCCATTCAGTCCGGAGCTGCCATTCGTCCTGAGCTGCCTCTCTGTCCGGAGTTACCTCTCTGTCCTGAGCTACCTCTCTGTCCTGAGCTACCTCCTAAATCATGTGGGGGCCTTGGGGAGGATTCTTAGGCCTAGGTCGTGGGCGAGGGTCGCCACTCAAAGGACGCTAAGGAGGGGGACAAAGACAGTGGTGGAGTGGTGTCCTCGTCCATCGCCGGAGCCGCCACCGCGGACAGATGCCCACCCAGACCCTCCCCTTG
This sequence comes from Salvelinus namaycush, assembly GCF_016432855.1. Taxonomy (NCBI): domain Eukaryota; kingdom Metazoa; phylum Chordata; class Actinopteri; order Salmoniformes; family Salmonidae; genus Salvelinus; species Salvelinus namaycush. Next base: position 20,076,192 of record NC_052339.1, on the reverse strand, counting down.
AGTTTTAGGGGTGCGCCCGGAGTTCGCACCTTGAGGGGGGGGTTCTGTCACGTTCCTGACCTGTTTTCTGTTGTTTTGTATGTGTTTAGTTGGTCAGGGCGTGAGTTGGGGTGGGTAGTCTATGTTATGTGTTTTCTATGTTGGGTTTAGGTGTTGCCTGATATGGTTCTCAATTAGAGGCAGGTGTTTGACGTTTCCTCTGATTGAGAACCATATTAAGGTAGGCTGTTCTCACTGTTTGTTTGTGGGTGATTGTTCCTGTGTCTGTGTATACCACACGGGACTGTTTCGTTTGTTCGTTCGTTTTAGGTAGTCTGTTCCTGTTTCATGCGTTCTTCGTCTATATGTAAGTTCTATTGTTCAGGTCAGTCTACGTCGTTTATTTGTTTTGTAGTTCATTCAAGTGTACTTCGTGTTTCGTCTTTCATTTAATAAATTCATTATGTATTCATCACCCGCTGCGCCTTGGTCCGCTCATTCACCACAAGACGACCGTTACATGCACCTCTTGGGGTCCACAGAACCGAGTTTGGGAAAACGCTGGCCTATACAGAGCCTTCGGCTGTGTTTCATTCCATTAATGTTCTCCCCTCCCCTCTGCACTCGTTTACGCTACTATGCTTCTAGCTTACTAGGGTACTGGGGGGAGGTACACCGTCCAACATTCATTATCATAGAACAGTATCAACGCTAATTACACCTTAGACAACATTCACAAGCTGACAGAGACTCTTGCAGTCAATTAAAGCAATTTAAGCAATTAAAGCAACCTCTCAAGGATGCATCTAGCCGATCTCGGTCCACACACACACACACACACACACACACACACACACACACACACACACACACACACACACACACACACACACACACACACTCACAAACAACCAATTAAAAAGTTATCTCATGTTTCCTTAACTTAAGGTCCTCTGCCTCATTAGCTGTAGATCATTTGGACTAGGACTCTCTGCCTCTGACAGCAGGAAGAATCTAGTCCTTCTGTCCGGGACTATAGGTCTGTCTGTCAGGCTAGCTAACTGGCTGGCTCCACAGCTGTTTGACTGTTCTGCCCAGCCTGTGGCCAAACTGTGATTATAATCACAAAGCCATGATGATACAGTATCATAAACAGATCCATACAGCAGAGTTACTTAGAGATACTCCTCTTTCTCATAAACAGATCTATACAGCAGAGTTACTCAGAGATACCCCTCTCTCTCTTTTACCTCTCTCTTTCTTCAACTATCTCTCTCTCTCTCTCTCTAATCGTGTGGCCAGGCCTCATCTAATCTCTGCCACTATCTGGGGTTTGGGAAAGACAAGCTGCATTTGCATATTTAATGAGATCTGTAGTGTCCCCCCACCATCTCCCCACCACTACCATCACCCTGCAGTCTGAGAGAGGGAAATGGAGAGAGAGAGAGAAAGAGAGAGAATGTGACACAGTGTAAATCATTTTAGTAACATTTTAGTAACGGCAGTCATCTGTTTTTCCTCCTGGTGATGTACATCTCTCTCACACACAAAAACACACCATGCAGGGGTCTAAGACACGTAAACCACACAGCTACATTAAAGGCTGAACTAACGACCCAGTTGGATTATTTTAGGGTGTAATGCAGTTACTCAGCAATGTGATATCTCTGTGTCAGAGGTGGGAACAAAAACCTCTGTTTGCTGAACCTGAAAATACCTAGAAGGCTAATGGTGTAATGGATCCCTCTATTATACAGAGAAAGGGAGCAGGGTAGATATGGAAGGAGGAGAAGTTCAGAGGGAAGGTGGGTGGAGGGAGAAGACAAAGAGGAAAGAGAGAGAGAGAAGGAATAAAGAAGAGCTGTGTTATTGTAATGATGATGCTCCTACTCTTACTCTCTTAGTTATGAGTTTATTTTTGTCTATCAGTGGAGGTGAGGGCCATCCTTCTCAGTGGATTTTTATTTTATTTTTTATTGTGAAACATAGTAAAGTAATCCTTTTTAGATAAAACTATACTAAATATATTCACGTCACAAAATAATTGATTAAAACACACTGTTTTGCAATGACGTTCTGCAGTACCCTCAAAAGCAATCTGCAGGGTAGCATCACGGTGTAGCTGGTGGAGAGCTAGCTTCCGTCCTCCTCTGGGTAAAACTTGACTTCAAAACAAAACCTAGGAGGCTCATGGCTCTCACCCCCTTCCATAGACCCACACAGTAATTATGATAACTTCTGGAGGACGTTCTCCAACCTATCAAAGCTCTTGCAGCATGAATTGACATGTTGTCCATCCAATCAAAGGATCAGAGAAGGAACCTAGTATTGAAAACATAAGCTGCAGCTAGCTAGCACTGCAGTGCATAAAATGTGGTGACAAGTTGAGAAAGACAATAGTTGAATAGTTTTGAACAAATTAATTTTTGCAAAAATGCAGGAGAAGTAAGAGAGAGCGAGAGAGAGGCAGAGAGATAGCTATATTTCATATTATTTTCACTTTCACTTACTTAGCTAGCGAGCTAGTTTAGCCAACTCAAACACCCGGCTCAAACAGAGAGTGATGCTATGTTACCTAACTGGCTATGGCTATCCAACACTGGAACTCTTCCAAGTCAAGGTACATTTATAAATGTATTGCCACCGGGGCCTGCCGGTGTAACTGCTAAACAGCTTGCTAACTGTCCACTGTACTGAATGATTGTAGCGGGTTTACTAACGTGTTAATTCTAGTAGCTATGATGCCTTGACGTTAGCTAATACGGTGACAACGATGTAGGCTGTGTGTAGCAGTTAGCGGTTATGATATGAAGGTTTAGCTTGAAAAGGTTTTTTCGCCTGGTCACAGACAGCTGATGTTTTGTGCACAAGTGAAGGGGAAAAGTGTAGAGGAGGAGAGCGTGTAGGTGCGAGAAGGAATTATCCAACGATCAAAGGGATCACGATCACACTATGAAAGTGAACTGTGTTTGCATGTGATCAGGGGTGTATTCACTCTGCCGATTCTGTTGAAAAACGTTTCTTAAATGGAAGCAAACTGAACGAAACAGGGATAAACATACTCAAATTTGTCCTATAGAATCTCTCATTTGCAACTGTTGGACTAATGATTTACCCTAGATCAGCTAAATGCAGGCAAGATTGTGCCATGCGGTATTGAATATGTCAATGTCTGTCACCTTGATTACTCAAATTTCTCTCAACCTGTGTTGTAAACTTTCATTCAACACCAAAGTTCCCACAAAGCTCATCACTAAGCTAAGGACCTGGGACTAAACACCTCCCTCTGCAACTGGATCCTGGACTTCCTGAAGGGCCGCCCCCAGGTTGTAAGTGTAGGCAACAACACATTAGCCACGCTGATCCTCAACACGGGGTCTCAGGGGTGCATGCTTAGTCCTCTCCTGTACTCCCCGTTCACCCACGACTACGTGGCCAAGCACGACTCCAACACCATCATTAAGTTTGATGACGACACAACGCAGGTAGGCTTGTTCAACGACAATGATGAGACAGCCTATAGGGAGGAGGTCAGAGACCTGGCAGTGTAGTGCCAGGACAACAACCTCTCCCTAAACGTGAGCAAGACAAAGGAGATGATCAACAAAGGAGATGATCAAGACAAAGGAGGGCCAAACGCGCCACCATTCACATTGACGGGGCTGTAGTGGAGCGGGTCGAGGGTTTCAAGTTCCTTGGTGTCCACATCACCAACAAACTATCATGGTCCAAACACACCAAGAAAGTCATGAAGAGGGCACGACAACATATTTTCCCCTTCAGGAGACTGAAAAGATTTGGCACGGATCCACAGATCCTCAAAAAGTTGAATACGGCCCAGTACATCACCGGGGCCAAACTTCCTGCTATCCAGAACCTACAGTGCCTTCCGAAACTATTCAGACCCCTTGACTTTTTCCACATTGTTACATTACAGCCTTATTCTTATTCTAAAATGTATTACATTTTTTAAAATCCTCAGCAATTTACACAAAATACTCCTAAATGTGACTTGTTTCAGGAAACTAGGCGTATGTTGCGGGTCACTACTTAACAGCAGAGCCATTTGAATGTAAAGCTTTTTTTTACTAACATCAAGGCGGTGGCCCGTTCCTGTAGGTTCATGCTCTACAACATCCGCGGAGTACGACCCTGCCTCACACAGGAAGCGGCGCAGGTCCTAATCCAGGCACTTGTCATCTCCCGCCTGGATTACTGCAACTCGCTGTTGGCTGGGCTCCCTGCCTGTGCCATTAAACCCCTACAACTCATCCAGAACGCCGCAGCCCGTCTGGTGTTCAACCTTCCCAAGTTCTCTCACGTCACCCCGCTCCTCCGCTCTCTCCACTGGCTTCCAGTTGAAGCTCGCATCCGCTACAAGACCATGGTGCTTGCTTACGGAGCTGTGAGGGGAACGGCACCTCCGTACCTTCAGGCTCTGATCAGGCCCTACACCCAAACAAGGGCACTGCGTTCATCCACCTCTGGCCTGCTCGCCTCCCTACCTCTGAGGAAGTACAGTTCCCGCTCAACCCAGTCAAAACTGTTCGCTGCTCTGGCACCCCAATGGTGGAACAAACTCCCTCACGACGCCAGGACAGCGGAGTCAATCACCACCTTCCGGAGACACCTGAAACCCCACCTCTTTAAGGAATACCTAGGATAGGATAAAGTAATCCTTCTAACCCCCCCCCCCCCCCCCTTAAAAGATTTAGATGCACTATTGTAAAGTGGCTGTTCCACTGGATATCATAAGGTGAATGCACCAATTTGTAAGTCGCTCTGGATAAGAGCGTCTGCTAAATGACTTAAATGTTAAAATGTTAAATGTTTTTTATCAATGTGCGTTTTTCAGCATGAATGCCTTATGGAACATGTGAACTTTCATGTGCCTTGACTTGTATGCCATCTGTAAATACGAATAAAATTGTTAAATTACGAGCCTAGAAAAAGGGAGTAACCTAGCCATGATTGGCTGAAGTAAGGAGTGGGCTGGACATGCCGAGAGATGAGTTCAGGTTGGTGTACCATAGAGCACACTTCTATCTATTTGAGCTGTTCAGTATGTGTAGGTAATATTGTCTAACACGGCTATTTTAAATGTATCACGTAGTAGAGGACCGAGTTTTGAAATCAGTGGAATTAGATTATGATAGCTAAAGAGAAAACACCTGTCTCCGGATTACATCTTCAAACTAAGGGCAAATATAGCATCCGTGACAGGAAGAAGTATATATGGGTAAGATGGTCTAGCTTGCTACATTTTCAGATATTACACGTTTCTCATTTTGACAGAAAGTTGTTTTCATTTCAAGTTAAGGTGTACTGTTAGCTAGCCAGCTAACGTTAGCTGGCTGGCTCGCTAGCTAACGTTACATGTATTATCTTATTATTCATATCTCAGAGCCATTTGCTTTGTTAGTTATAGCCTAATGTTAGCTATCTAACATTCAACCTGGTTGGTTAGCTACCTGCAGATTCATCCAGGGTAGTAATGTCATGAGTTGGGATTATGGTTAACTGTTTACCTAGCTAGCTAGCTACATGTCTTAAAAAAGACTCCACTTTGCAAGTAAACATTTCAATAGAATGCGACAACTGTTGATATACGTAGCTGGTAAATTCGCTCCGGCTATCTACTCCGATTTCAGAGCACGGGTAAGATAGTTTGCTAGCTACATTTTGAGATATTACACGTTTTTCATTTTGACAGAAAGTTGTTTTCATTTTAAGTTAAAGTGTACTGTTAGCTAGCCAGCTAACGTTAGCTGGCTAGCTCGCTAGCTAACGTTACGTGTATGATCTTATTATTCGTATCTCAGAGCCATTTGCTTAGCTAGTTATAGCCTAATATTAGCTAGCTAACATTGAACATGGTTGGTTAGCTACCTGCAGATTCATGCAGGGTAGTAACGTCATGAGTTGGGATTATGCTAGCTAGCTAGCTATATGTCTTAACAAAATACTCCACTATGCAAGTAACCATTTCAATAGAAAGTCACTGTGACAACTGTTGATAGACGTAGCTGGTAAATACGCACTGGCTATCTACTCTGATTTCAGAGCACTCTCGTCTGAGTGTGCCAGACTGCAGAATAACTGAAGAATTTACGAACGCTCATATTCAACACCATTGTTCAACACCATTGTTGATATTCACACACCATTGTTGAATATGACACCGGCCATATTCAACACCCGTTGAATATGGCCGGTGTCAGTAAACGTTGGCAAAAAAGCGTAAATTGTTGCCAGCAGCACAGTTGCAGTCACCAACTCCCTGGATAACATAAAAACAGTCTAACCAGCTCTGCTGGGCAAGTTAAGTTTATCAACCTGCTCTGCTGAGGTTAAAAGTTTATAAACTTTCTTAGCAGAATTACTTTCCCATTGTTCCACAAATGCAGTGTATGATATACCATTTTGTAGCTCTGTGTCTCTGCGTTTATCCAATGTAGAAATCACCATTTAAAATGTTGTTAAATAAGACTAAATCAAGGCGGTCTGTCACAAATGACAAAGCGGAAAACAGTAGCTGTGTTCGAATACCCATACTAGCATACTGTATACAACATACTTAATGAGTATATACTACATACTATATATTATTAGTTCATTTTAGAATACTGTAACTGAACGGTATTGTTTCAGTTGAGCGTACTTCGCCTGTCTACCAGAAGTTGATGCTGTTACTATGCAACTTCTTGCTAGCTTGTTAGCATAACACATTACTAGCTAAACATCTTATGGCTTCATTAACAATGCACATTAAGAATGCACAACGACTATACCACTTAGGTAAGCTAAGAATGACGTGAATAATCAAGTCAATAGAAATTCACTCTGACTATTGTCTTGTTTTGCACACTTTGTAGCTTTTACTGGCATGTTCACGTATCGCCAACCAGGATCAAACTGACCATGACCTAACCATTTGGGTGGTCTTAACCAATCATAGCACAGTATGATATGGCGGTAAAATGCATCCAATTATAATTCAGTATGTTTACACATATGAACTATCTACTCCGATTTCAGAGCACTCTCGTCTGTGTTATTATTTTGATTTATTTCACCTTTATTTAACCAGGTAGGCCAGTTGAGAACAAGTTCTCATTAACAACTGCGACCTGGCCAAGATAAAGCAAAGCAGTGCGACAAAACAACAACATAGAGTTACACATAAACAAACGTATAGTCAATAACACAATAGAAAAATCTATGTACAGTGTGTGCAAATGTAGAAGAGTTGGGAGGTAAGGCAATAAATAGGCCATGGAGGCGAAATAATTACAATTTAGCATTAACACTGGAATGACAGATGTGCAGATGATGATGTGCAAGTAGAGAATAGAGATACTGGGGTGCAAAAGAGCAAGAGGACAAGGAACAATATGGGGATGAGGTAGTTGGGTGTGCTATTTACAGATTGGTTGTGTACACGTACAGTGATCGGTAAGCTGCTCTGACAGCTGGTGCTTAAAGTTAGAGAGGGAGATATAAGACTCCAGCTTCAGTGATTTTTGCAATTCGTTCCAGTCATTGGCAGCAGAGAACTGGAAAGATAGGCGGCCAAAGTAAGTGTTGGCTTTTGGGATGACCAGTGAAATATACCTGCTGGAGCGCGTGCTACGGCTGGGTGTTGCTATGGTGACCAGAGAGCTAAGGCGGTGCCAGAGGACAGAATAACTGATGAATTTGCAAACGCTCAAAACCCGTTGACTACGCAGTAAACATCGGCAAAACAACTTTTTTTGCCAGCAGCACAGTTACAGTCACCAACGCTCTGGATAACATGAAAACAGCCTAACCAGCTCTGCCAGGGCGATAAAATGGTCAGAGTGAGGTGTTCTCTCATTTGTGTCTGGAAATAGTTAGCAAGCCAGCCAACGTTAGCCAGTTAGCTTGGGTGCTTGACTGCAGTTGTGAGGTTGGAACGCTCAGATCAACCAGAGCGTCCAGTGTGCGCTCTGAACGCTCCGCGAGCTAAATGCAATTTACGAACACACAGTGTGGTAGTGAGTTAGATAGCATATAGTTAATATACTGGCAAGTTCGATGTATTAGTAGCCAACTAATAGCTCCAGAGTAGCGCAGCGGTCTAAGGCACTGCACCTCAGTGTTAGAGGTGTCACTACAGACACCCTGGTTCGAATCCAGGCTGTATCACAACTGGCTTTGATTGTGAGTCCCATAGGGTGGTGCACAATTGGCCCAGCGTTTGGCAGGTGTAGGCCGTCATTGTAAATAAGAATTTGTTCTTAACAGACTTGCCTAGTAAAATGTAAAAAACATACTGCTGTAATGCTAAGCGGTCTGTAAGGATAGCGTTGCTAACAAATTGTCAGCCAACGTGTAACTTATTTGAAAAGTCATTTCTTTATTACATTGCTCAACATTTTCTAAACATTTGTCATAATTAGTTAAAGCAATAAATTTGTATCTGGTCTCGTCGGACTTCGGCTGCATATTTTTCGCCATTTTCTTCAAATAAATCTGAAAACGTTGCGAAGCCACGCCTAGAAAGAATTGCATGGCAGGCCCATAAAGCACGGAAATAGTGTCCACTGTTTGCATACTTCGTATTTTGGCGAATGTAGTACGACATCTGTTGGCATACTAACTATATCCATACTTTGACCAATAAGCATACTACATACTCAATTTACGTCACAAATAGTATGGTTAGTGCGGTTAGTATAAGTATTCGAAAACAGCAAGTAGTTTAAAAAAAAATGCAAATGTAATAAAAATTAATAAACAGAAATACCTTATCTACATAAGTATTCATAACCTTTGCTATGAGACTCGAAACTGAGCTCAGGTGCATCCTGTTTCCATTGATCATCCTTGAGATGTTTCTACAACTTGATTGAAGTCCACCTGTGGTAAATTCAATTGATTGGATATGATTTGGAAAGGCGGACACCTGTCTATATAAGGTCCCACAGTTTACAGTGCATGTCACAGCGAAAACCAAGCCATGAGGTTGAAGGAATTGTCCATAGAGCCCCGAGACAGGATTGTGCCGAGGCACAGATCTGGGGAAGGGTACCAAAACATTTCTGCAGCATTGAAGGTCTCCAAGAACACAGTGGCCTCCATCATTCTTAAATGGAAGAAGTTTGGAACCACCAAGGCTCTACCTAGAGCTGGCCGCCCGGCCAAACTGAGAAATTGGGGGAGAAGGGCCTTGGTCAGGGAGGTGACCAAGGCCCTTCTCTGACAGAGCTCTAGAGTTCCTCTGTGGAGATGGGAGAAACTTCCAGAAGGACAACCATCTCTACAGTTTGCACACACTAGAGTGGCCAGACAGAAGCCACTCCTCAGTAAAGGGCAAATGACAGCCTGCGTGGAGTTTGACAAAAGGCACCTAAAGATTCTCTGGTCTGATGAAACCAAGATTGAACTCTTTGGCTTGAATGCCAAGCGTCATGTCTGGAGGAAACCTGGCACCATCCCTACAGTGAAGCATGGTGGTGGCACATCATGCTGTGGGGATGTTTTTCAGCGGGAGGGACTAGAAGACTATTCAGGATCGAGGCCAAGATGAACGGAGCAAAGTACAGAGAGATCCTTGATGAAAACCTGCTCCAGAGCGCTCAAGACTGGGGGCGAAGGTTCACCTTCCAACAGGACAACGACCCTAAGCACACAGCCAAGACAACGCAGGAGTGGCTTTGGGTCAAGTCTCTGAATGTCCTTGAGTGGCCCAGCCAGAGCCGGGACTTGAACCCGATCGAACATCTCTGGAGAGACTTAAAAATAGCTGTGCAGCGACGTTCCCCATCCAACCTGACAGAGCTTGAGAGGATCTGCAGAGAAGAATGGGAGAAACTCCCCAAATACAGGTGTGCCAAGCTTGTAGCGTCATGCCCAAGAAGACTCAATGCTGTAATCACTGCCAAAGGTGCTTCAACAAAGTACTGAGTAAAGGGTCTGAATACTTATGTCAATGTGATATTTCAGTTTTTATTTGTAATAAATTAGCGATCATTTCTAAAATACCTATTTTTTTAATTATGGAGTATTGTGTGTAGATGGATGAGGGATTTTTTTGTTGTTGTTGTCAATTTTAGAATAAGGCTGTAATGCAACAAAATTTTGAAAAAGTCATGGGGTCTGAATACTTTCTGAGTGCACTGTATATACTAGGCGGTGTCAGAGGAAGGCCCAAAAAAAGGTCAAACACTCAAGTCACCCAAGTCATAGACTGTTCTCTCTGCTCCTGCATGGGAAGCGGTACTGGAGCACAAATTCTAGGTCCAAAGGCTCCTTAACAGCTTCTACCCCCAAGCCATAAGACTGCTGAACAATTAATCAAATGGCCACCCGGACCTTTGTTTTTACACTGCTGCTACTCATTGTTTATTTTCTATGCATAGTCACTTTACCACCACCTACAGTACATGTACAAATGACCTCGACTAACATGTACGCCCGCACATTGACTCGGTACCGGTACCCCCTGTATAGCCTCATCATTGTTATTTTATAGTGTTTTACTTTAGTTTCTTTAGTAAATATTTTCTTAACTCTATTTTCTTCAAACTGCATTGTTGGTCAAGGGCTTGAGAGTAGGCATTTCATGGTAAGGTATGTTGTAAAACACAATTTGATTTGAGATTGTAGCAACCTCATGATGTTTGGTATATTGAAAATTTGAGTATAATGTAGTAGCCTAAACCTATCGATGTTACATAGCTGGGTGAATGGAAGATGAGTGACAGTCACTCAATATGCTGTAATAGAAATAAGGCCATGCTCATAGCTCATTAAAAAAATGATCATCCTCTCTCATCTTAACCGGCCCGACCTGCTGTCTATGTATCTGCCATCATAACTGCACATCCAGTGACTATTTCTGTGCCATGTATCACACCAAGATCTCATGGTTTGATAAATGTAACTTCCGATTGTGCTCCAAACGTTACATTTTGAAGTGTTTTGGACAGCCTGGGTTGCTCCTCCTGCTGCAGCTGCATCCCCAGGTTGCACCGCTGGTATCGCCGATGCCTCGTGGCTGGTTAAGTTCAGGCATTCATTCTGAATGGTTAAGTTAAGAATTAAGGTTTGAGATAGGATTTAAAACAAAAACAGCTCCACAGTTATGTTTAGCCATTAATTCCGATTGGCTAAATTTAGGGTTAATGTTTGGGATAGGGTCAAATAAATAAAAATAAATAAAATCACAATGAGTGCCTATCACTGGGATTGAGCACGCGACGCTCAGAGCGGGAGATTGCGGTTTACGCCCAGCATCCGCCACCCCAATCCACAATGCCCTAACAAAAACCCACAACGCCCTAGTTGCCTCTAGTGGACGGTTTTGAAGGCATCTCCAGACATCCTGGGTACCCGGACGGATGTCAAAATTTGAAGTGGATTTGAGCAACCTGGCTGGTCACAACCTATTGTGTGTAACAGTTCAATGTCACACCACTTTTTTCACATGCACAAACAAACACACACCTTACATTGAGCTACGTTAGCGCTTGGAGAGGGCAGTGTGTTGCCGGTCTATCAGTGTGTAGTTATTGCCTCCGGGCCTGAACTAGGTCTGGGCAGTATACAGTATTTGACTATCTACCAGTATTGATGCACAGACCGGTGTGGGTTTTTACTTTACCTTCTATAACGGTATTTCAATATTTGGCTTGTCAAATGTGATTCGCCAACTTCGCGGTATAAAATCGACAAGCGTTCAATAATTACACTATTAGTTTATGATTTTTATTAGGATCCACAATGGTGACAGCTAGTCTTCCTGGGGTCTGACACATAATAAAACATGCATTACCTAAAAAAAATACTTTACAATTTACATACATTTAGGGCTCTATTCAATCTGCAAATCATCATTTTGTTTGTGCAACAGTATCTTCTAAATCAGACAGGAAGCATGAATATGTTAGCTACATAAAGTAAGGGAAAGCATTTAATGAAGACAAAGATTATAGGGTCCAAAATGTTGGTTCCTACCCTGTCGCAATAACTCCTCCCTGGCTTTTTAAATTTGTTGTAATGTCATACAACACTGTATTTAAAGTTTCCACTATTATATTCTAGCTATATCATTTTTATATTCATTCTATTTCCATGATTCCAACAGTTCACCCAAGTGTTTTGATCTAAATCACAAGTCAAAATTTAACAATTGCAATATTTGGTTAAAAATAAGGCCTATATTTTTCCCCATATCATGCAGCCCTCCGTGGCAGCGTAGCAATTATCTCAAATGAGTTCAGGAAATGCATAAAATGTTCAAATATAGTGATATTTTGGCCATATCGCCCAGCCCTAGCCTGAACTTTACAAATACTGTAGGTTAACCCTTTCTCACACACTAATACTCTCTTTCTTCACGCTCTTTCCTCATTCACTCTCCCTAGTGTAGAGAGAGCAGGCTGGGTCGGTTCTGTGCTCAACTAAGAGAGGACAGGAGAAGAGGACATTATGCAGCGCAATGTCACTCCTCCATCACTGTCATACACACATATATAAACACACACACACGGTAGCATATGGGTTGGGTCCGTGAACACACCCAAGTCACACCATTGGCTCCGAGACGGTCCAACAACTCTGCATAGGTGACAGGGACATCCTTCAGTGTGTGTGTGTGTGTGTGTGTGTGTGTGTGTGTGTGTGTGTGTGTGTGTGTGTGTGTGTGTGTGTGTGTGTGTGTGTGTGAGTGTGAGTGTGAGACAGGCACCAGACTGATGTTTGATTTGGCGAGGGATCTGACACGGTACATCCTGATATGATTTAATTATCGAACTTTCGTGCCTGCTGGGCGTGTGTGTGTATGTGAGTGTGTGTGTGTCGGCTGAGTCAGTGAATAAATCCCAGTGTTGGCAGTCCATCCAGAGAGCAGAGCGTGTCTTGCATGGTAAGCAGCACCAGCCTCTATGTGTATAAGGGCCTTTCCTTACTTAAAATCGGCTTAACAAACTTTAAGTTTGCATTTGAAACTTGAATGTGTGTGTGTGATGGGATATGTGTGTAGGTGAGCTGACATGTATTCTATGTGTGTTTGTGTGTGAACACACTATCCTTGATAGTAGGCCTACTGTTCATAATCCATACAGCACAAGGTTCCAGGTCTCAACATACAACAATGAAGGTAATCCATGTCTCTCTACTGAGATGGAACATACTGGCTTCTCTGACTTGATACAGTATCTAATAAGTCCTAAAGAAATAACTGGCCTTCTGAGAAGATGTAATTAATGCACACACACACACACGCGCACACACACACACACACACACACACACACACACACACACACACACACACACACACACACACACACACACACACACACACACACACACACACACACACACACACACCTTCATTACTGTGTCTAGGTCATTAGGGTTCAATATTGATCAACAACATTAACTGAAGGGCACACACACACACAAACACACGCTACTTACTTGCTTAATACTTAATTAGCACACACACAGGAGCATTCACATACACACACGTCTGCCACTGAATGTACTTAATCACTCAGGTATACACTGCTAGGTTTATAAAGTCAATAATAAAGCCCTTACTATAGATGGAGCCTTACACACTATACACTATCCACACATAAACAAGCAGAGGGAATGAGGCAGAGAGGAAGGGGAGAGAGTTGGGGGCGGAAGGGATAGAGAGTGTGTGTTGTGTGTGTGAGAGAGAGAAAAAGAGAGAGGGAGATGGAGAGACAGAACAAATGGGGAAAATGAAAAGAGATAAATCAATGAAGCTATTCCGTGGCTGACTCTTGGTAATGAAAAGCAATTTATTAGCCCACTCTCTCTCCCTCTGTGCCTCTCTCCCTCCATCTCTCCCTCTCCATTGCTCTCTCCCTCCCCTTTACTTTGGCTGTGACCTGATCCCATTCTCTCCATTAATACCTACACCTTTTCTGTCATCAGATGCTAACGATTGTCAAAAACACGATAAAACACTCGTTTAGGGGTCGTGTTTGTTTTCGCTCCCTTGTTTTCCACACTTCCCTCTCATTTGCATATAAATCACAGGGTCATTCCTGCGAGGGCGAAACTCCTGTTGTTACATCTACTGATATGATGCATGGTTCATCTTCACCTGGCATAGGCATTCTCAACCTCTTCCTCTCTCAATCCTGCTCTTTCTTTTTCTGCCTCTCTTCCCAGCCCGTCTCTCCCCCTCCCAGCCCGTCTCTCCCCCTCTCTCTTTCTTTATCTCCCTCTTCTTCCTCCCATCCTGTTCTCTCTCTATCAGCTTTGGTCTGGGTGACTAAAGTTTAAACCTAGCTGACAGGGTAAATAGAGGAGAGAGACAGAGAGAAAGAGAAAGAGAGCTTCCCAAGAACCCCACCTACCTCCTCCGGAGCGCTACGCTGGAGATCCCGGATCCTGCCAGGCATTTCTCTCCCCGTGTTCTCTCATCTTTGAGCTGCAGCCCTCTTCATTTCCCTCAGATCACTTGAGGATAGCGTATGTGATAACACTGATGTCCAGGAAGGCTCTTGCCTGGGCTACGGCGGTGTGGGAGCAACAATCCACCGTTTGCCTCAGGCTGGAGGAGTTTGTGACAGGGGTACGGAAAGTGTTTGATTCTCCGTTGTTCGGGAGAGAGGCGGCTCGTAAGCTGCTCCAACTACGTCAGGATTCCCGTAGTGTGGCAGACTACACGGTGGATTTTTGCACGTTGGCGGCTGAGAGTGCCTAGAACCCGGAAGCCCTGTTCGACGCGTTCCTTCACGGGTTGTGGGAGGTGATTAAAGACGAGCTCGCAGCCGGGAGCTGCCCCTGGACCTAGATTCCCTCATTGTCTTCACCATCCGGATCGATGGGCAGCTACGGGAACGTAGGAGGGAGAGGGAGTCTGTTCCCTGTCGTCGACGCTCGTCCTCGATTTCCACCTAGCATCCGAGGAATCCCGGAAATCCCAGAAGCCCACATTTCCGAGTGGATCCGATGTCGGCCGAAGTCTCTCGGAGGTCCCTGAGGGCTGTCGAGTCGTCTCCTCCGGAGCCCATGCAACTGGGCAGGGCTAGATTGTCTCCTGCTGAGCGCTTACGCAGATTTAACACCCAGAGCTGTCTATATTGTGGAGCTACGGGACATGTTTAATCTACCTGCCCATTAAAGAACCAGGCTCATTGAGGAGGTACTAGTATGAGTACTCTGGTGAGCCGTACGGGAGTTTCCAATCTTCCATTGCTTGTACTCCTGTCCATGCTACTCTGTTGTGGGGTGACCGGTCCAAATCTCTCTGGGTGCTCATAGACTCTGGGGCCGACTATAGCTTTATGGACACTACCCTGGTGTCGGAGCTGGGAATCCCCACACAACCCCTCTCCATTCCCATGGAAGTAAGAGCATTGGATGGGCACTCTTTTGGCAGAGTCACCCACACCACTTGTCCCATTAACCTGAGAGTTTCGGGTAATCACAGTGAGTTTATGCAGTTCCTGGTCATTGGATCCCCTCATGCACCTGTAGTTTTGGGGTTTTCCTGGCTCCAGAGGCACAATCCCCTGATTGACTGGGCTACTGGTTCTATCATGGGTTGGAGCACGTTTTGCCATGGGCATTGCCTGAAGTCGGCACTGCCTGCCCTGGGATGTCTTCCTGTGGGCTTGGGAAAATCCCCGGACCTCTCCGCCATTCCCGCGGAGTACCAGGACCTCCGGGAGGTTTTCAGCAAGGCCCGTGCCACCGCGCTTCCTCCACATCAGCCGTATGACTGCGCCATCTACCTTCTTCCAGGCACAACACCGCCTCAGGGGTGGCTTTATTCCCTGTCAGGTCCGGAGACCAAGGCGATGGAGACATATATTGAGGACTCTCTGGCTGCAGGGGGTATCCATCCTTCTGCCTCCCCCGCTGAGGCAGGGTTCTTCTTTGTGGAGAAGAAAGACAAAACCCTGCGTCCGTGTATCGACTACCGGGCCTGAATGACATCACGGTTAAAAACCGTTACACGCTTCCACTCAATGCCTCAACGTCGGAGTGGGGGCTGTTCTGTCCCAGGGTTCGGCCCAAGACCAAAAGCTGCATCCTTGCGCTTTCCTCTCCCATCGTCTCAACCCCACGGAAAGGAATTACGACATGGGCAACCGGGAACTTCTGGCGGTGAAGATGGAGGGGGTGGAACACCCATTCATAGAATGGACGGATCATAAGAACCTGCAATATCTCAGCACCACCAAGTGCCTCAACTCCAGGCAAGCTCGATGGGCCCTGCTATTCACCTGATTTAACTTCACCATCACCTACTGCCCGGGATCCAAGAATGTGAAGCCGGATGCACTGTCACACCTCTATTGCCCCACTGCTACACCATCGGTCCCCGAGACCATCCTCCCTACCTCTTGTCTCGTGGCTGCACTCATCTGCGGTATAGAGAACCGGGTCCCCCCCTCAGGCCTGCTATCCTGGCTCCCGTCAGACCCTGGCCTTTGTATGACAACACTTTTGGTGGCCCACCTTGGTTTCTGACGTCTCTGCGTTTGTCGCCGTGTGCACCGTGTGTGTCCAGAATAAGACTCCACGGCAAGCTCCGGGTGGCCTCCTTCAACCACTTCCCTTCCCTCACCGTCCCTGGTCACATATATCACTGGACTTCGTCACTGGTCTCCCCCCGTCTGATGGCAACACGGTTATCCTTACCGTGGTGGACCGGTTTTCCAAAGCTGACCACTTCATCTCTCTCCCCAAGCTACCCTCAGCCAAGGAGACGGCCCAGCTCATGGTGCAGCACGTCTTCCAGACCCATGGACTTCCGGTGGGCATGGTCTCCGACCAGGGTCCCCAGTTCTGGAAGGCGTTCTGCACGCTCATTGGGTCGTCGGCCAGCCTGTCCTCAGGGTTCCCCCCGCAGTCTAACGGCCAGTCGGAGCAAGCCAATCAGGACCTGGAGATGACTCTTTGCTGCCTGGTCTCCGCCTAAACCACCACCTGGAGCCAGCAGCTGTGTGGGTAGAGTACGCCTTCAACACCCTCCCTTGCTCGGCAACTGGTCTCTCGCCTTTTGAGTGCTCCCTGGGATATCAGCCCCTGCTCATCCTGGAGCAAGAGGAAGAGGTCAGCATACCCTCGGCCCAGATGTTCATCCGCCGCTATCACCTGGAAGAGAGCCCGGTCGGCTTTTCTCAAGACCACCTCCAGGTATCGACGACAGGCAGACCGCCACTGAACCCCGGCTCTCTATTATTGTCTCGGGCAGAGGGTATGGCTGTCCACTCGGGATCTGCCCCTCCGGGTAGAGTCCTGCAAACTGTCCCCCCGTTTTATCGGCCCTTTCCCCATCTCCAAGATCCTTAGCCCCTCTGCTGTTCGTCTTTCTGTTGCCCCGTACCCTCTGTATACATCCCACTTCTCATGTGTCTAAGATTAAACCTATGTCTCACAGCCCGTTGTCTCCTGTTACCAGGGCCACCCCTCTCCCCCGTCTCATAGACGCCAACCGGCGTACACGGTGAGGGGCCTCCTGAAGGTTCGGCCGCAGGGCAGGGGATTCCAGTACCTGGTTGACTGAGAGGGTTACGGCCCGGAGGAGAGGTGCTGGGTCCCCGCTAGGAACATCCTGGACCCAGCCCTCATTGCCGAGTTCCATCGCCGGCATCCCGGTCAACCAGGTATGCGCCCAGGAAGGACACCGGGTGGGGTCCCTGGAGGAGGGGGTACTGTCACACCCTGATCCGTTTCACCTGTCTTTGTGCTTGTCTCCACCCCCCTCCAGGTGTCACCCATCTTCGCATTATCCCCTGTGTATTTATACCTGTGTTCTCTGTTTGTCTGTTGCCAGTTCGTCTTGTCAGGTCTTACCAGCGTTCTTTCCCGCCTTCCTGTTTCTCTAGTTCTGTTTCTATTTTTTCCTGGTTCTGAACATTCTGCCTGCCCTGACCCTGAGCCTGCCTGCCGTTCTGTACCTGCCTGACTCTGACCTGATTACGAACCTCTGCCTGCCCTAGCCCCGAGCCTGCTTGCCGTCCTGTACTTGCCAGACACTGACCTGATCACGAACCTCTGCCTGCCCTCAACCTGCCCTTTGCCTGCACCGTGTTTCTAATAAATCTTCTGAGAACTGTTCTATTCGCCTCCCGTGTCTGCATCTGGGTCATATCCTGAGTCGTGATACTGGGTGTGTCCCGCCACAGATGGCTGGCCAGTGTCCTCAGCCCAGAGAGCCGTCTGTGGAGATGCCTGAACAACTTTATGAAGCAGAACACTCCTGAGGAGAGACAGGGCGGCATCTCGAGAAGACACACACACACATACATTATATCTACACACAACACACGCACATTGTCCTGCCTTATCATTCTTTCCAACAAGAAGACCGTAATGGTCCAAAATGATTTCCACTAATATTACAAATGAAACACACTGAGATAATAAAATGGTTTCATTTTCATCTTCACACATTTCAGTCATTTAGATCTATTTCTGGCCCTGGTCTTTCTGTGAGCTCAGATGAAGGAGTGAGGGATGGTTTCTGACAGAAGGAAGACAGTGTCTGCATCCCAAATAGCACCCTTTGCTCTATATAGTGCACTACATTTAAATCAGAGCCCTTCGGGCCTACTGAAAAAGTAGTGCACTATGTAGGGAATAGGGTGCCATTTGGGATGTAGCCTGGGAAAGGTTAGAGAAGTCTCCCTGAATACAGCGGAATCTCTGATCAGCCACACACTAACATTACATCTGTTAATATCCAGACTGAGATATTGAGTTGGATGGGTTATAAAGCCTCGTCTGCATCTAATAAAATTCTCCTGTCACTCACAGAATACCAGCTGCCAAGCCTCATCTGAGCAGACATGCCAGGGAGACATCAAACAAACACACACACACTAACACACACACACTGACACCTGCAACATCCACATCCACACACGCACGCTCACACAACACACATACACATAACCCCCACACACACTGTTAGTGATTAGACAAAGCTTAGCAAGGCGAAGCCGTCACATATGGGGAGTAATCACATTATTACACAGGCAGTAGCGCAGACGGCAATCACAATATCGCACAGGCAGCTAGGAGAACGACTGCCAGCTGGGTTGGTCCTCAGCCAGGCCTGATGTGTGGACTAGAATTGAGGCTACAAACACACACACATTCAATGCACACAGACACAAACACACACACACACACACATCCAAGCTCCTGCATACACACAATACACATGCAAACACACACATACACAGTCCTGGAGAGATGACACATACAGGCTCAGTGTTCAACATGAGATTAACACACAGAATGCAGATCACTCTAAGTCCATAGAACAACATGGACATGCTTCACTCACTAGTTTCTCTGACAGAAGATTGGCTAGCAGTAGGCCAATCAGCTGACCTTACCAATGATTGGTTATGGTGTTATGTCATTGGTCAAAGCTGGTCCCAGAACCTCCCAAATATTACTGTATCTAAACCAGAGGCATGAGAGTTTGATAAGAACATATTTAAGATACTTATTTTCCAATGTTTTCCATCCATCCTTCTGCCTTGCCACCCAGCCATCTGGGAGTTCTGTTCTTACACAATGAGGACCCCCTGGAGTGGATCTGATTTTATTAGAGTACATCTCTGCTTTTGACATGGGAGCCCACAATGTCTGAGTTTGGAACACACACACACACACCATCTCTTCCGGAGTACATCTCTGCTTTTGACATGGGAGCCCACAATGTCTGAGTTTGGAACACACACACACATTCGTATGCATGCACAAACACACTCAACACACACAAACACACACAGTTTGGCAGCAGTTTTAGGGGCGCCCAACCAATTGTGCTATTATGTGTTTTTTTCGCAATATTTGTAACTCATTTTGTACGTAATGTTTCTGCCACCGTATCTTATGGCAAAAAAGAGCTTCTGGATATCAGGACAGTGATCACTCACCTCGGAT
The DNA here is from genome assembly GCF_016432855.1 of Salvelinus namaycush. Classification (NCBI taxonomy): domain Eukaryota; kingdom Metazoa; phylum Chordata; class Actinopteri; order Salmoniformes; family Salmonidae; genus Salvelinus; species Salvelinus namaycush. The sequence goes on along the minus strand of NC_052339.1, from coordinate 20,056,288 downwards.
TAGACAAAGATTTTTTCTTCAACAAGCAGGACGCACGGGATATACTGCTAACACCCGACAAGGCCAACATCCCCATTATTGGCAAGAGGAAGAGACGCAGGTACAGAGGACACAGAGCGGGGTGCCTCGTAAGGATCCGCAGAAGGCGAGTGGGAAAGCTGCCGTTACCGTCAATATTACTCACCAACGTGCAATCATTGGACAATGAATTAGACAAGGTACGATCACGAATATCCTACCAACGGGACATCAAAAACTGTAATATCTTATGTTTCACGGAATTGTGGCTGAATGATGACATGGATATTCAGCTAGCGGGATATACGCTGCACCGGCAAGATAAAACAGCACAAGGGGGGGCGGTCTGTGCATATTTGTAAACAACAAATGGTGCAGCTGGTGCAGCTAGATTTTGCTCGCCTGAAGTTGAGTATCTTATGATAAACTGCAGACCACACTATTTGCCAAGAGAGTCTTCAGCTATACTTTTCGTGGCTGTTTATTTACCACCACAGACAGATGCTGGCACTAAGACCGCACTCAGTCAGCTGTATAAGGAAATAAGCAAACAGGAAACCGCTCACCCAGAGGCGCTCATAGTGGCCGGAGACTTTAATGCAGGGAAACTTAAATCAGTTCTACCTAATTTCTATCAACATGTTAAATGTGCAACCATGGGGAAAACAAATCTAGATCACCTGTACTCCACACACAGAGATGCGTACAAAGCTCTCCCTCGCCCTCCATTTGGTAAATCTGACCACAATTCTATCCTCCTGATTCCTGCTTACAAGTAAATATTAAAGCAGGAAGCACCAGTGACTCGGTCTATAAAAAAGTGGTCAGATGAAGCAGATGCTAAACTACAGGACTGTTTTGCTATCACAGACTGGAACATGTTCCGGCATTTATCCGATGGCATTGAGGAGTACACCACATCAGTCCCTGGATTTATCAATAAGTGCTTCGAGAACGTCGTCCCCACAGTGACTGTACGTACATGCCCCAACCAGAAGCCATGGATTACAGGCAACATTCGCACTGAGCTAAAGGGTAGAGCTGCTGCTTTCAAGGTGCGGGACTCTAACCCGGAAGCTTATAAGAAATCCTGCTATGCCCTCCGACAAACCATCAAACAGGCAAAGCCTCAATACAGGGCTAAGATTGAATCGTACTACACCGGCTCGGATGCTCATCTTATGTGGCAGCGCTTGCAAACTATTACAGACTACAAAGGGAAGCACAGCCGTGAGCTGCCCAGTGTCACGAGCCTACCAGACGAGCTAAATCACTTCTATGCTCACCTTGAGGCAGGCAACACCGAGGCATGCATGAGAGCATCAGCTGTTCTGGACGAATGTGTGATCACACTCTCCGTAGCCGATGTGACTAAGACCTTTAAACAGGTCAACATTCACAAGGCTGCGGGGTCAGACGGATTACCACGACGTGTGCTCTGGGCATTTGCTGACCAACTGGCAGTTGTCTTCACTGACATTTTCAACATGTCCCTGATTGAGTCTGTAATACCAACATGTTTCAAGCAGACCACCATAGTCCCTGTGCCCAAGAACACTAAGGCAACCTGCCTAAATGACTACAGACCCGTAGCACTCACATCCGTAGCCATGAAGGCTGGTAATGGCTCACATCAACACCATTATCCCAGAAACCCTAGACCCACTCCAATTTGCATACCGCCCAAACAGATCCACAGATGATGCAATCTCTATTGCACTCCAAACTCCACACACATGAGAATGTTATTCATTGACTACAGCTCAGCGTTCAACACCATAGTACCCTCAAAGCTCATCAATAAGCTAAGGATCCTGGGACTAAACACCTCCCTCTGCAACTGGATCCTGGACTTCCTGACGGGCCGCCCCCAGGTGGTGAGGGTAGGTAGCAACACATCTGCCACGCTGATACTCAACAATGGAGCCCCTCAGGGGTGTGTGCTCAGTCCCCTCCTGTACTCCCTGTTCACACACGACTGTGTGGCCAGGCACGACTCAAACACCATCATTAAGTTTGCAGACGACACAACAGTGGTAGGCCTGATCACCGACAACGATGAGACAGCCTACAGGGAGGAGGCCAGCCACCCCAGTCATAGACTGTTCTCTCTACTACCGCATGGCAAGCGGTACCGGAGTGCCAAGTCTAGGATCAAAATACTTTTTACCCCAAAGCCATAAGACTCCTGAACAGGTAATCAAATGGATACCCGGACTATTTGCATTGTGTGTACCCCCCCCCCCCCCCCAACCCTTCTATTACGCTGCTGCTACTCTCTGTTTATCATATATGCATAGTTACTTTAACCATACCTACTTCTACATACTACCTCAATCATCCCGAATAACCGGTGCCTGTATAAAGCTTCGCTACTGTTATAGCCTCAATACTGTATATAGCCTCGCTACTGTTATTTTTCACTGTCTTTTTTACTGTTGTTTTTACTTCTGTTGTTTTTCATTTCTTTACTTATCTATTGTTCACCTAATACCTTTTTTTTTTTTTTTTACTTGTAAGTAAGCATTTCACTGTAAGGTCTACACCTGTTGTATTCGGCGCACTTGACAAATAAACTTTGATTTTGTTTGTTAACAGTCAGAAGAGTCAAACTTCAACCCTCTACTATCAAATCAAATCAAATTGTATTTGTCACATGCGCAGAATACAACAGGTGTAGACCTTACAGTGAAATGCTTACTTACAAGCCCTTAACAATGCAGTTTTAAGAAAATACCTAAAAAAAGTAAGAGATAAGAATAACAATAATTAAAGAGCAGCAGTAAATAACAATAGGGCTATATACAAGGGGTACCGGTACAGAGCCAATATGGTACAGAGCCAGGGGGCACCGGTATCGCCTTTCCTTCTATCTCTATCTCTGAATAATGTAACGTGTAATAATGTAATGCATCATTATCTGCATTGTCTACGAAGCAGAGGGAGACACCTGAGGCTGCCACACACACACAGTCTGAATTTAGTACGGCTCCATTCCACTGTCTCTTGCTCAGAGCTGTTAGCATACAGAAGCTAACTCTCATGCTAATCACATACTGACGTCCTCTCCTCTGCCCCCCTCCTCCCTCCTTCCTTCATTCTCCTACCTCCCTCTTTTCATTAGGAGCTCTTTCTTGTCTTCTGAAAACCATTTGCCAATAGTTTTGGCATCCCAAGGTCATACTCATAATTGGCAAACATAATTTAACTGTTTTTGGACAATCTAGGGCCGTGGTTGTACTAATGTACTAATTAATTAACTAATTAACACTGGAACATTAAAGTACGCTCCCATGATGACAGTTAGTGTGTGCGCGCATGCACACACACATACACACATGTACAAACACACACACAGGACAAACTAATTATCCTCTCAGCTCATTTTAAGGTGTCAAAGAGTCAGAGGGTGTCACAGATTAATGTGTCCCCCTGGGAGAATACTTATAAAGAGAGTTCCACCCTGGGAGCTAGCTGGCCATTCTACACACACAACCCCCCTCCCCAACACACACACACACACACACCACACACACACACAGACAGGTGTGTTACCTGATGCTGCTCATACTTCCACCAGTCTCAGAGCCCAGCTTGCATCTCTCCAACTGGGTGGCTACAATCTGTCTTTCTGCCTCCAGCTCACGGGTCAGTCTCTCAAACTGCAGCTCCTACAGGGGAGAGAGATAGGGAGAGATACACACAGATGAAAACCTCTAAAACCTTTTTTTGTGGGGGGTAGGGGGTTCTACTAAGCTAACATATGTAATTGTTTTATGGTCATACCATGGATCATTTAGCTATATAATTTTGAATTTTAGGTCCCCCTGTATGTATAAAAACATGAATTCAAATTAATTGATAAAATGTTACATTTGGCCTTTACAACTCTAGCCCATAGAAACGCATTGAATAACACATTCATCAATGGCCAAAAAAAGACAGTACATTTTTTAAATTAAGGTTTTGAAGTGTCTTTCCTCTAGGCACAAAAAACCTCCATACTTAAATTAATTTGTATGGGTTACCTTTAGGTCATAGAGCAAATCTAAGAACACCATCGTGTTTGTGGGAGTCTCCCCTTTCCATAGTGGGGTCATATTCGATTGTAGCCCAGTTTGCACGCTACAGACAGAAGTTGGCACGTCGGCGGTACCAACTTCAGACGAGTCCAGGGGGGCTTTTGGAGGTCGTAGAGCAAAACAGAGAATACCATCAGGTTCGTAAGTGTCTCATCTTTCCATAGAGTGGTCATATTAGTTAGTAGCCAAACAGTTCGGACACTACAGACGTTTTTGTGAGAAGACCAATTTTCGTGAAGTCTCCTGGTCTGACAAACAGCGCTGTAGCTCTGTCACTTTCCACCGCAAATGCGGAAGGCTGACATAGGCAGATGCGGTGGATTGAGACACAGCACATGCAAAAAAACAGATATCTCTGGCTTAAACTGACGGATTGCGATGAGGAGTTTGTTATTATGTTAATTAGATTGACACGCGGGTGCGTCAATAGACTCTTAATTATTAATACACAGATCCAGCACCCAGTACTACACACAGATAGACACATACCATAGCTCACAGGTCATTCTTGACCATGTAAGGGCTTTTCTACTCGGAAAGTCTTCAAGGGGAGTATTGCGTCCAAATGTGTGTGCGGGTGTGCCTGTGCATGTGTGTGGATTGCAGCAGCTGATGCATTAGGTGGTTAAGTGGCTTAATGGTGGTTCTTCATATCAGTCTCCAAAGCCATCATCTCCAACCCAGACTGATGAGGCTCACAGAGGAGACCGACCTGTGTGTGTGTGTGGGTGTGTGTGTATTCGGTTTAATCACGGCCAGAAGCGGATCGATAGTACACTGATCTCTACGCCTGTGACAGGGTTTGTGCGTATGTGTGTGTGTGTGTGTATGTGTGGGTGTATGTGTGAAATAGATTTTTGAAAGCCATTTGGGTGGGTGAATGAGTTGATCCCCAGCCACAATCTGAAATCTCACCCCCACCCCAAATCCTTTTTCTTCCTCCTGACCCCAACACATCAGCCCAGTACACCCCCAGCTCAAATCCCTATCCTCCACCCCTCATCTCCTCTCCCCTGTCCTTTCACCAACTCTCCTATGCTTTCCTCTCTACAGCTTTGCTCTCTCATCCCTCTATTCTCTCCCGTCTTTCCACCATTCCTCACCTCCCCTCTACTTTCCTCTGTTCCTCAAACTACAAGCAAAAACAAAGCTCAAAATGCAAACAGACCAGAAATAAACGATTTTTCCAAATCTTAACTCTACTACTAACATCAGCCAGGAAAAGTGTCAAACTAAAAGCACTTGATCCCCCCCCCCCCCCCCCTCTCAAATCTCAGACCCAAACAACGTCCTTAGCCTAGATTTATCAGCACATGCACCATAGGCATGAGTTTAGAATAGTCCTCTGTGAACTGCGCGACCCTGCCGTCACGTCTGTGTGTGAGTTTGTATGTGTGTGTGCGTGCACACGAAAGAGAACAGGTTTGAATTCCAACACACTTTGTGAGTAACGTAAAGGTGTGTGTCTACCAGACCTGAATAGAACAGCAGAACAACTAGCCACAAAGGTCACTATAGCATCAGTAGAATCCCCCAGAAACCCCTCTTACATCGCTCATCAGCCCAGTGACTCCTCCAACACACACACGCTCACGTGCGCACGTACGTGCACGGATGCACCAAACAGACACACACACATACAAGTTCACAGCTTTTTTCACAGCAAAAGGAGCAGAGAAGTGTTTGGAAATGGTAAGTGCATTTGGGGTGAAATTACAGTTGAATGTGTTTGAGATGAAGACTAAATTGTCAATGTTTCTGTTTATAAACCTAAATCTGGTGTCCCTGTGCGTGGTAATAGAGTCCTTTAATTCGTCCTATTTCCCATTCAGGACAGAGTCCCCCTGGTGTTAGGTCATCAGAGTAAAGTGGTCAATCTGCAGCTAATAACAGACGGTTTTGGGACAGAGAGAGAGAGTGTGAGTCCATTAAAATGATAAGTGACCTTCTGCTTTAAAGCTGCCCTAATCAGAGAGAGAGAGAGACATGGATGAGAGAGAGAGAGACATGGATGAGAGAGCGAGAGAGCGAGAGAGAGAGAGAGAGAGAGAGAGAGAGAGAGAGAGAGAGAGAGAGAGAGAGAGAGAGAGAGAGAGAGAGAGAGAGAGAGAGAGAGAGAGAGAGAGAGAGAGAGAGAGAGAGAGAGAGAGAGAGAGAGAGAGAGAGAGAGAGAGAGAGAGAGAGAGAGAATGAAAGGGGACTTGCTCTCATGCATAAAAAACACTGTGAATGAGATCATTTCCTCTTGTTCCTCTCCTGCACTCTTCCTCTGCTCCCTCCGCTGTCTTCTTGTGTGTAGTTATATAGGTTTCAAGCCCTTGACCACTTGAATCAGGTGAGCTAGTTCCGGGCATTGTGAAATGTCTGGGGGTCCCCGAGGAGAGGTTTGAAAACCATTAAAAGACTATCCGTAGACACTTTTGAGGTTTTGTTTTGCTTCACGTTAAGTTCATGTCCGTTACTGAAGAATTTACGAGTCTTTATCATAGGAGTTGAGTGACATGAAGACCCCTCCATAGAAGCTGTGTGTATTGTGTGTCTGAGTTAGTGTAGTGTACTGTTACCAGGCCTGGGGCCTGTAGGACAAGGAGACGATTAGAGTTTTCTCTCTCTCTCTTGTATAAGTTTTTTGATCTTGCAGGGTTGTCTCATGGCCCATCTGCTGTTGCCTCACCTGAGAGGGTGTGGTCTCCAACTGACACACACACACACACAGTGCACCTGTATCGATGCGGAGCACCTACACACAACTGCGTTATTGTTCTCTCCAGACTGCAGGATTCAGTTAACATTTCTTTGTTCAATAGATACATATCCTCTGCCATGCAGGTCAATGAGACAGTCAGTAGGCTAGGGCTGTGGGGAGAGTGTATTTCATTTGACACTGTTAGTTGTGTATCTAGTGGTCTCTGCTGTACTGACCAGCTCATAGAAAAGGTCTACTTTTGAAGGGTAGGTTGTTATGAGTTGGAACACACACACACTGTAATAATGGCACTGTGAGTCGGGAAGCAAGTGAAACATTCAATAAAACAACAAAACCAAGAACGACACAATTCTATGAGGCTACACGCCGGTACACAAGAATAATACCAACTGGTGAGTGAACATAAGAGCGTGACATATAAAGGGGAGGAAATTATGAAGGTAATGAAGTCCAGGTGTGAATCATAATGATTAACAGGGGCGCGTAATGATGAGTGTGAGGTGTGCGTAATGAAGAATCCCAGGAACGGTGGTTAGTATTCCGGCGATGTCGTAGGCTACGAGGGGAGGAGCAGGAGAAGATGTGACACAGACACACAAAACAAAAACTGTCACAGATATTATAACAGGAAAACTAAGACTTCTGACTGCAACCAGCTGCCAAAAAACGTGTTTAAAATATTCAACACCCAAACACAGCAACACTTTGAAGTATTTGGTCTTTATAAATTACAGGTTAAATCATTACAGGCACCTGGGAAATAGAGGAAGAGACAGGGAGAGAGAGAGAGAGAGAGATAAAGAGAAAAGGGAGAGAAGGATTGTTGATAAGGGCCTGAGGCGGTGTTCTATTAGACCAGAAGCACAAACATTCAGTAAGAGATGTCAGACAGACATACAGCCAGACACACTGCCTGTCTCAGCGTGTTAAACTGTACAGAGGAACTCCTCACTCCTCTCCTACTCACGCTCTCTCAATCTCTCTGTCTCTCTCGCTCTCTCTCTGCTCTCCTACAATTATGAGAAGCTCAATCGAATAGCTCTGCACTCTTAGAAAAAAAGGTGCTATCTAGAACCTAAAAGTTTTTTGGGGCTGTGCCCATAGGAGAACCCTTTTTGGTTTCAAGTATAACCCTTTTGGTTCCAGGTAGAACCCTATTGTGTTACATGTAGAACCCTTTCCACGGGGGTTCTACATGGAACCCAAAACAGTTCTACCTGGAACCAAAAAGGGTTCCACCTGGAATCAAAAAGGGTTCTTTGGCTACCAGTAAATGGTAACTAAGTCAACAATGGGTGTGTAGGTATTGAAAAAGGTAAGTCCTAAGTGTTGGTTAGTAGGCTATTTGTGACGCGCAATTGTCATCATGCCTGTTTGCATCAGGGGCGTAGACATGGATGGGCCTGAATGAAGAGGCCCACCAACTGGAGAGCCAGGCCCTGACAGGCCCAGCCAATCAGATTGATATGGTTAATTGTTGTTGTGGACATTTTTATTTTTAAAAAGTGTGATTTTGAGAGTGAAAATGACAGCGTTTGAACTACTTTGCATATATGAAACAAAAAGACAATCATAATATCAGTCAAAAATATCAAATTCCCAGTTTATGCTACAAAACAAACTTCATAAGGGGTTTTAAAACTGTATTATATTTGACTCAATGTTCCATGACGTACACTAAGGCATTGTTGGCAGAATAGATGGATGCAGTTCAATGCATGATTCATATAATTCACCAATACATTTCTTGGTATCAGGTTGTAAATCACAGCTGGCAAGGGCAATGATCACAAGTCAGTCATAACGTGGCTAATAGGCTAGCGTATCTATTTATGTAGCAAGCTAAAGACACAGACCCTAATGTTAGCTTGATAGCTAGCTAGCTGCTAGGAGGATGTCATGTCGTTGGAGGAGTGACTGACTGACTGACTTTTTCCCCTCATATTGTTTTTCGGTGGCTATACACAGCTAGAGATGCAGGTGTCATTTGGTTAGCTAGCAAGAACTTGAACAACTGTTAAACAGTTATCATATCTCTTGGGTTCGCAAATTCACTCTGGCTATCTACTCCAAATTCAGAGCACTCTTGTCTGAGTGTGCCTGAGCCCAGAACAACTGATGAATTTATGAACGTGCAACACCTGCTGAATATGTCCGGTGTCAGTAAACATTGGCAAAAAAATTCATAGTTTGTCAAGAATGCTCTAGATAAAATGTAAATAGTCTAACCAGCTCTGCTACAGCGAGTAAAATGGACAGAGTGAGGTGTTCTCTCATTTGTGTCTGGAAGTAGCTAGCTAGCAAGCAAGCCATCTTTAGCCAGTTGGCTGGGACAAGCATGCATTGGCAGGCAAGCTGCAGAAGGACAAGGAGGCTCCAATTCCCCATCTTTTATCAGTGCGATTTTGACAGCCAACTAGCTGAAAAAGTTTCAGAGGGTTTATCTAATGGTCCTTCATTAGATTTTAGCTCATCTTGCTCTGGCTAGCACTAGTTGTTGATCTTGTTGTCGTTGATGTGCATAACTGAGGGAGAGAGAGCACACCTTTTCATGGTTGTTTAATCTATAGAACTGTAAAGTTCCCAAATGTAAAGTAACATATTTGCAGAAATCCATTCAGGTGTATTTTGCGGCTTTTGGCGAATGCGTTCTAAGGATCTAAAGTCGCGCTGTTGTAACTGCCTGTAAACACACAGTCCAGTTCAAAGTGAATGATGGCGGGCCTGTGTGGAAAATGGCTTGTTTGTATAAAGGTCTACTGTAGTTCTGATTGGCTATAGCGCAACGGTCTGTGTAGACTCCGGTCCTGGACAAAACAGATGTTTTTATTATGTTTTATTTACTGCAGTGTATATTAATTGTCCAAACGCATGGCTGCTTTCCCACTCTATATTCCTATAGAATATTCACAAGTGCTTTAGTATACACTACGGGTCAAAAGTTTTGACACACCTACTCATTCAAGGGTTTTCTTTATTTTTACTATTTTCTACATTGTAGAATAATAGTGAAGACATCAAAACTATGAAATAACACATATGGAATCACGTAGTAACCAAAAAGTGTTAAACAAATCAAAATATATTTTATATATGAGATTCTTCAAATACCCACCCTTTGCCTTGATGACAGCTTTGCACTCTCTTGGCATTCTCTCAACCAACTTCATGTGGTAGTCATCTGGAATGCATTTCAATTAATGCCTTGTTAAAAGTTAATTTGTGGAATTTCTTTCCTTCTTATTGCGTTTGAGCCAATCAGTTGTGTTGTGACAAGGCAAGGGTGGTATACAGAAGATAGCACTATTTGGTAAAAGACCAAGTTCATATTATGGCAAGAACAGCTCAAATAAGCAAGGAGAAACGACATTCAATCATTACTTTAAGACATGAAGGTCAGTCAATGCGGAACATTTCAAGAATTTCAAGGTTTCTTCAAGTACAGTCGCAAAATCCATCAAGCGCTATCATGAAACTGGTTCTCACGAGGACCGCCGATAGGAAAGGAAGACCCAGAGTTACGTCTGCAGCAGAGGATAAGTTCATTAGAGTTACCAGCCTCAGAAATTGCAGCCCAAATAAATGCTTCACGGAGTTCAAGTAACAGACACATCTCAACATCAACTATTCAGAGGAGTGTGTGAATTAGGCCTTCATGGTCGAATTGCTGCAAAGAAGCCACTACTAAAGGACACCAATAAGAAGAAGAGACTTGCTTGGGCCAAGAAACACGAGCAATGGACATTAGACCGATGGAAAGTTGTCCTTTGGTCTGGAGTCCAAATTGGAGATTTTTGGTTCCAACCTATGTTTTTTTGTGAGAGGCGGTGTGGGTGAACGGATGATCTCCGCATGTGTATTTCCTCCCACAAAGCATGGAGGAGGAGGTGTTATGGTGTGGGGGTGATTTGCTGGTGACACTGTCAGGGATTTATTTAAGTCAGAATTTGATTGGTTGATTCCACTGTCACTCCAAAATTTAGCCCTAAAACATTTGAATAGCAGATGCCTGAATCTAGCTTCTGATGGCCTAGCCAATGGCTGATTTAGCTAGCTAGATTTATCTCCCCAGAGACAAGCAAATAACAATCCTGATTGGATCTTTTTTTCTCTTCAGTTTTAACCCTTTCCTTTCCAACTAAAACTGAAGAGATTAGATGAGAATGTCATTGAAAATAATAATATCATGACCATTATTATTATAGTCATTATTTTATAGGATGTGTTCCACACTGTGTTTGGGTTAGTAATCATTTGTAGAGTGACTTTATTTTCCCTCAGCATACATATTTTCACTATTCTGAATGTGTAAAGAATCCATATGTTGTTCTGAAATATGAACACAGAAATACTGGACATTTTGAACTCTTATTATGATGGTGATTTGACAAAATTACAATTATAGTCTTGAATTGGACTCGCATTTTTCTGGTCTCGGTCTTGACTCAGTCTCGGACCCCTTGTCCCCCTCCCGGTCTCGGTCTTGACTTGGTCTCGCTTTAGGTGGTCTTTAACAACACTGGTAGACATACAGAGTTCGACATAACAGAGCTGTTGATAGTATTGTTTGAGTGTGTGGTGTGTTTTGTGTGGATACTGAAATTGAACAGTAGAGTGCATTATCATTTTTATGTGATGAATAGTCTAATTAAGATCATGGTAAGGGAAGGCCCTGTGTCACGACTTCCGCCAAAGTTGGTCCCTCTCCTTGTTTGGGCGGCGTTCGGCGGTCGACGTCACCGGTTTTCTAGTCACCACTGATCCATGTTTCATTTTCGATTTGTTTTGTCTTCATTATACACACCTGGTTTCCATTACATAATCATTGTTCCCTATTTAACCCTCTGGTTTCCCCCTTGGTTTTGTGCGTGTTTGTTATTGTCAAGTTGTCTCGTTTTGTGACCTGGATTATTTTGTCTCCTTTATGGAATATTGTTTTTGAGTAAAGTAACGGTTATTACTCATCTCTGTGTCCTGCGCCTGACTCCGCCTTACCCGCATCACCTAGATATTTGACACCCTGTTCCCTAAACCTTCTTTGCCTCGCTCTCTTTCTCTATCTCGCTCTCTCTCTCCCCTCTCTCTCTCTCTCTCTCCCCCCCCTCTCTCTCCCCCCCCCCTCCCTCCCTCCCTGCCTGTCTCGCTATGCTCTGTTTAGTAGCCAATTTAAGAGCCCCTTCATAAACAAACAATGCTAGACAAACACAAACTCCTCTCTAACTCGCCAGGGGACCTAACAACACACGCACATGCATGCACACATACACACACACACACACTTTTCTCTCTATAGCCAAGGGAACCAGAGAAACAACAGCAGGTCTCCATGCTGTCTCGTTTCCAACAAAGAGAGAAAAAGTTAACCCTCTATCGTTACAGAGCTGAAAAACAAACTCAAGAAAGGTGTATTTTCTAGTTCCTCACTAGAGATAACTGAAGGGTTTTCCCAGTGTGGTTAAGTAGACAATGTAATATCACATTACTCAACTGTGAGTTTGATATGGCGTCACCCTCCACAAATGCATTTGTCACAAAAGTAACAGCAAGCCACTAAAACTTTACCTACACTCCCGAACAGCAAGCCAAGACAACAAAGACAAAGTTCACAAACCTTGAGAGGAACCAGACTCTATATTAGCAACTTCCCAATGCACTACTATGTGACCCTGACATGATATAGAGCCACAGTGGTACAGGAACTAGCTATTGGCAAAACCAAACACATCCATAATGAAACAAGTATGTTCATTTAGCAGACACTTTTATTCAAAGGCACTAACATACTGTACATAAAACACAGAAAGTATAATCACCACACTCCAACAGACCACCCAGCCTTTTATCTAGACAACGTCATACCCAGACAATCTTTTATAAGACAGTAGAATGTGAGGATATAATAACAGCGATGGTAGCTATTCAGCCTGAACAGGTCATCCTTAGATTCAGAACTTTCCTTTCTTCCTCTCCGTCAGTATTAGAGCCGGTGTGTTGAGCCGGGCTGGCAGAGAGGAGATTGAGATTGGGTTCACACTCTGTGACTGTGGAGAGAGACGAAATGTCACCTGCAAATGTCACTGCCTAAATGCCACTGCAGCTCTGTGTCCTAGACTCTGTGTGTGTGTGTGTGTGTGTGTGTGTGTGTGTGTGTGTGTGTGTGTGTGTGTGTGTGTGTGTGTGTGTGTGTGTGTGTGTGTGTGTGTGTGTGTGTGTGTGTGTGTGTGTGTGTGTGTGTGTGTGTGTGTGTGTGTGTGTGTGTTGGTTCATCTATTATTGTGGGGACCTAAAATCCCCAAAGGTCCCCGCAAGGATAGTAAAACAAGGAAGAATCTCCCTCGTGGGGACATTTACCACATCCCCATGAGGACAAAGGCTATTTTAAACTTAGGGGTTAGGTTTTGGGTTAGAGTTACAATTAGGGTTAGGGTTAGAATTAGGGTTAGGGTTAGGGTTAGGGTAAGGGTTTAGTGGTTAGGTTTAGGAGTTAGGTTTCGGTTTAGGGTTTGGGTCAAAGTTATGGTTACGTTTAGAGAAAATAGGATTTTGAATGGAAATACATTTTAGGTCCCCACGAGGAATGAAGAACATAACGTGTGTGTGTGTGTGTATGCACGTGTGGGTATTTACGCATTTGTGTGTACGCACGCGTGTGTGTGCTTGTGTGCGTGTGGCGGCAGGTAGGTTAAGGGCGTTGGGCCAGTAACCAAAAAGTCACTGGTTCAAATCCCTGAGCCGACTAGGTGAACAAGTCTGCCGACGTGCCCTTGAGCAAGGCACAACCCTAATTGGTCCTGTAAATCGCTCTGGATAAGAGTGTCTGCTAAATGTGTGTTTTTTGCATCTTTCAAGCGTGTCTTTTAGCAATCTTCGTTAATAGTCACGATGCCCTGGCAGTATTTTTGATTATATTTGAACTATCGGGCCTAGTTTGGCAGTAGGCCTATTGTGTATGTACAGTGTACTGAGGGAACAAAACATTAGGAACACCGGCGCATTCCATGACATAGACTGACCAAGAGAATCCAGATGAAAGCTATGATCCCTTATTGATGTCACTTCAAATCAGTGTAGATGAAGGGGAGGAGACATGTTAAAGAAGGATTTTAAGCCTTGAGACAATTGAGACATGCATTGTGTATGTATGCCATTCAGAGGGTGAACGGGCAAGACAAAACATTGAAGTGCCTTTGAACATGGTATGGCAATATGTGCCAGGTGCACCAGTTTGGGTCAAGAACTGCAACGCAGCTGGGTTTTCCACGCTCTGCAGTTTCCCATGTGTATCAATAATGGTCCACCACCCACAGGACATCCAGCGATATGTGTTGTGATCCCACTTTCAGCTGTTTGTTGACCCTCTCCCGAGGGCCCCCCTCTGTGTAAATGTGTTTGTCAGTGAAGGACGGTGGGAGGAGCTATAGGAGGATGGGCTCATTGTAATGGCTGCAATGGAATAAATGCAACGGAATGAAACATATGGAAACCACAAAAACATATGGAAACCACACCTCCCCTAAACCCATAATAATAATTAAAGTGGATAGCAGAGAACATGTCTACTGTTTACCCTCACTTCTTGGCAGTGGAAAACAGTCATTCAGGGAAGGCAGAGCCCCACCTGTTTAGCTAAAAAAACAAAAACGTTATGAATGGTCATCCAACTCGAAATTCCAAGTCGGGAACTCAGGCCTCTTTCTAGAGCTCCGATCTGAAGATCACTGACATCATGATTCGACCTTGTTTTTTTCAGAGTTCCCAGTTGTCTTGAAAGCACCATAAATCCAGAGAATGCCAGTCTTTGATGACAAAGTTTGATGACAAAATATGCCCACAAGAAGGACCACCACGCCACCTTCCTGTTCAAGTGAGCACAGCACAACAGTGTGTCCAAAAATGTCTTGTGTACTGCTGTATAAATGATGTAATATGCCAGGGAGATATGAATACTGTAGCTAAGAAAGTAATACTAAGTGTATGTTGTGTAGTAAGCTGTTAGTAGCCCATGTGCCTCACCCTAATAATTTGGTCCCGTTCCCCCTCATAACTTAGTCTACTGTTCTGACTTGGTGGTACACATGTAGCCTATAGCCTGTTTTAGAGAAATGTCATCATGGAATATTGTAAGAGCTTTCATTGTCTGCTTATATGCCCCCTTTATTTATCCTACGGTTCTGACTTGGTGTACAGGGTGTAAATTTTTAACAGGAGTCAATAACCCCTAAAAGAAGAATGTTTTGGTTTTTATGACTATGATGGTAATTGTAAACCAATTCATCAGTTGGTAATGTTCTGAATTCTGTCGCTGTACATTTCAAAAGTGCTAAACAGTTGTATTGATTATGTCTGTCTTAGCTCACTCATTAATGTCTTAATCAAAGTTATGGATTGCCTCTTATCTGCGCATCATTCCCTTATGCCATAGTTTGTACATCTCAATTGTCAGTAGAAACCACATTTGTTTAAACAAGTCAGCCATATCAGCTATGTTAAAAAAAAGGCAGTAAATGAGGCTGAATTAACTGTTTCGCTGCCAGACAAGGCTCCGCTGATAGCCATGTGTACTGTAGCACTGGTAAGGATTCACTCCATGGTTCTGAAAAGAAAGCTGTGCTGTTGGGACAGCTTTATGTAGGCCCTAAGTTTGACGACCCTCCCACTCTGTCTGCCGTATTCTTTCTCTTTGCTCTTGTTTTCCTTATTAGGATGTCGGCGGGCGGAGCCGGGAGGGTCGTCAGCGAAATGGGGCACACCTGGGCCCGACCACTGTGGACAAGAGTTGGGGTGGAAAGATCTCCTTTATTGTAAAAGCATTGCATTTTACTATAATTTCCCAACCAGAATCCAGGGATTACATGGATTATATTTGCCAAACAGAAGCTATGGATTACAGGCAACATGCTCACTGAGCTAAAGGCTAAAGCTGCAGCTTTCAAGGAGCGAGACACTAATCCGGACGCTTATAAGATATCCCGCTATGCCCTCAGACAAACCATCAAACAGGCAAAGCATCAATACAGGACTAAGATTGAATCCTACTACACCGGCTCTGACACTCGTTGGATGTGGCAGGGTTTGAAAAATATTACGGACTACAAAGGGAAACCCAGCCATGAGCTGCCCAGTGACACGAGCTTACCAGCCTTTAAAGCTTGCTTCGAGGCAAGCAACACTGAAGAATGCATGAGAGCACCAGCTTTTCCAGATGACTGTGTGATCACGCTCTACGGCAAGAGGTACTGGAGTGCCAAGTCTAGGACCAAATGGCTCCTTAACAGCTTCTACCCCCAAGCCATAAGACTGCTGAACAATTAATCAAATGGTCACAAGGACTATTTACATTGACCCCCCCCCTTGTTTTTACACTGCTGCTACTCGCTAATTATTATCTATGCATAGTCACTTTACAAATTACCTCGACTAACCTGTACCCCTACACATTGACTCGGTACAGGTACCTTCTGTATATAGCCTCATTATTGTTATGTAATTTTCTTGTGTTCTTTTTATTTTTTATTTTTAGTAGTTTATTTCGTAAATATTTTCTTAACACTATTTCTTGAACTGCATTGTTGGTTAAGGGCTTGTAAGTAAGCATTTCACGGTAAGGTCTACTACACCTGTTGTATTCGGCGCATGTGACAAATAAAATTTGATTTGATTTAATATATCATTGTATTTGCAGTTCAGAGAAAAAATTGCCTTTTAGAAATATTTCATGCAATTCTGTCATTTTAGATATTAGCAGAATCTTTTTTAACACTACACAAATTACCAACATTTCAGGTTAAGAATGGACAGAGAGAAAGGCCTATGTGTTCACCTTATCATATTTCTCCAATGCCAAAACAGTGTGTCTTGTTTGCAACAAAACTGTCCCTGTTTGCAAATAATTACATCTGAGACGTCATTAGGAATCTGAGCATGGTACTTTCAAAAGTTAGATTTACCTTTCCCCCCCAGACAGAGTAGGCCTACCTTTCCACCCCACACAGAGTAGGCCTACCTTTCCACCCCAGACAGAGTAGGCCTACCTTTCCCCCCCCCCAGACAGAGTAGGCCTACCTTTCCCCCCCAGACAGAGTAGGCCTACCTTTCCACCCCAGACAGAGTAGGCCTACCTTTCCACCCCAGACAGAGTAGGCCTACCTTTCCACCCCAGACAGAGTGGGCCTACCTTTCCACCCCACACAGAGTAGAAAAATGTAAGCTTTAACTGCTGGCTACTCTTCTTCCGTGGCTTAACCCAATGAGAGAAGGTCACAGTCATTTCTCTAAAAGCTGCCTGGGTTTAAACATATTCTACTGTAAAGAAACTGAATAGCTTAATCAATTGATAGTGACAGAATTAGATTACTTCCCGAGCAAAGTCCATGTTTTGTCTCCTCGGCTATAAAAGGTTGTAGCTCAGTCTCTGAATGTCATAGAAACAAAATAATATATCCATATGTCTATACCCCCTTTGTTTTTACACTGTTGCAACTCGTTGTTTATTATCTATGCATAGTCACTTTACCCCTACCTACACTACCGTTCAAAGGTTTGGGGTCACTAAGAAATTTCCTTGGTTTTGAAAGAAAAGCACATTTTTTGTCCATTAAAATAACATCAAATTGATCAGAAATACATTGTAGACATTGTTAATGTTGTAAATGACTATTGTAGCTGGAAACAGCTGGAATATCTACATAGGTGTACAGAGGCCCATTATCAGCAACCATCACTTCTGTGTTCCAATGGCACATTTGTAAGCAAATCCAAGATTATAATTTTAAAAAGCTAACTGATCATTAGAAAACCCTTTTGCAATTATGTTAGCACAGCTGAAAACTGTTGTTCTGATTAAAGTAGCAATAAAACTGGCCTTCTTTAGAGGGGTTAAGTATCTGGGGCATCAGCATTTATGGGTTCAATTACAGGCTCAAAATGGCCAGAAACAAAGAACTTTCTAAACTCATCAGTCTATTCTTGTTCTAAGAAATGATGGCTATTCCATGCTAGAAATTGACAAGAAACTGAAGATCTCGTACAAAGCTGTGTACTACTCCCTTCACAGAACAGCACAAACTGTCTCTAACCATAATAGAAAGAGGAGTGGGAGGCCCCGGTGCACAACTGAGCAAGAGGACAAGTACATTAGAGTGTCTAGTTTGAGAAACAGACGCCTCACAGTCCTCAAATGGCAGCTTCATTAAATAGTACCACCAGTCTCAACGTCAACAGTGAAGAGGCGACTCCGGGATGCTGGCCTTCTAGGCAGAATTCCTCTGTCCAGTGTCTGTGTTCCTTTGCCCAGCTTAATCTGCCAGTCTGAGATATGGCTTTTTCTTTGCAAACTCTGCCTAGAAGGCCAGCATCCCGGAATCGCCTCTTCACTGTTGACGTTGAGACTGGTGTTTTGCGGGTACTAACTCACATCTTTCACATGTATTGTACAGCTTGTTTCTAGCATCGCGCTGTTATAGATCACTTTATATAATTGGATCAGTTTTATTTTCTTCAAAATCTTAAGCTAACAAGTGCTTTTTTCCATTTTCTTTAACAAATAGGTAGGCCTATGGCATACCCTCTTATACCCTCTCAATTTGAGTCTTGGTTTTAACTTAACAGCTCTTCACTGAGACTGAGGTAGGATATTTAAAGAGTACAGAACAAGACTCCTTGACAAGCTCCGGCTGGTCTCCTTCAACCACTTCTTGTCCCTCACTGTCCCTGGTCTCATATATCCCTGGACTTCGTCACGGGTCTCCCCCCGTCTGATGGCAACACCGTCATCCTGACAGTAGTACACCGGTTTTCCAAAGCCGGCCATTTTATTCCTCTCCCCAAGCTACCCTCTGCCAAAGAGACAGCCCAGCTCATGGTGCAGCACGTCTTCCGGATCCATGGACTCTCCGGGTTCCACCCTCAGTCTAACGGCCAGTCAGAGTGAGCCAATCAAGACCTGGAGACGAGTCTCCGGTGCCTTGTCTCCACCAACCCCACCACCTGGAACTTGTGTGGGTAGAATACGCCCACAACACCATCCCCTGCTCTGCCACTGGTCTCTCGCCTTTTGAGTGTTCCCTGGGTTATCAGCCCTCGCTCTTCCCGGAGCAAGAGGAAGAGGTCGGCATATCCTATTTACATTGACCCCCCCATTTGTTTTGTACATTGCTGCTACTCGCTATTTATTATCTATGCATAGTCACTTCACCCCTACCTACATGTACAAATGACCTCAACTAAACTGTACCCCTGTACACTGCACGTCCAAGATGGCGTAGCAGTGCGGTCGTGTTTGTTGTTGTCCCGTGTAAATTGTATGTTTTTTTCATATTTTTTGTATATATTTCAATATATTTCAATCTCTTTTCCATTTTAAAATTAAATATACCTTCTGGCAACCCGCCTCACCCAATGTGATACGGATCTGCTATTTTTTGACCTTATAGCTAGAATTAGCTACTAGCTATTTAGTCATTGTTAGCCACTGATAGCGGCCTTTACCTTTAGGTCAGACACCAGCCGTTTTTAGCCTGGATAATATCTGACAGTCTGCACAGAGCGATGTCAACCCTGAGCATATCGGACTGCTTTTCTCCACTACATCACCGGATTCCTGCCGTAAGCTCTGGACCATTACACTGGATCATCGCAGCTAGCTAGCTGCTACCGAGTGGCCCAGCCCCGAAGCTAGCCTTGAGCCAGGCCCATCTCACGGTCTGCTCAGTGGACCCTGTAATCACTCGGCTACACAGCTGATGCCTCCCGGACTCTTCACTAACACGACTAGAAGCCACTACATCACCGGATTCCTGCTCTGGACCTTTGCACCGGATCATCGCAGCTAGCTAGCTGCTACCGAGTGGCTATAGGGGCTAACGCATGTGTCCCGAAGCTAGCACCAGTTAGCCTCGAGCCAGGCACATCTCCCGCTAGCAAACTAAATTACTCCAGCTACAATACCTCCTTTGCCAATTGGCCTGGCCCCGTTGTAAACACGGAGCCCCGCCAATCCATCACGACTGGTCAGCCAACGTAATTCCGTCTGATGTGCCCTCAACCGGCCTGTGCCCGACGTCAGTGATGCCCTTGTCCCGAAGCTAGCACCAGTTAGCCTTGAGCCAGGCACATCTCCCGGCTAGCGTAGTAATGACTACCTAACGGCTTCCCTGTTTCATCTATTGCTGTTCACTGGACTCTATGATCACTTGGTTACATAGCTGATGCCTGCTGGACTGTTCATTAATCACAGTACTCCATTTTGTTATTTTGTTTATCTGTCGGCCCCAGCCTCAAACTCAGGCCCTGTGTGTAGTTAACTGACTCTTTCTGCCCATGCATCGCCATTTTACCTGTTGTTGTTGTCTTACCTGATTAGCTGTTGTTGTCTTACCCGTTGTTGTCTTAGCTAGCTCTCCCAATCAACACCTGAGACTGCTTTATGCCTCGCTTTATGTCTCTCTCTAATGTCAATATGCCTTGTATACTGTTGTTTAGGATAGTTATCCTTGTTTTATTTTACTGCGGCGCCCCAAGTCCCACTCAACATGCCTCAGATAGGTCTTTTGTCCCACCTCCCACACATGTGGTGACCTCACCTAGCATAACTAGTGCCTGCAGAGATGAAATCTCTCTTATCGTTACTCGCTGACTAGGTTTACCTCCACTGTACCCGCACCCTACCAATATCCCTGTCTGTACATTATGCCCTGAATCTATCCTACACGCCCAGAAATCTGCTCCTTTTCTTCTCTGTTCCCAACGCACTAGACGACCAGTTCTGATAGCCTTTAGCCTTCATCTTACTCCTCCTCTGTTCCTAGGGGAATGTAGAGGTTAACCCAGGCCCTGTGTGTCCCCAGGCGCTCTCATTTGTTGACTTCTGTAACCGTAAAAGCCTTGGTTTCATGCATGTTAACATCAGAAGCCTCCCTCCTAAGTTTGTTTTACTCACTGCTTTAGCACACTCCACCAACCCTGATGTCCTTGCCGTGTCTGAATCCTGGCTTAGGAAGGCCACCAAAAATTTCCATCCCCAACTACAACATTTTCCGTCAAGATAGAACTGCCAAAGAGGGAGGAGTTGCAATCTACTGCAGAGATAGCCTGCAAAGTTCTGTCATACTTTCCAGGTCTGTGCCCAAACAGTTCGAGCTTCTAATTTTAAAATTAATCTCTCCAGAAATAAGTCTCTCACTGTTGGCGCCTGTTATAGACCCCCCTCAGCTCCCAGCTGTGCCCTGGAAACCATATGTGAATTGATTGCCCTCCATTTATCTTCAGAGTTCGTTCTTTTAGGTGACCCAAACTGGGATATGCTTAACACCCCGGCCGTCCTACAATCTCAGCTAGACGCCCTCTATCTCACACAAATTATCAAGGAACCCACCAGGTACAACCCTAAATCCGTAAACATGGGCACACTCATAGATATTATCCTGACCAACTTGCCCTCCAAATACACCTCTGCTGTTTTCAATCAGGATCTCAGCCATCACTGCCTCATTGCCTGCATCCGTTATGGTTCCGTGGTCAAACGACCCCCCCTCATTATTGTCAAATGCTCCATAAAACGCTTGCTTACAGGCCTTTTGAATTGACCTGGCCCGGGTATCCTGGAAGGATATTGACCTCATCCCGTCAGTAGAGGATGCCTGGTTGTTCTTTAAAAGTAATTTCCTCACCATCTTAAATATGCATGCCCCTTTCTAAAAATGTAGAACTAAGAACAGATATAGCCCTTGGTTCACTCCAGACCTGACTGCACTCGACCAGCACAAAACCATCCTGTGGCGTACTGCACTAGCATCGAATAGTCCCCGTGATATGCAACTTTTCAGGGAAGTCAGGAACCAATACACACAGTCAGTTAGGAAAGCAAAGGCTAGCTTTTTCAAACAGAAATTTGCATCCTGTAGCTAACTACAAAAAGTTTTGGGACACTGTAAAGTCCATGGAGAATAAGAGCACCTCCTCCCAGCTGCCCACTGCACTGAGGCTAGGAAACACTGTCACCACCGATAAATCCACGATAATCGAGAATTTCAATAAGCATTTCTCTACGGCTGGCCATGCTTTCCTCCTAACTACCGCAACCCCGGCCAACAGCTCCGCACCCCCCGCAGCTACTTGCCCAAGCCTCCACAGCTTCTCCTTCACCCAAATCCAGATAGCTGATGTTCTGAAAGAGCTGCAAAACCTGGACCCGTACAAATCAGCTGGGCTAGACAATCTGGAACCTCTCTTTCTAAAATTACCCGCCGCCATTGTTGCAACCCCTATTACTAGCCTGTTCAACCTCTCTTTCGTATCGTCCGAGATTCCTAAAGATTGGAAAACTGCCGTGGTCATCCCCCTCTTCAAAAGGGGTGACACTCTAGACCCAAACTGTTACAGACGTATATCCATCCTGCCCTGCCTTTCTAAAGTCTTTGAAAGCCAAGTTAACAAACAGATCACTGACCATTTCGAATCCCACCGTACCTTCTCCGCTGTGCAATCCTGTTTCCAAGCTGGTCACGGGTGCAGCTCAGCCACGCTCAAGGTACGCTCAAGGTACTAAATGATATCATAACCGCCATCGATAAAAGACAGTACTGTGCAGCCATCTTCATCGACCTGGCCAAGGCTTTCGACTCTGTCAATCACCTTATTCTTATTGGCAGACTCAACAGCCTTGATTTCTCAAATGACTGCCTCGCCTGGTTCACCAACTACTTCTCAGATAGAGTTCAGTGTTTCAAATCAGAGGGCCTGTTGTCCGGACCTCTGGCAGTCTCTATGGGGGTGCCACAGGGTTCAATTCTCAGGCCGACTCTTTTCTCTTTACATATCAACAATGTTGCTCTTGCTGCGGGTGATTACTTGATCCACCTCTAAGCAGACGACACCATTCTGTATACATCTGGCCCTTCTTTGGACACTGTGTTAACAAACCTCCAAACGAGCTTCAATGCCATACAACACTCCTTCCGTGGCCTCACACTGCTCTTAAAAGCTAGTAAAACTAAATGCATGCTCTTCAACCGATCTCTGCCCGCACCCGCCCGCCCGACTTGCATCACTACTCTGGACGGTTCTCACTTAGTGGACAACTACAAATACCTAGGTGTCTGGCTAGACTGTAAACTCTCCTTCCAGACTCATATTAAGCATCTCCAATACAAAATGAAATCTAGAATCGGCTTCCTACTTCGCAACAAAGCATCCTTCACTCACACTGCCAAACATACCCGTGTAAAACCGACCATCCTACCGATCCTTGACTTCAACGATGTCATTTACAAAATAGCCTCCAACACTCTACTCAGCAAACTGGATGCAGTCTATCACAGTGCCATCCGTTTTGTCACCAAAGCCCCATATACCACCCACCACTGCGACCTGTATGCTCTCGCCGGCTGGCCCTCGCTACATATTCGTCGCCAAACCCAATGGCTCCAGGTCATCTATAAGTCTTTGCTAGGTAAAGCTCCGCCTTATCTCAGCTCACTGGTCACCATAGCAACACCCACCTGTAGCACACACTCCAGCAGGTATATCTCACTGGTCATCCCCAAAGCCAACACCTCTGTTGGCTGCCTTTCCTTCCAGTTCTCTGCTGCCAATGACTGGAACAAATTGCAAAAATTGGAGACCTATATCTCCCTCACTAACTTTAAGCATCAGCTATCTGATCAGCTTACCGATCGCTGCAGCTGTACACAGCCCATCTGTAAATAGCCCATCTAACTACCTCATCCCCATATTGTTTTTATTTACTTGTTTTGCTCTTTTGCACACCAGTATTTCTACTTGCACATCATCATCTGCACATCTATCACTCCAGTGTTAATTTGCTAAATTGTAATTACTTCGCTACTATGGCCTATTTAATGCCTTACCTCCTTACTCCATTTGCACACACTGTATACAGATTTTTCTATTGTGCTATTGACTGTACTTTTGTTTATCCCACGTGTAACTCTGTGTTGTTGTTTTTTGTCGCACTGCTTTGCTTTATCTTGGCCAGGTCGCAGTTGTAAATGAGAACTTGTTCTCAACTGGCCTATCTGGTTAAATAAAGTTTTTTTTTTTTTTTTTTAAACTGTAACGGCAGTCTACTTCGTCCTCCTCCTCAGACGAGGAGAGGCGAGAAGGATCAGAGGACCAATGTGCAGCGTGGTAATTTGACATAATGAATTTAATGGACAAAACAAAAACACTATACAAAATAACAAAAGAACATACCGTCACAGTCCTAGCTGGTGCAGAACACAAACACAGAGACAGGAAACAACCACCCACAATCCCCAACACAAAACAAGCCACCTATATATGATTCTCAATCAGGGACAACGATTGACAGCTGTCTCTGATTGAGAACCATATCAGGCTGAACATAGAAACAGACGAACTAGACACACAACATAGAATTCCCACCCAGCTCACGTCCTGACCAACACTAAACAAGCAAAACACATAAGAACTCTGGTCAGGACGTTACAGTACCCCCCCTCTGAGGTGCGGACTCCGAACGCACCCCTAAAACTCAAGGGGAGGGTCTGGGTGGGCATCTGTCCGCGGTGGCGGCTCCGGCGGTGGACGAGGACACCACTCCACCACTGTCTTTGTCCCCCTCCTTAGCGTCCTTTGAGTGGCGACCCTCGCCCACGACCTTGGCCTAAGAATCCTCCCCAAGGCCCCCACATGATTTAGGAGGTAGCTCAGGACAGAGAGGTAGCTCAGGACAGAGAGGTAGCTCAGGACAGAGAGGCAGCTCAGGACAGAGGGGCAACTCAGGACAGAGGGGCAACTCCGGACAGAGAGGCAGCTCAGGACGAATGGCAGCTCCGGACTGAATGGCAGCTCCGGACTGAATGGCAGCTCCGGACTGAATGGCAGCTCCGGACTGAGTGGCAGCTCCGGACTGAGTGGCAGCTCCGGACTGAGTGGCAGCTCCGGACTGGGTGGCAGCTCCGGACTGGGTGGCAGCTCCGGACTGGGTGGCAGCTCATGACTGGGTGGCAGCTCATGACTGGAGGGCAGCTCATGACTGGAGGGCAGCTCATGACTGGAGGGCAGCTCATGACTGGAGGGCAGCTCATGACTGGAGGGCAGCTCATGACTGGAGGGCAGCTCATGACTGTAGGGCAGCTCATGACTGTAGGGCAGCTCATGACTGTAGGGCAGCTCATGACTATAGGGCAGCTCATGACTGTAAGGCAGCTCTGGCAGCTCCTGACTGGCTGGCGGCTCTGGCAGCTCCTGACTTTCTGGCGGCTCTGGCAGCTCCTGACTGTCTGGCGGCTCTGGCAGCTCCTGACTGGCTGGCGGCTCTGGCAGCTCCTGACTGGCTGGCGGCTCTGGCAGCTCCTGACTGGCTGGCGGCTCTGGCAGCTCCTGACTGGCTGGCGGCTCTGGCAGCTCCTGACTGGCTGGCGGCTCTGGCGGCTCCTGACTGACGGACGGCTCTAGCGGCTCCTGACTGACGGACGGCTCTAGCGGCTCCTGACTGACGGACGGCTCTAATGGCTCGTGGCAGACGGGTGGCTCTAATGGCTCGTGGCAGACGGATGGCTCAGATGGCGCTGGGCAGACAGATGGCTCAGATGGCACTAGGCAGACAGATGGCTCAGACGGCGCTGGGCAGACGGATGGCTCAGATGGCGCTGGGCAGACGGATGGCTCAGACGGCGCTGGGCAGACGGATGGCTCAGACGGCGCTGGGCAGACGGATGGCTCAGACGGCGCTGGGCAGACGGATGGCTCAGACGGCGCTGGGCAGACGGATGGCTCAGATGGTGCTGGGCAGGCAGGCAGCTCAGACGGCGCTGGGCAGGCAGGCAGTGCAGGCAGCTCAGACGGCGCTGGGCAGACGAGCAGTGCAGGCGGCGTTGAGCAGACGAGCAGTGCAGGCAGTTCAGACGGCGCTGGGCAGGCAGGCAGCTCAGACGGCGCTGGACAGACGAGCAGTGCAGGCGGCGTTGAGCAGACGAGCAGTGCAGGCAGTTCAGACGGCGCTGGGCAGGCAGGCAGCTCAGACGGCGCTGGACAGACGAGCAGTGCAGGCGGCGTTGGGCAGACGGCCGACTCTGACCTGCTGAGGCGCACAGTAGGCCTGGTGCGTGGTGCCGGAACTGGTGGTACCGGACTGGAGACACGCACCTCAAGGCTAGTGCGGGGAGCAGGAACAGGGCACACTGGACTCTCGATGCGCACTATAGGCCTGGTGCGTGGTACCGGCACTGGTGGTACCGGGCTGAGGGCACGCACCTCAGGGCGAGTGCGGGGAGAAGGAACAGTGCGTACAGGGCTCTGGAGACGCACAGGAGGCTTGGTGCGTGGTGCCGGAACTGGAGGTACTGGGCTGGAGACACGCACCACAGGGAGAGTGCGTGGAGGAGGAACAGGGCTCTGGAGACGCACTGGAAGCCTGGTGCGTGGTGTAGGCACTGGTGGTACTGGGCTGGAGCGGGAAGGTAGCGCCGGATATACCGGACCGTGCAGGCGTACTGGCTCCCTTGAGCACTGAGCCTGCCAAACCTTACCTGGTTGCATGCTCCCCGTAGCCCGTCCAGTGCGGGGAGGTGGAATAACCCGCACTGGGCTGTGTTGGCGAACCGGGGACACCATGCGTAAGGCTGGTGCCATGTACACCGGCCCGAGGAGACGTACTGGAGGCCAGATATGTAGAGCCGGCTTCATGGCACTTGGCTCAATGCTCACTCTAGCCCGCCCAGTGCGGGGAGGTGGAATAACCCGCACCGGGCTATGCACCCGTACAGGAGACACCGTGCGCTCTTCCGCATAACACGGTGTCTGCCCGTACTCCCGCTCTCCACGGTAAGCATGGGAAGTGGGCGCAGGTTTCCTACCTACCTTCGCCACACTACCCTTTAGCCCCCCCCCAAGAAATGTTTGGGGTTTCTTCACGGGCTTCCAGCCACGCTTCCGTGCTGCCTCCTCATACCACCGCTCCTGGGCTTTAGCTGCCTCCATCTCTTCCCGAGAGCGGCGATATTCTCCAACCTTAGCCCAGGGTCCTTCTCCGTTCAATATTTGCTCCCATGACCATTCCTCCTGGTACCGCTGCTGCTGTCGCTGCTGCCCGTTCTCACGCTGCTTGATCCGGGTTTGGTGGGTGGTTCTGTAACGGCAGTCTACTTCGTCCTCCTCCTCAGACGAGGAGAGGCGAGAAGGATCAGAGGACCAATGTGCAGCGTGGTAATTTGACATAATGAATTTAATGGACAAAACAAAAACACTATACAAAATAACAAAAGAACATACCGTCACAGTCCTAGCTGGTGCAGAACACAAACACAGAGACAGGAAACAACCACCCACAATCCCCAACACAAAACAAGCCACCTATATATGATTCTCAATCAGGGACAACGATTGACAGCTGTCTCTGATTGAGAACCATATCAGGCTGAACATAGAAACAGACGAACTAGACACACAACATAGAATTCCCACCCAGCTCACGTCCTGACCAACACTAAACAAGCAAAACACATAAGAACTCTGGTCAGGACGTTACATAAACACTGACTCTGTACTGGTACCCCCTGTATATAGCCTCGTTATATTTATTTTATTGTGTTACTTTTTATAATTTTTTACTTTAGTTTATTTGGTAAATATTTTCTTAACTCTTCTTGAATTGCACTGTTGGTTAAGGGCTTGTAAGTAAGCATTTGACGTAAGGTCTACACTTTTTGTATTCGGCACGTGACAAATAAAGTTTGATTTGATTTGACCCAACACCTCCAGGCTGTGTAAGGGCTATTTGACCAAGAAGGAGAGTGATGGAGTGCTGCATCAGATGACCTGGCCTACACAACCAGGCCTACACCCGGCCTCAACCCAATTGAGATGGGCCACAGAGTGAAGGAAAAGCAGCCAACAAGTGCTCAGCATATGTGGGAACTCCTTCAAGACTGTTGGAAAAGCATTCCAGGTGAAGCTGGTTGACAGAATGCCAAGAGTGTGCAAAGCTGTCATCAAGGCAAATGGTGGCTACTTTTACTATCAATGTTTTGGTTACTACATGATTCCAAATGTGTTATTTCATAGTTTTGATGTCTTCACTAGTATTCTACAATGTAGAAAATAGTAAAAAATAAAGAAAAACCATTGAATGAGTAGGTGTGTCCAAACTTTTGACTGGTACTCTTTATATATACTTTTTTTGGGCTGCATGTTCTGCATGTTATGTTGGCATTAATACGTGTCACATATCAGTTTACAAGCAATGTCAAAAAAATACAATAATAATTGAGTTAATATGACCAAAAATAACTTATGGACATCAGGACTGAGATTACTCACCACGGACAGGCAGAATCCTATTTTTCCTTTAACGAGTCTGACGAGCCCAATGCGAACGATATACTGCTTTCTCAGGAACAGGCCCAGATCCCCGTGATTTGCGTGAAGAGGAGGCGTAGAAAAAGGGGCCAAAGGGCAGGCTGCCTTCTGAGAATTCGTGGGCGATTGAGAAAAAAAGCTATTCCTTCCATTCTGCTAGCAAACATGCAATCTTTGGAGAATATAATAGATTACCTACACGCAAGATTAAACTACCAATGGGACATTCAAAACTGTAATATCCTATGCTTCACAGAGTCGTGGCTGAACGACGAAACTATCAACATACAGCTGGCTGGTTATACGCTGTACCGGCAGGATAGAACAGCGGCGTCTGGTAAGACAAGGGGCGGCAGGCTATGTATATTTGTAAATATCAGCTGGTGCACGATATCTAAGGAAGACTCAAACTATTGCTCGCCTGAGGTAGAGTATCTCATGATAAGCTGTAGACCACACTATCTACCTAGAGAGTTTTCATCTATTTTTCGTAGCTGTTTACATACACCACAGTCAGAAGCTGTGTCACGTTCCTGACCTGTTTTCTGTTGTTTTTGTATGTGTTTAGTTGGTCAGGGCGTGAGTTGGGGTGGGTAGTCTATGTTATGTGTTTCTATGTTGGGTTAATGTGTTGCCTGATATGGTTCTCAATTAGAGGCAGGTGTTTGACGTTTCCTCTGATTGAGAACCATATTAAGGTAGGCTGTTCTCACTGTTTGTTTGTGGGTGATTGTTCCTGTGTCTGTGTCTACCACACGGGACTGTTTCGTTTGTTCGTTCGTTTGGCTAGTCTTTCCTGTTCGTGCGTTCTTCGTGTCTATGTAAGTTCTCAAGTTCAGGTCTGTCTACGTCGTTTTGTTGTTTTGTATTCTATTCAAGTGTATTTCGTGTCAGTGTTCGTCTTGTTAAATAAATTCTTTATGTCTGCATACCTCGCTGCGTGTTGGTCCGATCCATGCTCCTCCTCGTCCGAGGAGGAGGAATATGACGAACGTTACAGGCTGGCACTAAGACAGCATTCCGCCAATAGCAAACAAGAAAACACTCACCCAGAGGTGGCGCTCCTAGTAGCCGGGGACTTATATGCAGGGAAACTTAAATCCGTTTTACCAAATTTCTGTCAGCGTGTTAAATGTGCAACCAGAGGGGAAAAAACTCTGGACCACCTTTACTCCACACACAGAGACGCATACAAAGCTCTCCCTCGCCCTCCATTTGGCAAACCGATCCATAATTCTATCCTCCTGATTCCTGCCTACAAGCAGAGATTAAAGCAGGAAGCACCAGTGACTAGATCAATAAAAAAGTGGTCAGATGAAGCAGATGCTAAGCTACAGGACTGTTTTGCTATCACAGACTGGAACATGTTCCGGGATTCCTCCGATGGCATTGAGGAGTACACCACATCAGTCATCAGCTTCATCAATAAGTGCATCGATGACATCGTCCCCACAGTGAACATACGTACAAAACCCCAACCAGAAGCCATGGATTACAGGCAACATCCGCACTGAGCTAAAGGCTAGAGCTGCCGCTTTCAAGGAGCGGGACTCTAACCTGGAAGCTTATAAGAAATCCCGCTATGCCCTCCGACGAACCATCAAACAGGCAAAGCGTCAATACAGGACTAAGATCGAATTCGTACTACACTGGCTCTGACGCTCGTCAGATGCGGCAGGGCATGCAAACCATTACAGACTACAAAAGGATGCACAGTTGAGAGCTGCCCAGTGACACGAGCCTACCAGACGAGCTAAACTACTTCTACGCTCGCTTCGAGGCAAATGGCAGTGAAACATGCATGAGAGCACCAGCTGTTCCGGAAGACTGTGCGATCACGCTCTCCGCAGCCGATTTGAGTAAGACCTTTAAATATGTCAAATAGACAAGATCCTGCAACCATGGAGAGGTAAATACCTGTCTATTTATGGAAAAATTGCCCTGATTAACTCCTTAGTCATATCTCAGTTTACTAATTTACTTATGGCGTTTCCTACTCCTGAGAGTTCGTTTTTCAAATCATATGAGCAAAAAATATTTCGCTTTATCTGGGACGCTAAACCAGACAAAATAAAGCATGCCTATCTATATAATGAATATGAATTGGGTGTGTTGAGATTATGAAATATAAAAGCACTAAACCTCTCTCTAAAAGCTTCACTTATTCAAAAGTTTTACTTGAACCCTAAATGGTTCTCAAGTAGATTACTAACAAAAGCTCATCCATTGTTTAAAAATGCCTTTTTGCCTTTGTGCAGATTGATTGAATTGAAAATTATACTTTTTTCAAAGTACAGTATCTCTCTTTTTCAAACAAAAATTGCCGAGCTGGCTGGCTACAATTTCAATTTCATCCCCCTGAAAATATGGAACAAATATTACAACAAATATTATGGCTGAACTCAAATGTGCTGGTTGATCAAATACCTGTATTTATGAGAAAGATGTTTGAAAAGGCTATTTTGTTCTTAAATGATATTGTAAATTGGAATGGTAGAGTTATGTCCTTCATAAAGTTTTCAGAATTGTACGGGAAGGTCTGCTCAATCCAAGAGTACAACCAATTGATTACAGCGTTACCCCAAAAATGGAGGAGGCAGGTGGCAGCGGGAGGAGGTAGGGAACTGGTCTGTCGGTCCAATATAAAGGAACAAAACTGGCGGAGGAATAAAAATAGCATAAATAGAAAAGTATACCAGTTTCATTTGAGGACCAGGATGTTGGCAACTGTGCCATACAGATTGCAAAGTAGTTGGGAAGAGATTGTGATGTACCGATTCCATGGTACAGGGTGTATGAGTTGATATATAAAACAACGCAAGATTCAAGACTTCGTGCTTTTCAGCTAAAATTATTATATAGAATTCTTGCCACCAACAAAATGTTGAATATTTGGGGCATCAAGTCATCGAAACTCTGCAGATTATTTTGTGAGGATACAGAGTCAATAGACCATTTATTTTGGTATTGCCCTCAGGTAGCCTATTTCTGGTCTCAGGTTCGGGAATGGCTGAAAATGCATAGCATTGATCCTAGAAATAGTACTGTTAGGAGATCTGGAGAGACCGGGTCAGTCAATTACTAACATACTAATACTCTTAGTAAAAGTATTTATCTTCAACTCGCAATCTGTGGATTCTATTCGATTAGATAGATTGAAATTGTACGTTAAACATCACAGCATAGTTGAAGGATATATGTTGCGTAGAAATCTGAAGAGGGTGGCCAGCAGAGATACTGTAGGTGGGATGTGCTGAGGGAAGCTGGGGGTTGGGATGTGGAATTGGAGACAAGTGGGAGTGGAGTTGCTGTACCGGAGATAGAATGTTGGTCAAAGATAAAAGTAAAAAATAAAGTAAAAATAAAACAATAAAAAATATGTTTGAATAACACTGAGGCGCAGGGTTTTTACAGCTAATGCTGGTTTGCCTGGGGCTGATGCCGTGCAGGTGTTCGTACACACACTCTCATTCAAATAAACGCATGCATGAACACATACGTGTAATAGTGCCAGACACGCACACAAACACATACATGTAATAGTGCCAGACATGCACACAAACACATACATGTAATAGTGCCAGACATGCACACAAACACATACATGTAATAGTGCCAGACATGCACACAAACACATACATGTAATAGTGCCAGACATGCACACAAACACATACATGTAATAGTGCCAGACATGCACACAAACACATACATGTAATAGTGCCAGACATGCACACAAACACATACATGTAATAGTGCCAGACATGCACACAAACACATACATGTAATAGTGCCAGACATGCACACAAACACATACATGTAATAGTGCCAGACATGCACACAAACACATACATGTAATAGTGCCAGACATGCACACAAACACATACATGTAATAGTGCCAGACATGCACACAAACACATACATGTAATAGTGCCAGACATGCACACAAACACATACATGTAATAGTGCCAGACATGCACACAAACACATACATGTAATAGTGCCAGACATGCACACAAACACATACATGTAATAGTGCCAGACATGCACACAAACACATACATGTAATAGTGCCAGACATGCACACAAACACATACATGTAATAGTGCCAGACATGCACACAAACACATACATGTAATAGTGCCAGACATGCACACAAACACATACATGTAATAGTGCCAGACATGCACACAAACACATACAGTCGGTTTGCTGTTATGATTTTAGTTGTCCTTGATGTCCTTTGTTTTTTAAAGTTTTGTTGCATTGTTTGCTGTTTTCTTCTGTCTTTTTCTTTTTTTCTCTTTAGTTCACTGTCTTGGTTGTTGGTGTATTTGGGAGTTCTTGGGGGTGGGGAATGGAATTAATTGTATTTTTATTTTAAATTTTTCTTCTTGGGGGACTGTGGGAGGGGTCTCGAATGGTTGAGGGACAGCTATTGGGGAACTGTGGGGGGGATCTTGGAGGGTTCTTGTTCACGTTTTGGGCATGGTGGGAGATCTGTCAACATACCCTTGAGCAGGGCATTGACCCGAGATGCTTCTGTGTGTCGCTCTGAATGGGAGTCTGTTGGATAACTGGTATGGTGTAGTTTTTGAGCGGCTTCACTGCAAGTATATTGTATGTTTCGGATAATCAATGAAATAAAAATACATTAAAAAAAAAACATTTACAAGGCCGCAGGGCCAGACGGATTACCAGGACGTGTACTGCGAGGATGCGCTGACCAACTGCCAAGTGTCTTCACTGACATTTTCAACCTCTCCCTGTCCGAGTCTGTAATACCAACATGTTTTAAGCAGACCACCATAATCCCTGTGCCCAAGAACACTAAGGTAACCTGCCTAAATGACCCGTAGCACTCATGTCTATAGCCATGAAGTGCTATGAAAGGCTGATCATGGCTCACATCAACAGCATTATCCCAAAAAACCTAGACCCACTCCAATTTGCATACTGCCCCAACAGATCCACAGATGATGCAATCTCTATTGCACTCCACACTGCCCTTTCCCACCTGAACAAAAAGAACACCTATGTGAGAATGCTGTTCATTGACTACAGCTCAGTGTTCAACACCATAGTGCCCTCAAAGCGCATCAATAAGCTGAGGACCCTGGGACTAAACACCTCCCTCTGCAACTGGATCCTGGACTTCCTGACGGGCCGCCCCAGGTGGTAAGGGTAGGTAACAACACATCCGCAACGCTGATCCCCAACACAGGGGCCCCTCAGGACTGAGTGCTCAGTCCCCTCCTGTACTCCCTGTTCACTCATGACTGCACGGCCAGGCACGACTCCAACACCATCATTAAGTTTGCCAATGACACAACAGTGGTAGGGCTGATCACCGACAACAACGAGACAGCCTACAGGGAGGAGGTCAGAGACCTGGCCGTGTGGTGCCAGGACAACAACCTCTCCCTCAACGTGATCAAGAC
The DNA here is from genome assembly GCF_016432855.1 of Salvelinus namaycush. Classification (NCBI taxonomy): domain Eukaryota; kingdom Metazoa; phylum Chordata; class Actinopteri; order Salmoniformes; family Salmonidae; genus Salvelinus; species Salvelinus namaycush. The sequence continues at coordinate 20,022,704 of NC_052339.1, read as the reverse complement.
AAAGGAGATGAATGTGGACTACAGGAAAAAGAGGACCGAGCACGCCCCCATTCTCATCGACAGGGCTGCAGTGGAGCAGGTTGAGAGCTTCAAGTTCCTTGGTGTCCAAATCACCAACAAACTAACATGGTCCAAGCACACCAAGACAGTCGAGAAGAGGGCACAAGAAGACCTATTCTTTTATCCAAATGTTTTTATTTGTATTTTTAAACTGCATTGCTGCACTAAGTAAGCATTTCACTGTAAGGTTGTACCTGTTGTATTCGGCGCATGTGGCTAATACAATTTGATTTGATTTGATCTCCTTATTGTTATTATTACTATTATTATGATCATCATTATAATAAGTAATGTTATTATCATTAGTAGACTTAGTAAAGCAGCCTTGTATAACCACCATGGAGCTGTAGGCCTAAGAGCGCTTCATGTTTAGACTTATTACCGTAACTTAGTATTGAAATATAGGCTACTGTATCAATCAATCATTCATTCATGTCATCACACAGCATACGAGTCATTCATTAATTGAAAAGCAATCAAGCATTTTAGTTTTAAAATAACAAAGCGACACTTGAATAATTAGCGTAAACAATAAATAAATTAACCCTCCACTATGTTTAACAGCAGAGAAAACCCCCTAAATGATCTTTTTTCAACTTGAAATTTGATGACTTTTCCTAGAGTGACCCCAACATTAGAAAAAATGAAACATCGCCTTTGTTCATATTTCCATGAAAGCTGTACACCACCAGGGAACAAAGATTGTCTCAAGGTCATTTTTGACCCGGCAGTTATAAAATCATTTACACACCACAAAAACCACAAATACACACACACACACACACACACACACACACACACACACACACACACACACACACACACACACACACACACACACACACACACACACACACACACACACACACACAATGAGAAAATTAGATTGTGTGCTACTGATTGAACTCAGACAAAACTAAAACTTTATTGTACATCCCCTCCACGACCACGACCCCACACGACTCAAGTTCACAGACAAAATAAAAACAATTTCAGACAAAATAAACAACATTTCAGACAAAATAAAAATGTCTTGAAAGCATTCTTTACTAATGGGGAATGCAGTCAGAGGCTATAAATGTGCTGCAGATGACACTCCCCCTAGTTCTCTCTTTACTGAAGCAATCAGTGCACGTTTCAGTGCCCAACAGGTCGTAGATCAGATTTTTTCATATGTCCAGGAGGAACAAGAGAACAATGATTTAGAAGAGTACAATACAACCCATAGCACGATGCATCATCTTCAGATGAAGAAGAAATTCCCCAAGCTGAAAGAGAGACATTTTTGTCAAAGAACAGCAAAATAACATGGTCCTTGTCACCATATGACAACCAGGGCAGGATGGCAGCACAAAATGTCATAAGGATGACCCCAGAGCCCACAAGACATGCAGTTGCCCATGCCCAGGACATCACCTCAACATTCTACATGTTCATCACACCAGCAATTGAAAAAATCATCCAGGAGATTACAAATCTGGAGGGTTTCCGTAAATATGGAGACAACTGGAAAAGGATGGATGAAAGTGACCTGCATGCCTACATAGGGCTACTAATCTTAGTGGGTGTGTATAGGTCCCGAGGCGAAGCTACATGTAGTCTCTGGGCTGGAGAGAATGGAAGGGCGATTGTTCGTGTCACGATGCCACTGAAAGTCTTTCACACTTTCTCAAGAATGCTACGGTTTGATAACCGTGAGTCAAGACCTGCAAGACGTGTGAGAGACAAACTGGTGGCCATAAGAAAGGTCTGGGAGAAGTGGGTGGAGCGTCTGCCATACCTCTACAACCCTGGGCCTGAAGTAACAGTGGATGAGCAACTGGTTCCATTCAGAGGTACATTTTTATGTTCATATCTGTAATGTAAGTGATTTTCACTGTTAATGTCATTATGTATTGCTGTAATATCATTGATTTATGAGATTGTTTTCTGTGACACTGATACTAATTACTGATAGTAATCTCTTTTGTCAAAAGGTCGCTGTCCTTTCCGGAAGTATATGCCCAGTAGCCAGCAAAGTGCTATCTCTTGCTAAAAAATGTTTACACCTATGCAGTACCTTTAGCAATAATAATAATAATAATAAACCTTTACTTTAGTAAAGAAAACAATTATGACAGGCGTGTTGTAATAAATACGAGTGGTGTGCACTGATTAAATGCAGTCTTTCTGCATAGTGAAGAGGGAAAGCCCAGATATTCACAAAGTTTGTGATGAATGACAGGTTGTTTCTAAACGCAAAATAGATTTGGGGTTGTAAGCTGTCTACCAAGCTTACACATATCATGGGGGCAGAACACAAACAGTATTGTACTCTCTCTGTGCGTGTGTTGTACCGTACTCTTCAGGTGTACCTATGCCCTGTATGACAAGCGCTAGGGTAATTGAATGGAAGCAAAGCCCCGGGCTAAGATAACCACGGTGGGTGAGGGACTTGCCTAGTTAAATAAAGGTTAAATACATCTTTTTTTTAAACCATGGTGGGTGAGGAGCTTAACAATGTCCTCTGGAAAAAAAGCGGCTTTCGTTGTCCATTCACTCCGTCAAATAAAGCTTTCACACTTTAAATAAAACAGAGACGTATGTGTCTTATATTGAATGGGAATTGACAGGGGCAAAGTGTAGCATGCTGGATGGGAAATCATAGACCCTGTGTGTGTGGGGGAGGATGTGTGTGTGTGTCTGTGTGTGGTTCCAGAGGAGATATGAAGGTTTGTTGAGAGCATCTCTCCGGAGGCTCTCAGGTGATGGTTTGATGGCTCGATACTGATTGAAAAATGTCAAGAGCTCCTTTCATGTTGAAGTAAAAGACATTTGGTCCCCATTTTGAGAGGGAAAATAAACTATGAATGTCAACCTACCAACTCACTGTGTCTCAAAAGGTCTACAAGGATGATTTAGTAGAGAAGAAATTACCCACAAAATGGAGTCATGTGCGGGCTGATCGTTACAAAACGTAACATGCCACTTTGCTTGTCTGGACTTCTTATTCCTCCTTTCAAGCAACACTTTCTCCAATGTGTGATAGCAACACTTCAATTTAAACAGACAAAATACCAACTCTCCCAACCTGTCTGTGGTTTTCATCTGAGATTGTGTGTTTGTGCTGTGTGTTGATCTCTCTAGCTTTCTCTCCTCTCTCTCCCTCTATCTCTCTCTCGGCCTTGCTCTCTCCCTCTCTCTCTTTCTCTCCTCTCTCTCCCTCTATCTCTCTCTCGGCCTTGCTCTCTCCCTCTCTCTCTTTCTCTCCTCTCTCTCCCTCTATCTCTCTCTCGGCCTTGCTCTCTCCCTCTCTCTCTTTCTCTCCTCTCTCTCCCTCTATCTCTCTCTCGGCCTTGCTCTCTCCCTCTCTCTCTTTCTCTCCCCCTCTCTGCCTCTGTCTCAGATTGGCATGCTGCATCACTAACAGTTCTACCCCTCCCTGCTGATTAATATGTTGCACAGACAATAGAATCAACTGCTAAGACAGGGGTTCCCAAACTTTTTTGGCCCACGATCCCATATTGATATCTGAAATGTTCATGACCCCAACCATGTGAATTTTTTTTAAATTAACAGCCAATGTTTTCTTTTTTTAATTAGGGCTATGACAGTCAACTGCAAAACATTCTAACAGTATTTCTGATTGTATTCTCAACTCACCATCATATAATTTTAATTGTCGGCTATGACAGTCAATTGCAAATTAGTCTGACATAATTTATCTAATCTCGCCACCACTAATGAGATAGGTGTGCTTGATGCATGTCGCGTGGTTTCCTGTCACATCCAAACTGGATCAATGTTTTTTTAATGCAGACGAGAGCACTGAATCAGCGTAACATGAGTTTTAATGCTTGGAGGGAGACGGCACAGTATTCCCTTTGAGTCAGGAACCAAAACTCCTCCATAGTGACCCGTGAATGTGTTGTGTGCAGCATTCGGTCACATGACAGCTTGATCAGGTATTTGATTTCACTTACTGGCATGTCAACTGAGCCAGGATCACAGTCAAACGGATTTAGCTGATTCGGTCACAAAATGTTTTGGTATTTACCCTGCATGCTTGCGTTCAGTTCGTTCAGTTTCCCAAAAATACTGTACCAGTACAGTACCAGTCAAAATCTTGGACACACGCCCTCATTCCAGGGTTTTTCTTTATTTTTACTATTTTCTACATTGTAGAATAATAATGAAGACATCAAAACTATGAAATAACACATATTGAATCATGTAGTAACCAAAAGATTGAGTCAATGTGCAGGGGTGCACGTTATTCGAGGTAATTTGTACATGTAGATAGGGGTGATGTTTATGCATAGATAATATACAGCAAGTAGCAGCAGTGTATAAAACAAATGGGGGGGGGGGGGTCATTGTAAATAGTCCGGTGGCCATTTGATTAATTGTTCAGCAGTCTTATGGCTTGGGGGTAGAAGCTGGTAAGGAGCCTTTTGGGCCTAGACTTGGCGCTCCGGTACCGCTTGCCGTGCAGTAGCAGAGAAAACAGTCAGGTGACTGGAATCTCTGACATTTTTTAGGGCTTTCCTCTGACACCTCCTAGTATAGAGGTCCTGGATGGCAGGAACCTTGGCCCCAGTGATGTACTGGGCCGTACGCAATACCCTCTGTAGCGCCTTACGGTCAGATGCTGAGCAGTTGCCATACCAGGCGGTGATGCAACCGGTCAGGATGCTCTCGATGGTGCAGCTGTAGAACTTTTTGAGGATCTGGTTACCCATGCCAAATCTTTTTAGTCTCCTGAGGGGGAAAAGGTGTTGTCGTGCCCTCCTAACAACTGTCTTGGTCTGTTTGGACCATGATAGTTTGTTGGTGATGTGGACACCAAGGAACTTGAAACTCTCAACCCGCTCCACTACAGCCCCGTCGATGTTAATGGGGGCCTGTTCGGTCTGCCTTTTCCTGTAGTCCACAATCAGCTCCTTTGTCTTGCTCACATTGAGGGAGAGGTTGTTGTCCTGGCACCACACTGCCAGGTCTCTGACCTCCTCCCTATGGGCTGTCTCATCATGATCAGGCCTACCACTGTTGTGTGGTCCGCAAACGTAATGATGGTGTTGGAGTCGTGTTTGTCCACACAGTTGTGGGTGAACAGGGAGTACAGGAGGGGACTAAGTACACATCCCTGAGGAGCCCCTGTGTTGAGGATCAGCATGGCAGACGTGTTGTTGCCTACCCTTACCACCTGGGGGCGGCCCATCAGGAAGTCCAGGATCCAGTTGCAGAGGGAGGTGTTTAGTCCCAGGGTCCTTAGCTTATTGATGAGCTTCATGGGCACTATGGTGTTGAAGGCTGAGCTTTAGTCAATGAACAGCATTCTCACAGCATTCTCGCAGTGTGGAGTACGATTGAGATTGCATCATCTGTGGATCTGTTTGGGTGGTAGCGAATTGGAGTAGGTCTAGGGTGTCCGGGAGGATGCTGTTGATGTGAGCCATCACCAGCCTTTCAAAGTACTTCATGGCTACCGACATGAATGCTACAGGGCGGTAATCATTTAGGCAGGTTACCTTCACTTCCTTGGGCTCAGGGACTATGGTGGTCTGCTTGAAACATGTAGGTATTACAGACTCGGTCAGGGAGAGGTTGAAAACGTCAGCGAAGATACTTGCCAGTTGGTCCGCGCATGCTTTGAGTACACGTCCTGGTAATCCGTCTGGCCCTGCGGCTTTGTGATTTTTGACCTGTTTAAAGGTCTTGCTCGGCTACCAAGAGCGTTATCACACAGTCGTCCAGAACAGCTGGTGCTCTCGTACATGCTTCAGTGTTGCTTGCCTCAAAGCGAGCATAAAAGGCATTTAGCTCGTCTGGTAGGGTCGCGTCACTGGGCAGCTTGTGTTACGCCCCTGAAAAAGGGGACAAATAATCACGAGAGTGATACGGTATTGTTTCCTCAATGAGAACTTTTAGTGCAATCATTTTACAAAAGTAACACATTTTACAGAACAACAGATCTACAGGAAATAGATAGTTTTGTAGGGTACAAGGCTTATTCAAGTCACAACAGTATACACTGTATTTCACTGAAACAGATACTAATTTCAATATAACTGTCAAGCACAAAGCTTTAACTCAGTAAACCATAACTCAATTTATCAACAGGCAATAAAGTGTTTGAAAAACCATTATACAAATAACACCGCAAAATATCTTATTAACAACGCACATGTTCATTCACAATCGACATAAAATGGCAGCTACTCGCAGTACGAAGCTATTCTTCGCAGCAACCGAGCAGGGCTCATATTAATCTTTGCCAACTTAACTCTAACTTCCTCAAGATGTTACTAAGACACACCTTAAACACTCTTGACATGTTAGCGAGTTATTACATTTAAATTACTATTTTTTATCATCAATAACGTACCTGGAGTTTAAAGAGATCACACTTACTTGGTTTGAGTTTAATGCCATACTCTGAGACGCTGCAAAACTTTTTGCACACTTGCGTCTGGGTTTCCCTTTCTAGTCTAATAGTTTTCAAGCCCTGCCACATCCGACGAGCGTCAGAGCCGGTGTAGTAGGATTCAATTTTAATCCTGTATTGGCGCTTTGCCTGTTTGATGGTTCATCCGAGGGCATAGCGGGATTTCTTATAAGCGTCCGGATTTGTGTCCCGCTCCTTGAAAGCGGCAGCTCTAGCCTTTAGCTCGATGCGGATGTTGCCTGTAAGTCATGGTTTCTGGTTGGGATATGTACGTACGGTCACTGTGGGGACGACGTCATAGATGCACTTATTGATGAAGCCGATGACTGAAGTGGTATACTCCTCAATGCCATTGGTTGAATCCCAGAACATATTCCAGCAAAACAGTCCTGTAGCGTAGCATACGCGTCATATGACCACTTACGTATTGAGCGAGTCACTGGTACTTCCTGCTTTAGTTTTTGCTTGTAAGCAGGAATCAGGAGGATAGAATTATGGTCAGATTTGCCAAATGGAGGGTGGGGGAGAGATATGTATGTAAGGTTCTGCATTTATTTTCTTAGTCAACCTTGTGTTCTGTTTCGTTGTGTTCTTGAACGTAGCCCTGTTTCTTTGTGTTCTTGAACGTAGCCCTGTCTTTCATTTTTGTTCATTGATTTCACCTGTGTTAGTTACTCACCTGGTCTCATCAGCCCCTTATTTAGTTCTGTTCATTCTGTTTGTGCCTTTGTGAGGTATTATTCATTTTGACTCTACTAAGCCTTTTCCTAGCTCATTTGTGAGAACCAGTTATAGCCTTCAGTCCTAGTTTTGATTCACCTGCCTGTTTGCCTACCTGTGTATGACCATTGCCTGCCTATGACCACGATTCCTGATTGTAAACGGGCAAACTTAAATCCACTTAAACTTAAATCCATTTTACCTCATTTCTACCAGCATGTCACATGTGCAACCAGAGGGAAAAAAAACTCTAGACCATCTTTACTTAACACACAGAGATGCTTACAATGTAGTGAATACTCAATGAGAAAAATGTGTAGATTCACGCGGCAGGTGTTTTTTGCGAAGGCGAAAACACACACACACACACACACACACACACACACACACACACACACACACACACACACACACACACACACACACACACACACACACACACACACACACACACACACACACAGCCAGACCATATTGGCATCCAACTGAGGACATGTTGCTTCAGAACGCAACTCAACACCAGTTGATGAGCTACTGGCAGAGACGGAGGAAGGCTGGGACAGAGAGAGCCTTCTGGGGGTGCGTTCACAAGTCAACAGTTGTTGATGTGTGTATCTGTAGGTGGCAGATGTGCTCTCAGAGACTAATTGGCCCTTATTGCTGTCTCTGAGCGGGGGGGTTGTTTATTACTGCACACAGCTCGGCAGGGCCCAAGGGAGGTGTGTGTGTGTGTGCGCGTGTGCGTGAACAACTCTCCCAGTGGGGAAGAACATTTCTCATTTAGACACACATATATTTGCGGGTGTTTTCTATATCATCAAGGGCGCAACTTTGGTTTTAGAAGGGGGGGTGACATATTTATAATTTTTTATTTATTTTATTTTATCCAGTCGGATAAACACTCCAAACAGCCTATCCGACTGCTCGGAGATGTCTTCATGGTCCTAAAGCACACCGTTGCCTCGTTTTGTATCACATTCAAATGATAAAACTAGGGGGGGGGGGGGCAAAAATTATATTTCAGAATGTGGGGGGGACATGTCTCCAGTGAAATTTGCGCCCTTGTATATCATTAATATATGCAGTAAGCCTACATGAAACCTGTCATAACTAGTTAATTGCATGTGTTTCTTCTCATAAACAATGACAATTGATGGATGGTGATGAGTAACAGCAATGTTCAAAGTAAACACAGATAGGTATCGACAGTGTGTCACCAGCAACACAAACACATCGATGGAAAATATTAACAATGTATCTATTTTATATTAAGCCCCATCTCTCTCTCTACACACACACAACCACACACACATCAAATCCCTGCATCTGTGGCTTTGATTGGAGTGTCTCATTATGTGTCTGTACACAAACAAAGGAGAGAGATGTAATCTGCTCAAACAACAGGACATGGAGAGGCCTATGGTAATTGGCTGAAGAGACACTATCATTTACAACACTTACACTGGCATCTCATTAGAGAAGAGGGATACAGAGAGAGAGAGAGGGATACAGAGAGAGAGAGAGCGATACAGAGAGAGAGAGAGATACAGAGCGATACAGAGAGAAAGAGATACAGAGAGATACAGAGAGAGAGAGAGATACAGAGAGAGATATATACAGAGAGAGAGAGATACAGAGAGAGAGAGAGAGATACAGAGCGATACAGAGAGAAAGAGATACAGACAGATACAGACAGAGAGAGAGATACAGAGAGAGATATACAGAGAGAGAGAGATACAGAGAGAGAGAGAGAATGAAAAATAAGATCATATCAAAGACGATGTGCACAAACCATGACAGGAAGTCAAACTGCATCTCCAATAGATACACACACACACACAGGCGCCAACAAATGCCAGACAGTATCTACAGTATATCCAATAAAGACATGCCACAAGTGAAGAGAGAAGAGAACCTCAAACAGACCAAAACAAACAGCCCTTCATCTACAATCAAAACAGAGTGGGCTTCCTGTCCACTTGTGTAACACTATGCTATTATCCCCCCCCCCCCCCCCACACCTCCCCCCCACCTCACCCCCTCACACACACATCCCCCCGCCCACACACATACAGTACACACCTGAACCAGATTGGGAGAGGCTCTTAATAGTAATGTTTCGTCTTGCTCTGCCAAAGACAAAGTGAAGAAAAAAAAGGTTCCAAAGGGTTATTTGACTGTACCCATAGGAGAACCCTGTTTGGTTCCAGGTAGAACCTTGTTTGGTTCCAGGTAGAACCCTATTTGGTTCCAGGTAGATGTGGAATCCTTTGTGGAATGTGGAATCCTTTTGGGTTGCATTCACGCACAATCCAAAATATGAACAGGAGCTGGCTAAAATAATGTAATAGACTACATAGATCAAATGGGGATGTCAGCTTACTGTTTTGCTGCTGCCAGACAAGCGTTTGGTTGGTCTTAAATATCCCCACCAGGACATACTGAAATTGGCACTTTTCCACATGTTTTTAAAAACACCTAAGATATTGCCAGCCTTGTCCATATAATACAGGTAAATTACTAATCTTGGCGCTAGGATTTGAAAATAGAAGAGTTTGACAATTGCGCTGGCTTCAGGCCAGCCGAAAATAGAGCCCCGAAGCCTCAGGACCAGAACATCCAATCAATCAGAATAAACCAAATGACAAAAAAAGGTCAAAATAAAACTACATCACCTATTGGGAAACACAAGCACAGAGCAAAATACAGTGCTATCTGGCCCTAAATCGACAGTACACAATGGCAAACTATTTGACCATGGTTACCGATCAAAACTTTTGGAAAACCTTGACAAAGTAGTGAGCACAGCCTAGCCATAAAAAAGGTCAGACAGAAAAAGCTGCCAAAAGAAGAAAGGGTGTGTGATCACTGCATAATTAAAGAAACAGAGCCACACTTTCTCATTAAAGTCACAAAATACACAACAATTAGAGAAGATTACTTCCCTAAATTTGAAATTATACTAAAAAGTTTCAAAAACCTCTCAGTTAAAGAAAAACTTCCAATCCTACAAGGAGAGGACAAAGAGAGCTGTAGGTTGGCAGCACACTATGTAACAGCAGCACACTATGTAACAGCAGCACACTATGCCAGAAGATGAAGGACTGTTAGTGACAATAAGTGCCATAAGATGTGAAAACATTTACGAATAATATATTATTAGCATGTTGTCCATTATTATTATAGTTGGTGCATGTGTAACCGGTGTGAATTGGCTAGCTAGTTAGCGGGGTGCGAGCTAATAGCGTTTCAATCGGTGACTTCACTCGTTCTGAGACCTTGAAGTAGTTTTTTTTTGGGAGCGATAGTTAACGATGCTTCGTGGGAGGCAGTTGTTGATGTGTGCAGAGGGTCCCTGGTTCGAGCCCAGGTAGGGGCGAGTATGCACCAGTGGCGACCCTTCATTCAGGGCAGTTTTGAGCCCCACCTGTTTAGCCCCACCTATATGTATAAATATATACATATAATAATTGGCCTGTTTTGCATAAATTCGTGTCACATATCAGTTTGAAAACAAGGATTTATTTTTTATCCTTTGAGTTAATTAAGCCTCATGTAAAACATGCTCTCTTTCTTGAGTAAGGCAGCTCCAAAATGCAGGTGTTAGTTAACGATGGGAGCGATAGTTAACGATGCTTCGTGGGAGGCAGTTGTTGATGTGTGCAGAGGGTCCCTGGTTCGAGCCCAGGTAGGGGCGAGTATGCACCAGTGGCGACCCTTCATTCAGGGCAGTTTTGAGCCCCACCTGTTTAGCCCCACCTATATGTATAAATATATACATATAATAATTGGCCTGTTTTGCATAAATTCGTGTCACATATCAGTTTGAAAACAAGGATTTATTTTTTATCCTTTGAGTTAATTAAGCCTCATGTAAAACATGCTCTCTTTCTTGAGTAAGGCAGCTCCAAAATGCAGGTGTTTCAACCTAGCTTAGTGTTATCTGTGGTGGAAGGGCAGCCTGCAAAAATATAGAGCGTAGGTGATAGTCATCTTTTCTTCTCCGTGATTGGCTCAGTGTTTTGTCACTCAGGGACACTACGTCACCGCAGAATCTACAGGGAGCTCTAGGCAGTTCATGCCCCTTGGGTGCTGTCATAGATTTACGGTTTAAAAATCTTAGCTAGCAAGCTAACTAGCTACACAAGCAGTCATCATCATGAATCACATCGACAATATTCAGGAAAATCCTTTTCAATCCTTGTCATATGAAGAGAAATTACAGATAAAACGTCTGGGTGCTCATCGGCCATTGGACATAAACATTACACAACAAGTCGGAAATCGCAAATTCATCAATGAGTGGTTTGGAAAGAATCCATGGCTAACTACAAGTGTCGCAAATCATTCACTATTTTTCTCCCCCGCCTGCTATTCGGTGGAGAGGGTGTATGGTCCAAGTCTGGGTTTAAGGATTTAAAAAATCTGTATGAAAGGGTCTCCTTTCCAAGCTTAAAAAGTTATAAACATTCAAACGCAAAACCATGGGACACAAAAAGGGACCATGCCGTCAATCCAGAATGACGTCTTTATCCAGAGAATGCCAGACTTTGATGACAAAGTTTGCCCACAAGAAGGACCGCCGCACCATCTTCCTGTTCAAGTGAGCACAGCACAACATGTATGCTGCTGTAAAATGATGTAATTTGCCAGGGAGATACTGTATGTATACTGTAGCTAAGAAAGTAATACTAAATGTATGTTGTGTAGTAAGCCCATGTGTCTCACAAGCCCATGTGTCTCACCCTAATAATTTGGTCCCTCAGAACTTATCCAACTGTTCTGACTTGGAAGTTCACATGTAGCCTATAACCTGTTTTAGAGAAATGTCATTATCTAATATTGTAAGAGCTTTCATTGTCTGCTTATAATGCCCACATAATTTATCCTAGGGTTCTGACTTCGTGTACAGGGAGAATACTGTAAGAACGACCCATGTTCTGAGTTCTGTCGCTGTCCATTTCAAAAGTGCTGAACAAATAGGCATAACTACTATGTCCGTCTTAGCTCGCTCAGTGTTTTAAACGAAATTACGGCTTGCCTCTTATCTGCTCATTATGCCCTTATGCCCGTGTTTATACACATCTCCATTGTTATATTATTTATATAGATCTAACCCAAAAGTATCTTCCTCATCATTTTAGGCAATGTTGGAAATACGCATTTCATTGTTTTGCTCAATTTGTATCTCCACAAGGAGGGGATACAATGGCTTGCGAAAGTATTCACCCCCTTGGCATTTTTCCAATTTTGTTGCCTTACAATCTGGAATAAAGTCGATTTTTGGGGGGTTTGTATCATTTGATTTACACAACATGCCTACCACTTCGAAGATGCAAAATATTTTTTCTTGTGAAACAAACAAGAAATAAAATTTAAAAAACAGAAAACTTCAGTGTGCATAACCATTCACCCCCTCAAAGTCAATACTTTGTAGAGCCACCTTTTGCAGCAATTATAGCTGCAAGTCTCTTGGGGTATGTCTCTATAAGCTTGGCACATCTAGCCACTGGGATTTTTGCCCATTCTTCAAGGCAAAACTCCTTCAGCTCCTACAAGTTGGAATCTTTAAGTCTTACAACAGAATCTCAATTGGATTGAGGTCTGTGCTTTGACTAGGCCATTCCAATACATTTAAATGTTTCCCCTTAAACGACTCGAGTGTTGCTTTAGCAATATGCGCAGAGTCATTGTCCTGCTGGAAGGTGAACCTCCATCCCAGTCTCAAATCTCTGGAAGACTGAAACTGGTTTCCCTCAAGAATTTCCCTGTATTTAGCGCCATCCATCATTCCTTCAATTCTGACCAGTTTCCCAGTCACTACCGATGAAAAACACCCCATAGCATGATGCTGCCACCACCATGCTTCAATGTGGGGACGAAGTTCTCGGGGTGATGAGGGGTGTTGGGTTTGCGCCAGACATAGTGTTTTCCTTGATGGCCAAAAATCTCAATTTTAGTCTCATCTGTCCAGAGTACCTTCTTCCATATGGTTGGGGAGTCTCCCACATGCCTTTTGGCGAACACCAAACGTGTTTGCTTATTTTTTTTCTTTAGTAAGCAATGGCTTTTTTTCTGGCTTCCGTAAAGCCCAGCTCTGTGGAGTGTACGGCTTAAAGGGGTCCTATGGATAGACACTCCAATCTCTGCTGTGGAGCTTTGCAGCTCCTTCAGGGTTATCTTTGGTCACTTTGTTGCCTCTCTCTTAATGCCCTGTTTGGAGAGCTCCTTGGTCTTCATGGTGCTGCTTGCTTTGTGGTGCCACTTGCTTAGTGGTGTTGCAGACTCTGTGGCCTTTTAGAACAGGTGTATATATACTGAGATCGTGTGGCAGATCATGTGATACTAAGATTGCACACAGGTGGACTTTATTTAACAAATTATGTGACTTCTGAAGATAATTGGTTGCACCAGATCTTATTTAGGGGCTTCATAGCAAAGTGGGTGAATACATATGCATGCACCACTTTTCTTTTTTGGAATTTTTTGGAATTTTTTGAACCAAGTAATTTTTTTCATTTCACAAATTTTGACTAATTTGTGTATGTCCATTACATAAAATAAAAATACAAATCTATTTAAATTACAGGTTGTAACGCAACAAAATAGGAAAAACTCCAAGGGGGATGAATACTTGTGCAAGGCATTGTATTATATAATGTAACCATGTTTGCCAGTAACAGTCTCTTCCCATTGAAATATTTTTCTTCAACACAAAGTTCAGTAATTACCCATGTAATTCCAGTTGCTATTGCAAGGGTTGTTTTGTTTGCACAATGCGCTGTCTGTGCGTTGGTATACTGTCTATAAAAGTGGGTCCTTGTGATTGTATTTTCTTTCCTTTTTAGACCACATACAGTGCCTTCGCAAAGTATTCAGACCCCTTCCCTTTTTCCATATTTTGTTACGTTACAGCCTTATTCTAAAATGTATTCAATAATTTTTTCCCCCTCATCAATCTAAACACAATACCCCATAATGACAAAGTGAAAATTGGACATGATTTGGAAAGGCACATAACTGTCTATATAAGGTCCCACAGTTGACAGTGGATGTCAGAGCAAAAACCAAGTCATGAGGTCGAAGGAATTGTCCGTAGAGCTCCAAGACAGGATTGTGTCGAGGCACAGATCTGGTGAAGGGTACAAAAAAATGTCTGCAGCATTGAACAAAGTGGCCTCCATCATTCTCCCATGAAAGAAGACTCTTCCTAGAGCTGTCTGCCTGGCCAAACTGAGAAATTGGGGGAGAAGGGCCTTGGTCAGGGAGGTGACCAAGAACCCGATGGTCACTCTGACAGAGCTCCAGAGTTCCTCTGTGGAGATGGGAGAACCTACCAGAAGGACAACCATCTCTGCAGCACTCCACCAATCAGGGCTTTACGGTAGAGTGGCCAGACAGAAGCCACTCCTCAGTAAAAGGCACATGACAGCCCACTTGGACTTTGCCAAAAGGCACCTAAAGGACTCTCAGATTATGAGAAACAAGATTTTCTGGTCTGATGAAACCAAGGTTGAACTCTTTGGCCTGAATGCCAAGAGTCACATCTGGAGGAAACCTGGCACCATCACTACGGTGAAGCATGGTGGTGGCAGCATCATGCTGTGGGGATGTTTTTCAGCGGCAGGGACTGGGAGACTAGTCAAGATCGAGGGAAAGATAAACGGAGCGAAGTGCAAAGAGATCCTTGATGAAAACCTGCTCCAGAGCGTTCAGGACCTCAGACTGGGGCAAAGGTTCACCTTCCAACAGGACAACAACCTTAAGCACACAGCCAAGACAGTGCAGGAGTGGCTTCGGGACAAGTCTCAGAATGTCCTTGTCCTAAAATACTTCAAATGGTAGGCTAACCGCGTCTCTCTCGTCTCTCTCTCTCAATCATTATGAATTTACTGAACATAAATGTAACAATGTATGTGTATGGTTCAAAAGTCAAAACCCATGTCAGGATTCATTATTATTGAAGGAGATCGAGTTACGCAAATCCACAAGGAGTCATTAGAAACCATATTTACTTAAGCAAATCAACCATATCAGCTATGGTTTAAAAAAAGGCAGTAGGCTTAAATGAGGCTGAATGAACTGTTTCACTGCCAGACAAGACTCCGCTGATAGACAGGTGTAGCACAACCTGGTGTAGAGGTGTAGAGGTCTGCACAATGCATCACCGGGGGCAAACTACCTGCCCTCCAGGACACCTACACCACCCGATGTCACAGGAAGGCCATAAAGATCATCAAGGACAACAACCACCCGAGCCACTGCCTGTTCACCCCGCTATCATCCAGAAGGCGAGGTCAGTACAGGTGCATCAAAGCAGGGACCGAGAGACTGAAAAACAGCTTCTATCTCAAGGCCATCAGACTGTTAAACAGCCACCACTAACATTTAGTGGCCGCTGCCAACATACTGACTCAACTCCAGCCACTTTAATAATGGGAATTGATGGAAATGTATGTAAAAATTTATCACTAGCCACTTTAAACAATGCCACTTAATATAATGTTTACATACCCTACATTACTCATCTCATATGTATATGTGTAACGGTCGTCGTAATCCTCCTCCTCGGACGAGGAGGAGAGGCGAGAAGGATCAGACCAATACGCGGAGTGATTTGTGTCCATGATTATTTAATGAATCGAAACTGAACACGAACCAAAAATAACATAAAACAACCGACAAACAGTCCCGTGTGGCACGAATGCAGACACGCGATACAACCACCCACAAAACACACGTGAAACCCCGGCTACCTTAGTATGATTCTCAATCAGGGACAAACGATCTACAGCTGCCTCTGATTGAGAATCATACCAGGCCGAACACAAAACCCCAACATAGAAAAACACACATAGACCAACCCACCCAACTCACGCCCTGACCAACTAAATAAATACAAGAAAAAAGGAAAACAGGTCAGGAACGTGACATAACCCCCCCCTTAAGGTGCGAACTCCGGGCGCACCCGCATAAACTCTAGGGGAGGGTCTGGGTGGGCGTCTGTCCACGGTGGTGGCTCTGGCGCTGGTCGTGGTCCCCAACCCACCATAGTCAAACCCCGCTTCCGTGGTCTCCTCCCAATGGCCACCCTCCATGTCAAACCCACTCTACTAAAAGGCAGCACCGGACTGAGGGGCAGCTCCGTACTGAGGGGCAGCACCGGACTGAGGGGCAGCACCGGACTGAGGGGCAGCACCGGACTGAGGGGCGGATCCTGGCTGGCTGGCTCTGGCGGATCCTGGCTGGCTGGCTCTGGCGGATCCTGGCTGGCTGGCTCTGGCGGATCCTGGCTGGACGGCTCTGGCGGATCCTGGCTGGACGGCTCTGGCGGATCCTGGCTGGACGGCTCTGGCGGATCCTGGCTGGACGGCTCTGGCGGATCCTGGCTGGACGGCTCTGGCGGGTCCTGGCTGGACGGCTCTGGCAGGTCCTGGCTGGACGGCTCTGGCAGGTCCTGGCTGGACGGCTCTGGCTGGTCCTGGCTGGACGGCTCTGGCTGGTCCTGGCTGGACGGCTCTGGCTGGTCCTGGCTGGACGGCTCTGAAGGCTCAGTACCGACGGACAGCGCTGGGCAGGCAGACAGTTCATACAGCGCTGGGAAGGCAGGCAGTTCAAACAGCGCTGGGCAGGCAGGCAGCTCAAACAGCGCTGGGCAGGCAGGCAGTTCAGGCGCCGCTGGGCAGACGGCAGACTTTGGCCGGCTGAGACGCACTGTAGACCTGGTGCGTGGTATAGGCACTGGCTGCGCTGGAGAGGAGGAAAGCTCTGACAGCGCTGGACAGGTGGGAGCAGCTGGAGAGAGAACCCGGAGAGACAGCCTGGTGCGGGGGGCTGCCACCGGTGGACTGGTACGTGGAGGTGGCACCGGGTATACCGGACCGTGAAGGAGGACACGCGCTCTTGAGCACCGAGCCTGCCCAACCTTACCAGGTTGAATGGTCCCCGTAGCCCTGCCAGTGCGGCGAGGTGGAATAGCCCGCACTGGGCTATGCTGGCGAACCGGGGACACCATTCGTAAGGCTGGTGCCATGTATGCCGGCCCAAGGAGACGCACTGGAGGCCAGATGCGTTGGGCCGGCTTCATGACATCCGGCTCGATGCCCAACTTAGCCCTACCAGTGCGGCGAGGTGGAATAGCCCGCACTGGGCTAAGCACGCGTACTGGGGACACCGTGCGCTTAACCGCATAACACGGTGTCTGACCAGTACGACGCCCTCTCACTCCACGGTAAGCACGGGGAGTTGGCTCAGGTATCCTACCCGGCTTTGCCACACTCCTCGTGTGCCCTCCCCCAAGAAATTTTTGGGTCTGACTCTCGGGCTCCCAACCGCGTCGCCGCGCTGCCTCCTCATACCAGCGCCTCTCTGCCTTCGCTGCCTCCAGCTCCGCCTTGGGACGGCGATATTCCCCTGGCTGAGCCCAGGGTCCTTTGCCGTCCAGGATCTCCTCCCAAGTCCAGGAGTCCTGGGTTTTTTCCCACTGCTGTCGCCTCCCTTCTCCACTCCGCTTGGTCCTAGATTGGTGGGTGGTTCTGTAACGGTCGTCGTAATCCTCCTCCTCGGACGAGGAGGAGAGGCGAGAAGGATCAGACCAATACGCGGAGTGATTTGTGTCCATGATTATTTAATGAATCGAAACTGAACACGAACCAAAAATAACATAAAACAACCGACAAACAGTCCCGTGTGGCACGAATGCAGACACGCGATACAACCACCCACAAAACACACGTGAAACCCCGGCTGCCTTAGTATGATTCTCAATCAGGGACAAACGATCTACAGCTGCCTCTGATTGAGAATCATACCAGGCCGAACACAAAACCCCAACATAGAAAAACACACATAGACCAACCCACCCAACTCACGCCCTGACCAACTAAATAAATACAAGAAAAAAGGAAAACAGGTCAGGAACGTGACAATATGTATATACTGTACTATATATCATCTACTGCATCTTGCCATCTTTATGTAATACATGTATCACTAGCCACTTTAAACTATGCCACTTTATGTTTATATACCCTACATTACTCATCTCATATGTATATACTTTACTCTATACCATCTACTGCATCTTGCCTATGCCGTTCTGTACCATCACTCATTCATATATCTTTATGTACATATTCTTTATCCCTTTACACTTGTGTGTATAAGGTAGTAGTTGTGGAATTGTTAGGTTAGATTACTCGTTGGTTATTACTGCATTGTCGGAACTAGAAGCACAAGCATTTCGCTACACTCGCATTAACATCTGCTAACCATGTGTATGTGACAAATAACATTTTATTTGATTTGATTTTTAGCAGTGGTAAGGATTCACTCCATGGTGCTAAAAGGAAAGGTCCGCTGTCGGGACAGATTTATGTAGGCCCTAACAGTTTGTGAGCACTGTTTGTCACAGTTATAGTGCAATTAATGTATTGTTTAGTGTTGTGTAGTGGCTTTACTGGCATGCATCAACAAAAAAATATTGAGTTTGCCACACCATGCTAAAATCAACACTGGTTTGCATGTGTATGTGTGTTTCCCCACAGGGAGTGTTGTTCGCCTAGAGAGGAGATTACCCACAGTGCATCACTTTGTCAGTACTCACGGGTGGTTGATGATTCACTGTCAACACATGATGTACCGCACACTTTCCTCCTCACTTCTCCCTCTCTTTTCTCTCTCTCTCTTTTCACATCTCTCTCTTCCTCTCTTCCCTCCTCTCATCTCCCCTCTTCCTTTTCCCATGCCTACACTACCCCTCTCTTTTCTGTTTTCCTCTCTCTGTTCATGCCTACACTACCCATTCCACTTTCTTACCCCTTTAGTTCACACATCTCTTTCTCTCTTTCACCATCACTCATTTCTTCTCTCATCCCTCTTTTGATCTCCAGCACCTCTTCGTTTCTCCTTTCAACTTCCTTCACCCTAACTCCTCTTCCTACGTCTCCTCTCCTCTTTCTCACATATCTATTATCCCTTTCACCTCTCTAACCCTTTCATCCCAGCCATATATATTTCCCTCCCCTTCCCACCTATTGCCCTCCTCTCTCTTTTCTCTCCTCCTCCCCTTCTTCTCCCTTCCACTGCCTCTATGTTATGCTCTGTGAGCTAGGGAGAGGGGTAAGAGAGTAGAGTAGAGAAGAGAATAGGAGAGGGACGGGAGGGGAGGGGAGGAAAGATGAGGAGAGAGAAGTATGGAGAAGGAGAGAATAGGAGAAGGTGAGGAGGGGAAGGCAGAGGAGGAGAGGATGAGGGGAAGAGAGAGGAGGATGGAGGAGAGGAGAGCAGGGCTATGAATATAAAGGATGTGTGAGCAGTGGTTTGTCTCAGGTTTGTCGTCTGAGACCAACACACACAGTCAGCACATTCTACTGAGGGAGAAAACCCTGGGGAGGCCTTACACACACTCTCTCACACACACACACACACACACACACACACACACACACACACACACACACACACACACACACACACACACACACACACACACACACACACACACACACACACACACACACACACACACACACACACACACACTCACTCTCATTCACACACATACACTAACTGACTAATTTTCAAAGGGAAAATAGAGATGTTCCTCCCTTTTCGCATAGACCAATGCAAAAATAACATAGCATTATATATCTTTATGACTAGAATTGAAATGAATCAATATACGTACAACTGAACAAAAATATAAACGCACCATGCAACAATTTCAAAGATTTTACTGAGATACAGTTCATATAAGGAAATCAGTCAATTTAAATAAATTCATTAGGCCCTGATCTATAGATTTCACATGACTGGGAATACAGATATGCATCTGTTGGTCACAGATATATGTAACAGTATAACTTCAGTACGTCCCCTCGCCCCGACACGGGCGCGAACCAGGGACCTTCTGCACACATCAACAACTGACACCCACGAAGCATCGTTACCCATCGCTCCACAAAAGCCGCGGCTCTTGCAGAGCAAGGTGCAACACTACTTCTAGGTTTCAGAGCAAGTGACGTAACTGATTGAAACGCTAGTAGCGCGTACCCGCTAACTAGCTAGCCATTTCACATCCGTTACACTCACCCCCCTTTCAACCTCCTCCTTTTCCGCAGCAACCAGTGATCCGGGTCAACAGCATCAATGTAACAGTATAACTTTACGGCGTCCCCTCGCCCCAATACGGGCGCGAACCAGGGACCCTCTGCACACATCAACAACTGACACCCACGAAGCATCGTTACCCATCGCTCCACAAAAGCCGCGGCTCTTGCAGAGCAAGGTGCAACACTACTTCTAGGTTTCAGAGCAAGTGACGTAACTGATTGAAACGCTAGTAGCGCGTACCCGCTAACTAGCTAGCCATTTCACATCCGTTACATATATATTTTAAAAAGTCTGGTGTGACCACCATTTGCCTCATTGCAGCGTGACAACGCCTTCGCATAAAGTTGATCAGGCTGTTGATTGTGGCCTGTGGAATATTGTCCCACTCCTTTTCAATGGCTGTGCGAAGCTGCTGGATATTAGTGGGAACTGGAATCGTACACATTGATCCAGAGCATCCCAAACATGCTCAATGGGTAAGACATCTGGTTAGTATGCAGGCCATGCAAGAACTGGGACATTTTCAGCTTGCAGGAATTGTATACAGTCCCTTGCGACATGGGGCTGCGCATTATCATGCTAAAACATGAGTTGAAGGTGGCAGATAAATGGCACGACAATGGGCTTCAGGACCTTGTCACGCTATCTCTGTAAATTCAAATTTCCATTGATAAAATTAAATTCTGTTGGTTGTCAAATCAAATAAAATTGTATTTGTCACATACACATGGTTAGCAGATGTTAATGTGAGTGTAGCAAAATGCTTATGCTTCTAGTTCCGACAGTGCAGTAATATCTAACAATAATATCTAACAGTAATATCTAACAATTAATGTAACAATTCCACAACAACTACCTAATACACACAAATATAAAGGGGTGAATGAGAATATGTACATGTAAGTATATGGATGAGCGATAGCGAAGGTGCAATAGATGGTATAAAATACAGTATATACATGTGATATGAGTAATGTAAGATATGTAAATATTATTAAAGTGGCATTATTTAGAGTGCATTGTATAAAGTGACTAGTGATCCTTTTATTAAAGTGGCCCGTGATTGGGTCTCAATGTAGGCAGCTGCCTCTCTTAGTTAGTGATTGCTGTTTAGCAGTCTGATGGCCTTGAGATAGAAGCTGTTTTTCAGTCTCTCGGTCCCAGCTTTGATGCACCTTGTACTGACTTCGCCTTCTGGAGTGTGGCGGTGTGAACAGGCAGTGGCTCGGGTGGTTGATGTCCTTGATAATCTGTTTGGCCTTCTTGTGACATCGGGTACTGTAAGTGTCATGGAGGACAGGTAGTTTGCCCCTGGTGATACATTGCGCAGAATGTTACAATCTCTGATGTCTCTCTGGAAGGTAACCCTTGCTCGAATTTCGTCTACCTTGTTGTCAAGAGACTGAACATTGGCTAGTAGTATACTCGGGAGCGGTGCACGTCTATGGAGCCTGGCCAGGTCGTCACTTTGTCTGCCCCTTCTGCGGCGTCGTTGTTTTGGGTCGCCTACTGGAATTAGCTCCATTGTCCTGGATGGTGGTCCAAACAAAGGATCCGCTTCGGGAAAGTCGTATTCCTGGTCGTAATGTTGACGTTGCTCTTATATCCAATAGTTCTTCCCGGCTGTATGTAATAAGACTTAAGATTTCCTGGGGTAACAATGTAAGAAATAATACATAAAAAACTAAATACTGCACAGTTTCCTAAGAACTCGAAGCGAGGCGACCATATCTGTCGGCGCCATGCTTTCCATAGCTTATGCCTGCCCCTACCATAAACCCACCGCCACCATGGGGCACTCTATTCACAACGTTGACATTAGCAAATCGCTTGCCACACGATTCCATACACGCTGTCTGCCATCTGCCCGGTACAGTTGAAACCGGAATTCATCCGAGAAGAGCACACTTCTAGAGCGTGACAGTGGCCATCGAAGGTGAGCATTTGCCCACTGAAGTCGGTTACGACGCCAAACTGCAGTCAGGTCAAGACCCTGGCGAAGACGATGAGCACGCAGATGAGCTTCCCGGAGACCGTTTCTGACAGTTTGTTCGGAAATTCTTTCGGTTTACAAACACACAGTTTCATCAGCTGTCTGGTCTCAGACGATGTGAAGAAGCTGGATGTGGAGGTCTTGGGCTGGCGTTACACGTGTTCTGCGGTTGTGAGGCCGATTTGACGTACTGCCAAATTCTCTAAAACAACATTGGAGGCGGCTTATGGTAGAGAAATCAACATTCAATTCTCTGGCAACAGCTCCCGCAGTCAGCATGCCAATTGCATGCTCCCTCAAAACTTGAGTCATCTGTGGCATTGTGTTGTGTGACAAAACTGCACATTTTAGAGTGGCCTTTTATTGTGCCCAGCACAACGTGCACCTGTGTAATGATCATGCTATTTAATCAGCTTCTTGATTTGCCACACCTGTCAGGTGGATGGATTATCTTGTCAAGGAGAAATGCTCACTAACAGGGATGTAAACAAATTTGTGCACAACATTTGAGAGAAATAACCTTTTTGTGGGTAAGGAATATTTCTGGGATCTTTTATTTCAACTCATGGAACATGGGACAACGTAGAAATATAATGGATAGATGAAACAGCCTCTTGGGTAGGAAGAAGCTGACTTTGAAGACTCAGTGTGTGTGTGTGCGTGTGTGTGTGTGAGTTCTTTTAGCAAAGACAAAATACTGAGCATCTACATACAAAACAGAAACAACATACAGTAATGGGCTACACTACACACCAGCAATTAAATATTCACTTTTATACACACACACACACACACACACACACACACACACACACACACACACACACACACACACACACACACACACACACACACACACACACAGAGAGAGAGAGAGAGAGAGACAGCGAGAGATAGAGGGAGAGACAAAGAGAGAGAGAGAGAGAGAGAGATGGAGAGAGAGAGAGAAGCTATATGACAAAACACATCGACATATTAGTTATTCTCTTCCATGTGAGAAGCAGTTTTAACTGCAGACCAAAATAAGTGGCAGAGAGAAAAGGCTTGGTGCCAAGTCTGCCGACGATGACAAACATCAGTGAGATCACTTGAGACAGTCTTTGAAGCAGGGGAAGGAAAGGGAGAATTAAAGGTGTGGACCCCCCACACACACACACACACACACATCATTACTCCTCTACCTCCCCTCGTTCTTCTGTGACGCTGTGAGACACTCAGGCAGTACTAGCAGAGGAGTACAGTAGAGATGAGTCTTAATATTTAGTCCTGGAGCAATAACCAGTCAAATGTTTGCTCATCCATCTTGGTCTGGACATCCATGTCCTACACAGTCCTCATAGAGAACATCTAATAAGCTATAGTATACACTAACTAATTACATCCTTATTGATTTATATACAGTACCACTCAAAAGTTTTCTACATTGTAGAATAATAGAGTAGACATCAAAACATATAGAATCATGTAGTAACCAAAAAAGTAGCCACCCTTTGCCTTGATTTGATGACAGCTTTGCACACTCTTAGCATTCTCTCAACCAGCTTTATAAGGTAGTCACCTGGAATGCATTTTAATTAACAGGTGTGCCTTGTTAAAAGTTAATTTGTAGAATTTCTTTCCTTCTTAATGCGTTTGAGCCTATCAGTTGTGTTGTGACAAGGTAGGGGTGGTATACAGAACATAGCCCTATTTGGTAAAAGACCAAGTCTAAATTATGGCAAGAGCTCAAATAAGCAAAGAGAAACGACAGTCCATCATTACTCTAAGACATGAAGGTCAGTCGATCTGGAACATTTCTAGAACTTTGAAAGATTCTTCAGTGGCAGTTGCAAAAACCATCAAGCGCTGTGATGAAACTGGCTCTCATGAGGATCGCCACAGGAAAGGAAGACCCAGAGTTAACTCTGCTGCAGAGGATAAGTTCATTAGAGTTACCAGCCTCAGAAATTGATTGCAGCCCAAAGAAATGCTTCACAGAGTTCAAGTAACAGACACATCTCAACATCAATCGTTCAGAGGAGACTGCGTGAATCAGGCCTTCATGGTCGAATTGCTGCAAAGAAACAACTACTAAAGGACTCAAACAATAAGAAGAGACTTGCTTGGGCCAAGAAACATGAGCAATGGACATCAGACAGGTGGAAATCTGTCATCAAGGGTGGCTACTTTGAAGAATCTCAAAATAAAATATATTTTTATTTGTTTAACACTTTTTTGGTTACTACATGATTCCATATGTGTTATTTCATAGTTTTGATGCCTTCACTATTATTCTACAATGTAGAAAATATTTAAAATAAAGAAAAACCCTTGAATGGGTAGGTGTGCCCAAACTTTCGACTTGTACTGTATGTTAAACCAACTTGAGGAAATGGATCGTTTCCAAATGCCCGCTAAATTAAAAAGGAAAACGTGGCTAAGAGAACCAGAGAGAGAGAGAGAGTAGAGAGCAGACATTTCTGTCATAAAGTATACAGCAGTGGAGGCTCTTCAGAGGAGGAAGGGGAGGACCACCTTCCTCAATGAATTTCATTTTTTTATATATATTGAAACATTAAGGTTATCCTATCCGTCTTAGATAAAACTATACTAAATATATTCACATCACCAAATAATTGATTAAAACACCCTGTTTTGCAATGACGGCCTATATTAGCTTCAGTAGCACTCTGTAGGGTAGCACCATGGTGTAGCCGGAGGACAGCTAGCTTCTGTCCTCCTCTGGGTACATTGACTTCAATACAAAACCTAGGAGGCTAATGGTTCTCACCCCCTTCCATAGACTTACACAGTAATTATGACAACTTCTGGAGGACGCCCTCCAACCTATCAGAGCTCTTGCAGCATGAACTGACATGTTGTCCACCCAATCAAAGGATCAGAGAAGGAATCTAGTATTGAAACGATAAGCTACAGCTAGCTAGCACTGCAGTGCATCAAATGTGGTGAGCAGTTCACTCAAAGAGAGACAAAGACAATAGTTGAACAGTTTTGAACAAATTCCTTTCTTTCAAATTAAAGGAAAAGCAAAGTGAGAGAGAGAGAGAGAGAGCTATATTTGTTTGTATGTTTTTCACTTTCACTTAGCTAGCAAATGCAGCTAGCTAGTTTAGCCTAATTTAACACCTGGCTCAAACAGAGAGGGATGCTATGTTAGTAAGCTGGCTATGGCTATTCAACACTGGGACTCTTCCAAGTCAAGGAAAGACATTGGTTTTATTAATATATTGCCACAGGGGCCTGCCGGTGTAACTGCTAAACTACTTATGCAGCTAGCTAGTTTAGCCTACTCAAAAACCCGGCTCAAACAAAGAGGGATGCTATGTTAGTTAGCTGGCTATGGCTATCCAACACTGGAACTCATCCAAGTCAAAGTAAGCTTTTGGTTTTATGATTTTATTGTCACCGGGGCCATCTGGTGTAACTGCTAAACTGCTGTTTCTGACTGTACACTGTACTGCATGATTGTAGTGGGTTTACTACTTCTAGTAGTTCTAGTTGACTATGACGTGACAACGATGTAGGCTGTGTGTAGTGGTTAGCGGTCATGATATGAAGGTTTTGCTTGGAAAGGTTTTTTCGCCTGGTCACAGACAGCTAATGTGTTGTGCACTGAAGTCCACAAGTGAAGGGAAAAGGTGAGAGAAGGGAGCATGTAGATAGTTGCGAGAAGGAAATATATATACTAGCAAAGTGATCATGCTGTTTTTATGTGGCTGCTATGAAAGTGAACTGTTTTCGTGTGAACAGGGTTGTATTCATTCTGACGATTCTGTTGAAAATCATTTCTTAAATGGAAGCAAACGGAACGAAACGGGGATAAACATACCTGAATTTGTTCCCAAGAAACTCTCATTGGCAACTGATTACACCCTACACCCATTGGCAAGCGATTCCACCCTAGATCAGCAAAAGTGTGCAAGGCGGTATTGAATGTGTCACTGTCACCTTGATTACTAAATATTCTCTCGACCTGTGCACCTACATGGTAAACGTTCAGTCGTAGGCTAGGTTGTAGCAGCCTCATGATGGGTACTGGGAAAATTTGAGTATCATGTAGTAGCATAAACCAATCAATGTTACACTGAGCTGGGTGAATGGAATATGAATGACAGTCATCCAATATGCTAATATAAATAAGGCCATGCTCATAATAAAAATAAAAAAACATTCTGCCTCATGCCTCATCTTAAATGGCACCGACCGCCACTGGTATACATACTGTAAATGTGGGTACATGTACACATATGACTTGGGCAATTGCAAACAAACACTCACACTGATTATCTCTAGCTTGCTGCCTCCTCTCTCTCCCTCCCCTCTTTCTCCTCTTCTCTCTTCCGCACTGAATCTCTGCTTTTCTCCCACCCTCACAAACACTCAAATATTCATGAACGGTAAACTGAATCCAAAAAAGCAACAGACACAAAATAAATAAACCAAATAATATCTCTGTCGCATCTGCTGCAGTTGGTTCATTTCAATACCATCTCTGCCAGATTATTGCATTGTTAATATGGCAACTGAGATGCAGGTGAGTGGAAGAAGGGTGGAGGATTGCATAGACTCAGTCTCAAATTCATATAAATGTCAGAAAGAGAAATAAAGTGTGTGTCTGCTCGTGAATGTGTGTGTGTGAACAGGTTCAGGACAGGTTACTTTTAATATCATTGTGAGCTTGTGCAAAGCACTTTAGCTTTTAGAATTACCTTCATAATGGGAGAACGATAGAGAGAACAGAGGTGGAGAGTAGAGAGACAGAAGAAGAGAGGAGGAGAGAAGAGACACAGAAGAAGAGAGGAGAAGAGTAGAGAGACGGAAGAAGAGAGGAGGCGAGTAGGGAGACAGAAGAGAGGAGGAGAGGAGGAAGACAGAAGAGAGGAGGAGAGTAGGGAGACAGAAGAGAGGAGGAGAGGAGGTAGACAGAAGAGAGGAGGAGAGGAGGGAGACAGAAGAGGAGCGGAGAGTAGACAGACAGGAGAAGAGAGGAGGAGAGTAGAGAGACAGAAGAGAGGAGGAGAGGAGGGAAACAGAAGAGAGGAGGAGAGTAGAGAGACAGAAGAAGAGCGGAGAGTAGAGAGACAGGAGAAGAGAGGAGGACAGTAGAGAGACAGAAGAAGAGAGGAGAGTAGGGAGACAGAAGAGAGGAGGAGAGTAGGGAGACCGAAGAAGAGCGGAGAGTAGAGAGACAGGAGGAGAGAGGAGGACAGTAGAGAGACAGAAGAAGAGAGGAGAGTAGAGAGGACAGAGGCTTTGACAGAGGAGATGGGAGATGGAGAGAAGGGTGTGAAAATGAGAGGAGGAGAGAGACAAGGGAAAGAGTGGCGAGGTGAGGGAGGGAATGTGAAAAAGCATGAGAAAGAGAAGGGAGAATAAATAATAACATCTTTATCATGACATTGGTGGTCCCACAGTGCTCTGTCTATATTAGCCAGTGAGTCTGTAAATCTTTGAATAGAGTTTGTGTTAGGGATTATCCATATGTAAATACAGGCACTAAGCCCTGTTGTCTTGTTAGGGGCTGTGTGTGTGTGTGTGCGTGTGTGTGTGTGTGTGTGTGTGTGTGTGTGTGTGTGTGTGTGTGTGTGTGTGTGTGTGTGTGTGTGTGTGTGTGTGTGTGTGTGTGTGCGTGCGTGCGTGTGCGTGCGTGTGTGCATGGGTGTGTGTGTGTGTGTGGTTAGAGCTGTGGATGTGTAAATAGACACATATAAACCCATAGGACTTTATAATCCTGCAGATCAAAGGCAAGTGACTTCATAAGGGTGTTACACCCACCCACCCACACATTCTACTATATATTGATTTATTTTTAACTCTTTATGTGGTGCACACTGCACAGAACTCCAGAAGAATTATTACTGAATTATCACAGTGAATTATTGTTAAGTTTGTTACTGTGTCAATTAATCCCGTTAGGGATGGGTTGCCAACTGGCGATTTGACACCAAAACAAAATGTCATTCATTCATTCATACAAACACACTCACATAGAAGGCCCACTCTTTTGATCGCGTGCCAGGCAAATCCAACACAACACAGAAGAGAGAAATACCATTGCACCCATGTGGGACATATACACAGTTGTATATTGTGGCAGGCCTGAACAAACACGCTTATCCTAAATACACACCCTCATATAGAAACACACACATATTCTACACACCCACTGCGCCTAGCTCCCGCGATCAAAAGTTGAACCACAGATCCCAAACCAATAACTGTTCCTGGGGAAGATAAAATACAAAATGATACTACGTTTTCTGACTATAGGCCATGCATATGCTGCGTTGTATGCTTCGAGTAAATCTGAGTAAAAAAATAAAATAAATTCAGGCTATTCCGTTAAAACAACTAGAGCCTATGCGCACGTTGTAATAAAATTGTATATAAGACATTCCAAAGTGTTGTTATTCCTGATGGTGCTCTCACCAGGCATTATATGACTCATGATCATATATGGAATCAGAAATACCAACACCTTGTATTTTCTTAAATAAACTAAAATTAACTACAGTAACTGTTGGCATCTTATTTTCCCATTGTCCCAAAACCAAACCGTGGACTGACCTCAAAAATACATATGAACCGTGAGTTTGGTGAACCGTTACACCCCTAATAGGGGGACGAAATAATAGTGGTCAACGCTTGTATTTTCCACCCTCCCTTTTGGAGGGGATGCTTCAACATGTCTTAGCATCAAGAGTCGCTCGCTCTCTCTTTATTTCACTTTCATTCTTTCTCTCACATTCTCTCTCTCCCTCTTTCAATCTCCTTCCTCCACCCCTTACTCTCCCTCCTCATTTATCTCTCCCTCTCTCTTTCTCCATACCTTCTCATGCCATTGATTCCTCTACCTCTTAAACTGCAATAATAGGCTGTTTGAACAGATCAATGGCACCCTTAATTGTGGAATGGAGTTAATTATTATTCTCTGGACAATGTGACAGGCCACCAATTAGACCAATTCTATTGGTCTATCAGGAAGAGAGTGCTCTGACTAATAGACAGAGGTATTGATGAGGCCTGATTACTATCATCAAACATAATTCACTCATATTTTAACTGGCCAGATTGGCTAATATTGAATCTAGGTCCCTCTCTCGCTCTTCTCTTTCTCTCTCCCTCCCTTCTTCCCTCTCCCTCCCTTTTTCCCAACTCTCCTTCATTCTCTCCCTCACTCCCTTCATCCCACTCTTTTTCCCTCCCCCTCTCTTTCTCAGCTCCATTGCTATGCGGCATCTGTAGCTCAGAGTAGTGAGTGAGTCATTGTTTAATGTTTAATGTCCAGGTGCAGAGCTAGGTCCCACAGCTTTACACCCAGGCCAACAGCGGGGGGGTGGGGGGTGGGGGGGCATCTGACAGGTATAGGTGAAGGGAAGAGCTGTGCCCAACAAGAGGAGCATGAGGGAGTTGAGAGGGAAAGATAGAGGGAAGGAGGGATATATAATGACAGGCAGCACAGCAACAAGAGGGGAACGAGGGAGGAGAAGAGAGGGAGGCGAGGGAAGTGAAGGGGAGGCAGGCAGAGACATGCGTAGGGAGAAAGAGAGAAAGAATACATGGAGGACAGTGAAGGAGAGACAGATCGATAGGGTAACACATAGAACATTCCTACTGACCTTTACATCAGGGACATGCAGGCTAACTATTGCAGTAGGACATCCACACAGACAAGAACATCTAGGCTCAGGGACTCTGGAGAAGGACAGTACACCACATATAATACAGTAGGGGTAGGCAACCCTGGTCCTGGAGAGATGCAGGAAATACAGCGTACAGTTCCAACCAACACTCCACCTGACTCCCAGAAATGGACTGCATACTTGTTTAGTGTGTAGTATTTTATTTGGATCCCCAGTAGCTGTTGATGAAGTAGCAGCTACTCTTCCTGTGATCCAAACAAAACATAGAACATGACTGAGCACATTTCAAATAAGAACAATAGAACCAAAAAAGGTCCAACGGTCAGTTACATACGTACAGTTGAAGTCGGAAGTTTACATACACCTGAGCCAAATACATTTAAACTCTGTTTTTCACAGTTCCTGACATTCAATCCTAGTAAGAATTCCCTGTCTTAGGTCAGTTAGGATCACTACTTTATTTTAAGGATGTCAAATTTCTGAATAATAGTAGAGAGAATTATTTATTTCAGCTTTTATTTCTTTCATCACATTCCCAGTGGGTCAGAAGTTTACATACACTAAATTCGTATTTGGTAGCATTGCCTTTAAATTGTTTAACTTGGGTAAAATGTTTTGGGTAGCCTTCCACAAGCTTCCCACAAAGAGTTGGGTGAACTTTGGCCCATTCCTACTGACAGAGCTGGTGTAACTGAGTCAGGTTTGTAGGCCTCCTTGCTCGCACACGCTTTTTCAGTTCTGCCCACACATTTTCTATAGGATTGAGGTCAGGGCTTTGTGATGGCCATTCCAATACCTTGACTTTGTTGTCCTTAGGCCATTTTGCCACAAGTTTGGAAGTATGCTTGGGGTCATTGTCCATTTGGAAGACCCATTTGCGACCAGTCTTTAACTTCCTGACTGATGTCTTGAGATGTTGCTTCAATATATCCACATAATTTCATCTATTTTGTGAAGTGCACCAGTCCCTCCTGTAGAAAAGCACCCACACAACATGATGCTGCCACTCCCGTGCTTCACGGTTGGGATGGTGTTCTTCGGCTTGCAAGCCTCCCCCTTTATCCTCCAAACATAACGATGGTCATTATGGCCAAACAGTTCTATTTTTGTTTCATCAGACCAGAGGACATTTCTCCAAAAAGTATGATCTTTGTCCCCATGTGCAGTTGCAAACCGTAGTCTGGCTTTTTTATGGCGGTTTTGGAGCAGTGGCTTCTTCCTTGCTGAGCGCCCTCTTAGGTTACGTCGATATAGGACTCGTTTTACTGTGGATTTAGATACTTTTGTACCTGTTTCCTCCAGCATCTTCACAGGGTCCTTTGCTGTTGTTCTGGGATTGATTTGCACTTTTCGCACCAAAGTACATTCATCTCTAGGAGACAGAACGCGTCTCCTTCCTGAGCAGTATGTAACGAGCCTCCTCCTTCTCTTCATCCGAAGAGGAGTAGCAAGGATTGGACCAACGTGCAGCGGGTTGTGAATACATAATGAACTTTATTAACAAGACGAAACTAAACACACGAAGAACACTTGATAATTTTACAAAACAACAAAACGAAGTAGACAGACCTGAACGAGAGAACTTACATAAAACATGAAGAACGCACGAACAGGAACAGACTACATATACTAACGACAACGAAACAGTCCCGTGTGGTGCGAACATCCACTGACACGGAAGACAATCACCCACAAACAAACAGTGAGAACAACCTACCTTAATATGACTCTCAATCAGAGGAAACGTCAAACACCTGCCTCTAATTGAGAGCCATACCAGGCAACCCAAAACCAACATAGAAACAGAAAACATAGACTGCCCACCCAAAACTCACGCCCTGACCAATAAACACATACCAAACAACAGAAAACAGGTCAGGAACGTGACAGAACCCCCCCCTCAAGGTGCGAACTCCGGGCGCACCCCTACAACTCAAGGGGAGGGTCTGGGTGGGCATCTGTCCGCGGTGGCGGCTCCGGCGGCGGACGAGGACACCACTCCACCACTGTCTTTGTCCCCCTCCTTAGCGTCCTTTGAGTGGCGACCCTCGCCCCCGACCATGGTCCAGGAACCTTCACTAAGGCCCCTCCTACATAGAGGAGACAGCTCAGGACAGAGAGGTAGCTCAGGACAGAGAGGTAGCTCAGGACAGAGAGGTAGCTCAGGACAGAGAGGTAGCTCAGGACAGAGAGGTAGCTCAGGACAGAGAGGTAGCTCCGGACAGAGAGGTAGCTCCGGACAGAGAGGTAGCTTAGGACAGAGGGACAACTCTGTACTAATGGCAGCTCCGGACTGAGTGGCAGCTCCGGACTGGGTGGCAGCTCCGGACTGAGTGGCAGCTCCGGACTGAGTGGCAGCTCCGGACTGAGTGACAGCTCCGGACTGAGTGGCAGCTCATGACTGGAGGGCAGCTCATGACTGTAGGGCAGCTCATGACTGTAGGGCAGCTCATGACTGTAGGGCAGCTCATGACTGGAGGGCAGCTCATGACTGGAGGGCAGCTCATGACTGAAGGGCAGCTCATGACTGAAGGGCAGCTCATGACTGAAGGGCAGCTCATGACTGAAGGGCAGCTCATGACTGTAGGGCAGCTCATGACTGAAGGGCAGCTCATGACTGAAGGGCAGCTCATGACTGTAGGGCAGCTCATGACTGTAGGCCAGCTCATGACTGTAGGGCAGCTCATGACTGTAGGGCAGCTCATGACTGTAGGGCAGCTCTGGCAGCTCCTGACTGGCTGGCGGCTCTGGCAGCTCCTGACTGGCTGGCGGCTCTGGCAGCTCCTGACTGGCTGGCGGCTCTGGCAGCTCCTGACTGGCTGGCGGCTCTGGCAGCTCCTGACTGGCTGGCGGCTCTGGCAGCTCCTGACTGACGGACGGCTCTAGCAGCTCCTGACTGACGGACGGCTCTAATGGCTCGTGGCAGACGGATGGCTCAGAAGGCGCTGGGCAGACGGATGGCTCAGAAGGCGCTGGGCAGACGGATGGCTCAGAAGGCGCTGGGCAGACGGATGGCTCAGAAGGCGCTGGGCAGACGGATGGCTCAGAAGGCGCTGGGCAGACGGATGGCTCAGAAGGCGCTGGGCAGACAGATGGCTCAGACGGCGCTGGGCAGACAGATGGCTCAGACGGCGCTGGGCAGACAGATGGCTCAGATGGCACTGGGCAGACGGATGGCTCAGACGGAGCTGGGCAGACAGGCAGTGCAGAAGGCGTTGGGCAGACGGCCGACTCTGACCCGCTGAGGCGCACAGTAGGCCTGGTGCGTGGTGCCGGAACTGGAGGTACCGGGCTGAGGGCACGCACCTCAGGGCGAGTGCGGGGAGAAGGAACAGTGCGTACAGGGCTCTGGAGACGCACAGGAGGCTTGCTGCGTGGTGCAGGCACTGGTGGTACTGAGCTGGGGCGGGAAGGTGGCGCCGGATATACCGGACCGTGCAAGCGTACTGGCTCCCTTGAGCACTGAGCCTGCCCAACCTTACCTGGTTGCATGCTCCCCGTAGCCCGTCCAGTGCGGGGAGGTGGAATAACCCGCACTGGGCTGTGTTGGCGAACCGGGGACACCATGCGTAAGGCTGGTGCCATGTACACCGGCCCGAGGAGACGTACTGGAGGCCAGATATGTTGAGCCGGCTTCATGGCACTTGGCTCAATGCTCACTCTAGCCCTACCAGTGCGGGGAGGTGGAATAACCCGCACCGGGCTATGCACACGTACAGGAGACACCGTGCGCTCTACTGCGTAACACGGTGTCTGCCCGTACTCCCGCTCTCCACGGTTAGCCTGGGAAGTGGGCGCAGGTCTCCTACCTGCCCTAGACCCACTACCTCTTAGCCCCCCCCCAAGAAATTTTTGGGTTGTACTTGCGGGCTTCCAGCCTTGCTTCCGTGCTGCCTCCTCATATCGTCGCCTCTCCGCTTTAGATGCCTCCAGCTCCGCCTTGGGACGGCGACACTCCTCTGGCTCTGCCCAGGGTCCTTCTCCGTCCAGAATCTCTTCCCATGTCCAATCCTCCTTGACCCACTGCTGCTGTCGTTGCTGTCCGTTAACCCGCTGCTTGATCTGGGTTTGGTGGGTGATTCTGTAACGAGCCTCCTCCTTCTCTTCATCCGAAGAGGAGTAGCAAGGATTGGACCAACGTGCAGCGGGTTGTGAATACATAATGAACTTTATTAACAAGACGAAACTAAACACACGAAGAACACTTGATAATTTTACAAAACAACAAAACGAAGTAGACAGACCTGAACGAGAGAACTTACATAAAACATGAAGAACGCACGAACAGGAACAGACTACATATACTAACGACAACGAAACAGTCCCGTGTGGTGCGAACATCCACTGACACGGAAGACAATCACCCACAAACAAACAGTGAGAACAACCTACCTTAATATGACTCTCAATCAGAGGAAACGTCAAACACCTGCCTCTAATTGAGAGCCATACCAGGCAACCCAAAACCAACATAGAAACAGAAAACATAGACTGCCCACCCAAAACTCACACCCTGACCAATAAACACATACCAAACAACAGAAAACAGGTCAGGAACGTGACACAGTATGACGGCTGTGTGGTCCCATGGTATTATTACTTGCGTACTATTGGTTGTACAGATGCACGTGGTACCTTCAGACGTTTGGAAATTGCTCCCAAGGATGAACCAGACTTGTGGAGGTCTACAATTTTTTTTTGAGGTCTTGCCTGATTTCTTTTGATTTTACCATGATTTCAAGCAAAGAGGCACTGAGTTTGAAGGTAGGCCTTGAAATACATCCACAGGTACACCTCCACTTGACTCAAATGATGTCAATTAGCAGAAGCTTCTAAAGCATGACATAATTTTCTGGAATTTTCCAAGCTGTTTAAAGGCACAGTCAACTCAGTGTATGTAAACTTCTGACCCACTGGAATTGTGATACAGTGAATTTTAGGTGAAATAATCTGTTTGTAAACAATTGTTGGAAAAATTACTTGTGTCATGCACAAAGTAGATGTCCTAACCGACTTGCCAAAACTATAGTTTGTTAACAAGAAATTTGTGGAGTGGTTGAAAAAAAAGTTTTAATGACTCCAACCTCAGTGTATGTAAACTTCTGACTTCAACTGTATATTAGTACATATCCATATTATTTAGGTCAGATAGAGGAGAGGTGTGGTGCTGTAAGGTGTTGTTGTATTTGTTTTTTGAAGCAAATTTTGCTGTTTGCTTGAGTAATTTAGCTTAGCGGTTAAGAGCGTTGGGCCAGAAACCGAATGGTCATTGGTTCTTATCCCAGAGCCGACTAGGTGAAAAATCTGTCTGTGCCCTTGAGCAAGGCACTTAACCCTAATTGCTCCAGGGTCGCTGTCAATAATGTCTGATCCCTGGCCGGGTCCCCACTATACGAGGGTGCCTCAAGGGGAGTATGATATGCAAAAAAAGCGAAATTCCAAATTACATGCGTATAATACACACTTGTACATGTGTAAAATAGGACAAATGTAAGCACCCACCTCAAATCAAATCAAATCAAAGTTTATTTCTCACGTGCGCCGAATACAACAGGTGTAGACCTTACAGTGAAATGCTTACTTACAGGCTCTAACCAACAATGCAAAAAAGGTATTAGGTGAACAATAGGTAAGTAAAGAAATAAAAACAACAGTAAAAAGACAGTGAAAAATAACAGTAGCGAGGCTACATACAGGCACCGGTTAGTCAGGCTGATTGAGGTAGTATGTACATGTAGATATGGTTAAAGTGACTATGCATATATGATGAACAGGGAGTAGCAGTAGCATAAAAGAGGGGTTGGCAGGTGGTGGGTGGCGGGACACAATGCAGATAGCCCGGTTAGCCAATGTGCGGGGGCGCTGGTTGGTCGGGCCAATTGAGGTAGTATGTACATGAATGTATAGTTAAAGTGACTATGCATATATGATAAACAGAGAGTAGAAGCAGCGTAAAAGAGGGGTTGGGGGGGCACACAATACAAATAGTCCGGGTAGCCATTTGATTACCTGTTCAGGAATCTTATGGCTTGGGGGTAAAAACTGTTGAGAAGCCTTTTTGACTGAGACTTGGCACTCCGGTACCGTTTGCCATGCAGTAGTAGAGAGAACAGTCTATGACTGGGGTGGCTGGGGTCCTTGACAATTTTTAGGTTCTTCCTCTGACACCGCCTGGTGTAGAGGCCCTGGATGGCAGGCAGCTTAGCCCCAGTGATGTACTGGGCTGTACGCACTACCCTCTGTAGTGCCTTGCGGTCGGAGGCCGAGCAATTGCCGTACCAGACAGTGATGCAACCAGTCAGGATGCTCTCGATGGTGCAGCTGTAGAACCTTTTGAGGATCTGAGGACCCATGCCAAATCTTTTTAGTTTCCTGAGGGGGAATAGGCTTTGTCGTGCCCTCTTCACGACGGTCTTGGTGTGTTTGGACCATTCTAGATTGTTGGTGATGTGGACACCAAGGAACTTGAAGCTCTCAATCTGCTCCACTACAGCCCTGTTGATGAGAATGGGTGCGTGCTCGGTCCTCCTTTTCCTGTAGTCCACAATCATCTCCTTAGTCTTGGTTACGTTGAGGGATAAGTTGTTATTCTGGCACCACCCGGCCAGGTCTCTGACCTCCTCCCTATAGGCTGTCTCATCGTTGTGGTGATCAGGCCTACCACTGTTGTGTCGTCTGCAAACTTAATGATGGTGTTGGAGTCGTGCCTGGCCATGCAGTCGTTGGTGAACAGGGAGTACAGGAGGGGACTGAGCACGCACCCCTGGGGGGCTCCAGTGTTGAGGATCAGCGTGGCAGATGTGTTGCTACCTACCCTCACCACCTGGGTAGCGGCCTGTCAGGAAGTCCAGGATCCAGTTGGGGAGGGAGGTGTTTAGTCCCAGGATCCTTAGCTTAGTGATGAGCTTTGAGGGCTCTATGGTGTTGAAAGCTGAGCTGTAGTCAATGAATAACATTCTCACATAGGTGTTTATTTTGTCCAGGTGGGAAAGGGCAGTGTGGAGTGCAATAGGGATTGCATCATCTGTGGATCTGTTTGAGCGGTATGCAAATTAGAGTGGGTCTAGGGTTTCTGGGATAATGCATTGATGTGAGCCATTACCAGCCTTTCAAAGCACTTCATGGCTACGGACGAGTAATTTAGGCAGGTTGCATTCGTGTTTTTGGGCACAGGGACTATGGTGGTCTGCTTTAAACATGTTGGTATTACAGACACAATCAGGGACATGTTGAAAATGTCAGTGAAGACACCTGCCAGTTGGTCAGCACATGCCCGGAGCACACGTCCTGGTAATCCGTCTGGCCCAGTGGCCTTCTGAATGTTGACCTGTTTAAAGGTCTTACTCACGTCGGCTACGGAGAGCGTGATCACACAGTCGTCCGGAACAGCTGATGCTCTCATGCATGCCTCGGTGTTGCTTGCCTCGAAGCGAGCATAGAAGTGATTTAGCTCGTCTGGCACGCTCGTGTCACTGGGCAGCTCGCGGCTATGCTTCCCTTTGTAGTCTGTAATAGTTTGCAAGCCATGCCACATCAGACGAGCGTCGGAGCCGGTGTAGTATGATTCAATCTTAGCCCTGTATTGATGCTTTGCCTGGTTGATGGTTCGTCGCAGGGCATAGCAGGATTTCTTATAAGCTTCCGGGTTAGAGTCCCACACCTTGAAAGCGGCAGCTCTAACCTTTAGCTCAATGCAAATGTTGCCTGTAATCCATGGCTTCTGGTTGGGGTATGTACTTACAGACACTGTGGGGACGACGTCCTCGATGCACTTATTGATCAAGCCAGTGACTGATGTGGTGTACTCTTTAATGCCATCGGAAGAATCCCGGAACATGTTCCAGTCTGTGATAGCAAAACAGTCCTGTAGTTTAGCATCTGCTTCATCTGACCACTTTTTTATAGACAGAGTCACTGGTGCTTCCTGCTTTAATGTTTGCTTGTAAGCAGGAATCAGGAGGATAGAGTTGTGGTCGGATTTACCAAATGGAGGGCGAGGGAGAGCTTTGTACGCGTCTCTGTGTGTGGAGTACAGGTGATCTAGAATTTTTTTCCCTCTGGTTGCACATTTAACATGTTGATAGAAATTAGGTAGAACTGATTTATGTTTCCCTGCATTAAAGTCTCCGGCCACTAGGAGCGCCGCCTCTGGGTGAGTGGGTTCCTGTTTGCTTATTTCCTTATACAGCTGACTGAGTGCGGTTTTCGTGCCAGCATCTGTCTGTGGTGGTAAATAAACAGCCACGAAAAGTATAGCTGAAAACTCTCTCGGCAAGTAGTGTGGCCTGCAATTTATCACAAGATACTCTACTTCAGGCGAGCAAAATCTAGAGACTTCCTTATATTTCGTGCACCAGCTGTTGTTTACAAATATGCACAAACCTCGTCTTACCGGAGTGTGCTGTTCTATCTTGCCGGTGCAGCGTATATCCCGCTAGCTGTATAGCCATGTCATCATTCAGCCACGATTCCGTGAAACATAGGATATTACAGTTTTTGATGTCCCATTGGTAGGATATTCGTGATCGTACCTCATCTAATTTATTGTCCAATGATTGCATGTGTTGAGTAATATTGGTGGTAATGGCAGCTTTCCCACTCCCGCTCTGTGTCCTCTGTACCTGCGTCTCTTCCTCTTGCAAATAACTTGGACGTTGGCCTTGTTGGGTGTTCGGAGAATGTCTTGTGCATCCTGCTTGTTGAAGAAAAAATCTTTGTCTAATCCGAGGTGA
The DNA here is from genome assembly GCF_016432855.1 of Salvelinus namaycush. Classification (NCBI taxonomy): domain Eukaryota; kingdom Metazoa; phylum Chordata; class Actinopteri; order Salmoniformes; family Salmonidae; genus Salvelinus; species Salvelinus namaycush. The sequence continues at coordinate 19,984,016 of NC_052339.1, read as the reverse complement.
GTGATCGCTGTCCAGATATCCAGAAGCTCTTTTTGCCATAAGATACGGTTGCAGAAACATTATGTTCAAAATAATTTACAAATATCGCGGAAAAAACCCACACAATAGCACAATTGGTTGGGTGCCCGTAAAACTGCTGTCATTTCTTTTCGAAATAAAAATAAAGAAATAAAAAAAGAATTACAAATTATATAAATATGTAATATTTGAGATGGAAGGTAGTTCCATCTTATCACGGCTCTATATAATACTGCGTTGCCTTGAATTCGCTCTGGATTTGAGGAATGTGAAGAGACCCCTGGTGGCATGTCTGGTGGGGTAAGTATATCTGTCTCCCAGCTACAGTACCAGTAAAAAGTTTGCAAACCCCTACTCATTCAAGGGTTTTTCTTTATTTTTACTATTTCTACAATGTAGAATAATTGTGAAGGCAGCATAACTATGAAATAACACATATGGAATCATGTAGTAACCAAAAAAGTGTTAAACAAATCAAAATACTTTTTATATTTTAGATTATTCAAAGTAGCCACCCTTTGCCTTGATGACAGCTTTGCACACTCTTGGCATTCTCTCAACCAGCTCCACCTGGAATGCTTATCCAACAGTCTTGGAGGAGGTGTGTTGGGTCATTGTCCTGTTAAAAAAAACATTGATTGTCCCACTAAGCGCAAACCAGATAGGATGGCGTATTGATGCAGAATGCTGTGGTAGCCATGCTAGTTAAGTGTGCCTTGAATTCTAAATAAATCACAGAGAGTGTCACCAGCAAAGCACCCCCACACCATCACACCTCCTCCTCCATGCTTCACGGTGGGAACCACACACGCAGAGATCATCTGTTCACCTACTCTGCGTCTCACAACGACACGGCGGTTGGAACCAAAAATCTCAAATTTGGACTCATCAGAACAAAGGACAGATTTCCACCGCCCTAATCAAATCAAATCAAATCAAGTTTATTTTATATAGCCCTTCGTACATCAGCTAATATCTCGAAGTGCTGTACAGAAACCCAGCCTAAAACCCCAAACAGCAAGCAATGCAGGTGTAGAAGCAAAAGGTAACTCTGCGTCTTCCTTTCCTGTGGTGGTCCTCATGAGAGCCAGTTTCATCATAGCGCTTGATGGTTTTTGCGACTGCACTTGAAGAAACTTTCAAAGTTCTTGAAATGTTCCAGATTGACTGACCTTCATATCTTTAAGTAATGATGGACGGTCATTTCTCTTTGCTTATTTGAGCTGTTCTTGCCATAATATGTACTTGGTCTTTTAACAAGTAGGGCTATCTTCTGTATACCACCCCTAACTTGTCACAACACAACTGATTGGCTCAAACGCATTAAGATGGAAAGAAATTCCATAAATTAACTTTTAACAAGGCACACCTGTTAACTTCTTATGGCTGCAGGGGCAGTATTGAGTAGCTTGGATGAAAGGTGCACAGAGGTGCCCAGAGTAAACGGCCTGCTCCTCAGTCATAGTTGCTAATATATGCATATTATTATTAGTATTGGATAGAAAACACTCTGAAGTTTCTAATACTGTTTGAATTATGTCTGTGAGTATAACATAACTCATATGGCCGGCAAAAATCTGAGAAAAAATCCAAACAGGAAGTGGGAATTCTGAGGCTGGTCGATTTTCAACCAAGATCCTATTGAAATCACAGCGAGATATGGATGAGTTTGCACTTCCTATGGCTTCCACTAGATGTCAACAGTCTGTAGAACCTTGTCTGATGCCTCTACTGTGAAGGGGGGCCGAATGAGAGGGGAATTAGTCAGGTCTGCCATGACCTGACCATGCTTTGACCATGCGCATTCACATGAGAGGGAGCTCTGTTCCATCGCTCATCTGAAGTCAATGTAATTCTCCAGTTGGAACGTTATTCAAGATTTATGTTAAAAACATTCTAAAGATTGATTCAATACATTGTTTGACATGTTTCTACTGACTGTTACGGAACTTTTTGACATTTCGTCAGCTTTTAGTGAACGCGCTTCCTGACTTTGGATTTGTTTACCAAACACGCTACAAAAATAGCTATTTGGACATAAATGATGGACATTACCGAACAAAACAAACATTTCTTGTGGAAGTGGGAGTCCTGGGAGTGCATTCTGACAAAGATCAACAAAGGCTAAGTGAAGATTTATAATGCTTTTTATGAGTTTTGTTGACTGCACAATTTGGTGGGTAACTGTATGGCTTGCTTTTGTGGCTGAACGCTGTTTTCAAATGATTGAATATTGTGCTTTTGCCGTGAAGCTTTTTGAAATCTGACACAGCGGTTGCATTAAGAACAAGTGTATCTTTAATTCTATGTAAAACATGTATCTTTCATCAAAGTTTATGATGAGTATTTCTGTTATTTGACATGGCTCTCTGCAATTTCTCCGGATATTTTGGAGGCATTTCTGAACATGGCGCCAATGTAAACTGAGGTTTTTGGATATAAATATGAACTTAATCGAACAAGACATATATGTATTGTGTAACATGAAGTCCTATGAGTGTCATCTGATGAAGATCATCAAAGGTTAGTGATTCATTTTATCTCTATTTGTGCTTTTTGTGACTCCTCTCTTTGGCTGGAAAAATGGCTGCATTTTTCTGTGAGTTGGTGGTGACCTAACATAATCGTTTGTGGTGCTTCGCTGAAAAGCCTATTTGAAAAAATTAACAACAAGATTACCTTTAAAACGGTATAAGATACATGTATGTTTGAGGAATTTTAATTATGAGATTTCTGTTGTTTGAATTTGGCGCCCTGCACTTTCACTGGCTGATGTCATATCATCCCGTTAACGGGATTGCAGCCATAAGAAGTTAATTGAAATGCATTCCAGGTGACTACCTCATTAAGCTGGTTGAGAGAATGCCAAGAGTGTGCAAAGCTGTCATCAAGACAAAGGTTGGCTACTTTGAAGAATCTCAAATATAAAATATATTTTGATTTGTTTAACACTTTTTTGGTTACTACATGATACCATAAGTGTTATTACATAGTGTTGATGTAGTCACTATTATTCTACAATGTAGAAAATAGCAAAAATAAAGAAAAACCCTGGAATGAGTAGGTGTGTCCAACATTTTGACTGGTACTGTATATGTAAGTTGATTATACAGACAATTTTGAATTTGCACAATACTATTTCGCACAAATACAAGAATTAATGCAGTCAATCTCTTCTCTACTTTGAGCCAAGAAAGACTGACTGGAAACTTGTTGCAGGTTTTCCAGATAACAGAGAAATTAAGCACTAACATTTTCACTAACAGAGGCTCCAGCGGTGAACTTTACTAAACTAATGGACATGGCTCAGAAACCCATCTCCTGTGATTTATTTATATTAAATCACATTAATCAAACCCGGTTTGTTTGTTTGTCTCTCTGCTGTCCCTCTGCTACCGATGATGAATATAAGTGAGGAGTAATGACGGGTGCATTTGGTCGAGAAGATTGCCACGGCAACAACAAATTACCACAGCAACAATGACAACAACAGCGACATCAGCGATCTCATTAGCGTCGGCTGGATGCGCATCTCGAACTGGCGCAATGCACCATGGGTAAAAAGACAGATGACAAATCTACAGCACCAGAAACCTATTTATACAGAATAGACAATTTTACAATGAGAGAGGGAGAGCTAGAGAGAGGGAGAGCTAGAGAGAGGGAGGGAGAGAGAGAGAGAGAGAGGGGGAGAGAGAGAGAGAGAGAGAGAGAGAGAGAGAGAGAGAGAGAGAGAGAGAGAGAGAGAGAGAGAGAGAGAGAGAGAGAGAGAAAGAGAGAGAGAGAAAGAGACTGATAGAAAGAGAGTAAAAGAGAGAGAGAGAAGAATTCTGCAATGGGAAATCTCATAATAAAGTTAAGTTGGGGCCCACCTACACACTCAGATGCTCCAACACATAGCTTTATTGGTTTTTCAGGAGTTGTAACCCAATAACGGTATGTGTGGGACCGTCTGTGTGTGGGACCTTCTCCACCTCCATTATCTCCAGCTCCACTAGCCCAGACCACTAGACTGATAAATGCAGGGTCTTTCTTGGAGCTCTCACTCTCCCCGAGCTCCTTAATAGTTCTGTTCATCATGGAGCAATCTTTTTTCAGATCGATAGGAAACATAGGGGATATTAAATCTGCTATTTCGTCTACACTATAGTAAGAGTCTTCCAACAGGGCTGTGTGGTAGCTCATATATTGAGATCCTATCATCCTATCATCCATAGCGTCAATATCAATCTGGGAAATCTAATACATGGAAAGAGTAAGACATGGGGGAGACAGTGTGGAGACAGTGGGAAGAGACAAAAATGACTGTATTCTCCTCAGGAACAGTCCCCTGGTGTCTGACCCCAACACAACAACCCTGTGTCTAACATGGGCCTGTGGAGGCAGGTGGAGACAGTGGGGGAGATAGTGGGGGAGAACTAAACTCCTGTTCTCTCTATAGGAACATCCCCCTGGCATCTGACCCAGACACAACAGCATAGCTGTCTAACATTGGTCTCTAGTGGAAGCAGGGGGAGACAGGGGGAGAGTGAAGGATACATAAACTCCTGTTCTCTCTACAGGAACATCCCCCTGGTGTCTGACCTGAGCGCTTAGCTTCAGCTGTAAACAAAGAGCTCCCAACCGACATGTTCAATTAATCAATGTCTCCCCACAGCAAGCCTGAAATATATGTTGTAGCAGGGAGAGGGGAGAGGAGAGAGGGGAGAGGGGAGAGGACATAGCAGGCCTGGACTATATGTTGTAGCAGGGAGAGGAGAGGAGAGGAGAGGAGAGGAGAGGAGAGGAGAGGAGAGGAGAGGAGAGGAGAGGAGAGGAGAGGAGAGGAGAGGAGAGGAGAGGAGAGGAGACATAGCAAGCCTGAACTATATGTTGTAGTAGGGAGAGGGGAGAGAGGAGAGGGGAGAGGGGAAAGGAGAGGAGAGAGGGGAGAGGGAAGGGGACATAGCAGGCCTGAACTGTATGTTGTAGCAGGGAGAGGGGGAGAGGGGAGGGGGGAGAGGGTGGATATAGCAGGCCTGAACTGTATGTTGTAGCAGGGAGAGGGGGAAAGGGGAGGGGGGAGAGGGTGGATATAGCAGGCCTGAACTGTATGTTGTAGCAGGGAGAGGGGAAAGGACATAGCAGGCCTAAACTGTATGTTGTAGACCAGGGGAGAAAAGAGAGAGGAGAGGAGAAGAAAGAGGGAACATGCTAGTTATTATAGCTGGGAATTGCCTGTAACCTCACAATACGATATCGCAATACCGATACGATATGTATTGCGATTTGATACTGTGATTTTAATGCGATTCATTGTTCAAAGCATATTGCTCACCATATGTCTGCTGCAGAGGGACAAGAGAGAGTCATGAGGAAACTAGTTTTGATCCATCATGGAAATAAAAGTTCTGAAAACTAATTGGCTCCCTGTTTTAAAAAAAGACGGAGAACAAGCTATAAAGGAAATATACTGGTGCCGGTACAACCAACTAGCGCAAAAATTATATTGAGATATTGCCAAAACGATACAATATATCATCAAAAAGTATATCCCGATATACAGTTGAAGTCGGAAGTTTACATACACCTTAGCCAAATACATTTCAACTCAGTTTTTCACAATTCCTGACATTCAATCCTAGTCAAATTCCCTTCTTAGGTCAGTTAGGATCACCACTTTATTTTAAGAATATGAAATGTCAGAATAAGTAGAGAGAATGATTTATTTCAGCTTTTATTTCTTTCATCACATTCCCAGTGGGTCAGAAGTTTACATACACTCAATTCGTATTTGGTAGCATTACTTTTAAACTGTTTAAATTGGGTCAAACATTTCAGGTTGCCTTCTACAAGCTTCCCACAATAAATTGGGTGAATTTTGGCCCATTCCTCCTGACAGAGCTGGTGTAACTGAGTCAGGTTTGTAGGCCTCCTTGCTCGCACACGCTTTTTCAGTTCTGCCCACAAATGTTCTATGGGATTGAGGTCAGGGCTTTGTGATGGCCATTCCAATACCTTGACTTTGTTGTCCTTAAGCCATTTTGCCAAAGTTTGGAAGTATGCTTGGGGTCAATGTCCATTTGGAAGACCCATTTGCGACCTAGCTTGAACTTCCTGACTGATGTCTTGAGATGTTGCTTCAATCTATCCACATAATTTTCCTGCCTCATGATGCCATCTATTTTGTGAAGTGCACCAGTCCCTCCTGCAGCAAAGCACCCCCACAACATGATGCTGCCACCCCCATGTTTCACGGTTGGGATGGTGTTCTTCGGCTTGCAAACCTCCCCCTTTTTCCTCCAAACATAACGATGGTCATTATGGCCAAACAGTTCTATTTTTGTTTCAGCAGAAATCCGTAGTCTGGCAAACCGTAGTCTGGCTTTTTTGTGGCGGTTTTGGAGCAGTGGCTTCTTCCTTGCTGAGCGCCCTCTCAGGTTACGTCGATATAGGACTCGTTTTACTGTGGATATAGATACTTTTGTACCTGTTTCCTCCAGCATCTTCACAAGGTCGTTTGCTGTTGTTCTGGGATTGATATGCACTTTTCGCACCAAAGTATATTCATCTCTAGGAGGCAGAACGCGTCTCCTTCCTGAGCAGTATGACGCCTGCGTGGTCCCATGGTGTTATTACTTGCATACTCTTCAGGCGTTTGGAAATTGTTCCCAAGGATGAACCAGACTTGTGGAGGTCTACAAATTTTTTTCTGGGGTCTTGGCTGATTTCTTTTGATTTTCCCATGATGTCAAGCAAAGAGGCACTGAGTTTGAAGGTAGGCCTTGAAATACATCCACAAGTGCACCTCCAATTGACTCAAATGATGTCAATTAGCCTATCAGAAGCTTCTAAAGCCATGACATAATTTTCTGGAATTTTCCAAGCTGTTTAAAGGCACAATCAACTTCGTGTATTCTGACCCACTGGAATTGTGATACAGTGAATTATAAGTGAAAAAATCTGTCTGTAAACAATTGTTGGAAAAATTACTTGAGTCATGCACAAAGTAGATTTCCTAATCGACTTGCCAAAACTATAGTTTGTTAACAAGAAATTTGTGGAGTGGTTGAAAAAGGAGGTTTAATGGCTCTAACCTAAGTGTATGTAAACTTCCGACTTCAACTGTAAGTTTATCGATTGTTTGCCCATCACTACTAGTTATAGCTAGCTAGTCAATTATTTGAATGCTTATCCCATAGCAGACCTGTCTATGGTTAATGTGATATTCATGTTAACGTTAACAATGTGATATCCGTAGGGAATGAGCACTAAGGAGGAGACATACAGTAACACTACTGCCTCTCTCAGGCCTAGCCAGGGCTATAGCCTCCCTACATTTAACACAGTAGAGAGATGAGAGAGGGAACATGGAAGTAGATTATTACCAAGGCCTAAGCCGAGCAGTGCACTTGAAGTTTTTGGAAGGTTGCCTGTTTCAGGAAGGTTCGTTTTTGCATTTTCCATTTTTTTGTCTGAGCATAGATATTAGCATTCTATATGCTAACTACAGCGCTATAGTGTAAGTATTAGCATTCAGGCTGGGTGTGCTTAGCTGCATGCGGGGGCAGTGTTGGTGATTAGCAGGTACAGCTCTGATTCTGATTCAAGGCCAGGGCTCTGTCTGTCATAGTGTTAGTGATTAGCAGGTACAGCTCTGATTCTGATGCAGTGCCAGGCCAGGGATCTGTCTGTTACAGTGTTACGGCTAATGAAACAGAACCAGAGAGGGGAGAGAGGAGAGGAGATGTAGATATGCCCTGATTAGAAGACCATGATCCCATGTGAACAAGCTCCACTAGCTCCAGCTCCACTAGCCCAGACCACTAGACTGATAAATGCAGGGTCTTTCTTGGAGCTCTCGCTCTCCCCGAGCTCCTTAATAGTTCTGTTCATCATGGAGCAATCTTTCCATTTTCTCTTTTGTCAGATCGATAGGAAACAGAAGGGATGTTAAATTGCTATTTCCTCTACACTATAGTAAGAGTCTTCCAACAGAGCTGTGTGTGGTAGCTCATGTATTAAGATCCTATCATTAGACATCATGCTGAGCATGGCGTGATGTAATGGGGAAACCTGTCCATGCATGGCAAAATAAATCTGTGAGTGATAGCATTAATATTAATCTGAGAAATCTAATACATGGAAAGAGTAAGACATGGGGGAGACAGTGTGGAGACAGTGGGGAGAGACAAAAATGACTGTCTTCTCCTCAGGAACAGTCCCCTGGTGTCTGACCGCACATCAGCCTCTTTGTCTAACATGGGTCTGTATGGGGGCCTAGTGGAGACGTTAACTTCCTGACTGATGTCTTGAGATGTTGCTTCAATATATCCACATCATTTTCCTTCCCATGATGCCATCTATTTTGTGAAGTGCACCAGTCCCTCCTGCAGCAAAGCACCCCCACAACATGATGCTGCCATCCCCGTGCTTGACGGTTGGGATGGTGTTCTTCGGCTTGCAAGCATCCCCCTTTTTCCTCCAAAGATAACAATGGTCATTATGGCCAAACAGTTCTATTTTTGTTTCATCAGACCAGAGGACATTTCTCCAGAAAGTACAATCTTTGTCCCCATGTGCAGTTGCAAACCGTAGTCTAGCTTTTTTATGGCGGTTTTGGAGCAGTGTCTTTTTACTTGCTGAGCGGCCTTTCAGGTTATGTCAATATAGGACTCGTTTTACTGTGGATTTAGATACTTTTGTACCTGTTTCCTCCAGCATCTTCACAAGGTCCTTCACCTGGTGTTCTGCGATTGATTTGCACTTTTCGCACCAAAGTACAATAATCTCTAGGAGACAGAACGCGTCTCCTTCCTGAGCGGTATGACGGTTGCGTGGTCCCATTGTGTTTATACTTGCGTACTATTGTTTCTACAGATGAACGTGGTACCTTCAGGCATTTGGAAATTGTTCCCAAGGATGAAACAGACTTGTGGAGGTCTACAATTTTTGGCCTGGCCTGATTTCTTTTGATTTTCCCATGATTTCAAGCAAAGAGGCACTGAGTTTGAAGGTAGGCATTGAAATACATCCACAGGTACGCCTCCAATTGACTCAAATGATGTCAATTAGCCTATCAGAAGCTTCTAAAGCCATGACATAATTTTCTGGTATTTTCCAAGTTGTTTAAAAACACAGTCAACTCAATGTATGTAAACTTCTGACCCACCGGAATTGTGATACAGTGAATTATAAGTGAAATAATCTGTCTGTAAAATTACTTGTGTCATGCACAAAGAAGATGTCCTAACTGACTTGCCAAAACTATAGTTTGTTAAGAATACATTTATGGAGTGGTTGAAAAACTAGTTTTAATGACTCCAAAGTAAGTGTACTTAAACTTTAGACTTCAACTGTATAGGTAGGGGTAAATTGATATATGTGCAGCGTTTGTGGTGAAAGAGTGTGCGTGTGTGTGTGTCTGTGGGGTGGGCGTCAGGATGCATGTGTGTGAATGTTATGTGTGTGTGTGTGTGTGTGTGTGTGTGTGTGTGTGTGTGTGTGTGTGTGTGTGTGTGTGTGTGTGTGTGTGTGTGTGTGTGTGTGTGTGTGTCTGTGTGTGTGTGTGTGTGTGTGTGTGTGTGTGTGTGTGTGTGTGTGTGTGTGTGTGTGTGTGTGTTTGTGCACCACTGTGTATACAGTATATATGTGTGTGTGTGTGTGTGTGTGTGTGTGTGTGTTTGTGCACCACTGTGTATACAGTATATGCGTGTGTGTGTGTGTGTGTGTTTGTGCACCTAACTGACTTGCCAAAACTATAGTTTGTTAAGAATAAATTTATGGAGTGGTTGAAAAACTAGTTTTAATGACTCCAGAGTAAGTGTACTTAAACTTTAGACTTCAACTGTATAGGTAGGGGTAAATTGATATATGTGCAGCGTTTGTGGTGAAAGAGTGTGCGTGTGTGTGTGTCTGTGGGGTGGGCGTCAGGATGCATGTGTGTGAATGTTATGTGTGTGTGTGTGTGTGTGTGTGTGTGTGTGTGTGTGTGTGTGTGTGTGTGTGTGTGTGTGTGTGTGTGTGTGTGTGTGTGTGTGTGTGTGTGTGTTCCAAACTTTTGGATTGTTTCAAAAGTTCCTAAATAGCTACTGTATGGGCCTCCCTAGTGGTGCAGCGGTCTAAGGCACTGTCTCTACAGCCTGGGGTTCGATCCCAAGACTGGGAGTCCCACAGGGCTGCGCACAATCGTCCGGGTTAGGGGAGGAAGGAGCCTTGGCCTAGGCTACATAGTGTTGATTGCAAAGGTGGAGGCCTTTTTCATTGAAATAAAATGAAAGAGTATGCCTATAGCGAAAAGCCTACAAGGCAGGGCTCCAGACGGCGACCATTTGGTCACAATTTGCAACCCTTTGACACCTGCTGTGGGAGTAAAATGAAAGAGTAAAGCCGGGGGGGGCTTTACTTGGCTCATCTAGCGACTTCTTGTGGCGGGCCGGGCGCTTGCAGGCTGACTTTGTTCGTCAGTTGAACAGTGTTTCCTCCGAAACATTGGTGCAGCTGGCTTCCATGTTAAGCGGGCAGGTGTTAAGAAGTGCGGCTTGGCAGGTCATGTTTCGGGGGACGCATGACTCGACCTTCGCCTCTCCAAAGCCCTTTGGGGAGTTGCAGCGATGAGACAAGATCGTAATCACGAAATTGTAGGCCTATCATCTAATAAAGTCATTCACAGTGCTTTGTTAAAAATTGTAATAGTCTACTATGATGGTATTGAATCAATAAATGACCTTGTGATGTTGTGATTCAAAATATTTTTATGTGCAACCTAATCCAGTGATTGTCATGTATTGTGTGTAGACAGTCATGCTATTGTTGTTATATTTTACTGTTAAAATAGGGCTGCAGAATGTATTATTTTGTTTTGTTCAATAAAGATGAATTTTCCTGCATCTTTAGGTGCTCTAATATCCTAGGCTAATTTATTTGGGGCTAATTCACCACCTTAGTAAGTGGAAACTCAAAGCACATTAGCTAGATACCTAACTATAAAGATAATACCCACTCATAGTAGCCATGTATTAATCTAACAGTACATTTAATGTCCAAAAAAACATTGCAGTTGTAGCCTACTGTCCGAAGAGGCCAATGCACTCGCAATGGCCAATGCCTATTTCACACACTCCATATCTCAAAGCCATATCAAATATCTTTGAAAAATAGTTGCTATTGAGCTCATAATTGAGACTTGAGAAATAAAAAGTATACCTACAGAAACTGAGAACATCCTCTCCCAATCCGTGACAACAGGATAGCTGTGTGTTCCCAGCAATTGGATTTTTAAATGTTATACAATCAGAACATTTGTATTTTTCCTTGAGCGAGAGAGTTGCTCGCTCGACATATCAGCAGGCCCCAGTGAAACAGGTACAGGGGCAGGCAGGCAGACACTTTCATTACAGGAATCATGAGGATAATCTACTCTACTGTTTGACCAAATCATAATTTTAGCCTCCAAAAAATAGGAAGTTTTTAGTGAGGTGAATGACTGTGCAGCCCGCACAAATGCAACCAATACAACATTTTACTCCCACAGCAGGTGTCAAAGGGTTGCAAATTGTGACCAAATGGTCGCCGTCTGGAGCCCTGCCTTGTAGGCTTTTCGCTATAGGCATACTCTTTCATTTTATTTCAATGAAAAAGGCCTCCACCTTTGCAATCAACACTAAGTAGCCTAGGCTCCTCTCTCGCGTTCTCTCTCCTCAGCAGCAGAGCAGACCCAGACAATTTGGCTGGGTACAATTTTATTTATTGGCTTTTCATTTATTTTATCAAGCCAAAAGCCAGCAATTACCCGCTAACGGAAACCCTGCGCCCCAGTGGCTTTCCATAGCCCCCCTACACACATTGTCCATTGTGCTGACACAGCGCAGCGAAGATACAGATTTTGCGTCAACCTGTCACTCAATCATTTGAACTTTTTTGCTATTTTTATATAGGGACATAGAACTAAAACTGAGGGTGCACAAGTTTCAACTGAGGGGGCTATGCCCCCTTTTGCCACTTCGTGGAGCCACTTCGCTGATACTAGATGTCCCTGAGCATATAGGCATTAGCATTCTATATGCTAACTACAGCGCTATAGCGATAGCATTCAGTATTAGCATTCAGGCTGGGTGTGCTTAGCTGCATGCGGGGGCAGTGTTGGTGATTAGCAGGTACAGCTGTGATTCTGATGCAGGGCCAGGGCCAGGGCTCTGTCTGTCAAAGTGTTATGGCTAATGAAACAGAACCAGAGATAGAGGAAAGGAGAGGGGATGAGGGGAAAGAATATTTAGATATGCCCTGATTAGAGAACCATGATCCCATGTGAACGAGATCAAAGGCTAATGGTCAAACACACTCACTGGCATATACTGTATACACAGTGGTGCACAAACACACACACACACACACGCATATACTGTATACACAGTGGTGCACAAACACACACACACACACACACGCATATACTGTATACGCAGTGGTGCACAAACACACACACACACACACACACACGTGTAACAGTATAACTTTAGTACGTCCCCTCGCCCCGACACGGGCGCGAACCAGGGACCCTCTGCACACATCAACAACGGTCGCCCACGAAGCATCGTTACCCATCGCTCCACAAAGGCCACGGCCCTTGCAGAGCAAGGGGCAACACTACATCTAGGTTTCAGAGCAAGTGACGTAACTGATTGAAACGCTACTAGCGCGTACCCGCTAACTAGCTAGCCATTTCACATCCGTTACACTCACCCCCCTTTCAACCTCCTCCTTTTCCGCAGCAACCAGTGATCCGGGTCAACAGCATCAATGTAACAGTATAACTTTAGTACGTCCCCTCGCCCCGACACGGGCGCGAACCAGGGACCCTCTGCACACATCAACAACGGTCGCCCACGAAGCATCGTTACCCATCGCTCCACAAAGGCCACGGCCCTTGCAGAGCAAGGGGCAACACTACATCTAGGTTTCAGAGCAAGTGACGTAACTGATTGAAACGCTACTAGCGCGTACCCGCTAACTAGCTAGCCATTTCACATCCGTTACACACGCATATATTGTATACACAGTGGTGCACAAACACACACACACACACACACACACACACACACACACACACACACACACACACACACACACACACACACACACACACACACACACACACACACACACACACACAGGACCCCTCAGATTGAATCTGTGGTTAGATTGACAGCTTAGCTCCCCTATGACCCTCTCACAGGAAGTCCAGCAGACATCAACTTTCAAACCTGCCCAAAACATTGTCCGACTTGCATGAACTTTACAAAAATCATGTGATAAAATTTTTGACTGCAAGTTTCTGCAGTTGCTCTTCACCAGCTTCATCCTGCAGCCATCACCTGCATTGTGGGAGACTCTATTGTCAACCAATCATTGGGGTGTTTTTGTGAGTGTAATATTTGTGTTGGAGACATGTTTATTTCGACATTATAAAGAAAACCTTTTATAAACAATAACAACACTGCCATGTTGATCTGAGCCTTACTGTAGGAAAACCACATTAGTGTTCGACTGTCGCAGATGCACTACCCCAACTTCAATCCATTTTTATCTCAGTATCAAATAATTTCTGGGTAAAAATGTAGTACCTTACTGTGATTGTTTTCAATTAAAAGTGTAAAAAAGAAACCAAAATAAAGTAGCTTCTTAGCAAAGAGCAATATCTCAAGCAAGAATTTAGCTAGGACTGTCTGGGAGTGGTCTGAGTGGGGGGGGGGGGGAACTGAAAACTAGCCGCTATTGGCAGAGAGGTTTGGAACTCTCCTTCTTATTGGTCTATTGAACGCCCAAAGCAGTAGAAATCCACTTGGATTTCAGAGCTTACCCATGATGTTGGATCCTTGGGATGTCTATACTCGATTAAAGTTGACATTATAATGGTTAAGGTAAGGGTTAAGGTTAGGGTTATGGTTATGGTTAAGGTTAGGGTAGGGTAGGGTAGGGTAGGAGTAAAGGTTAGGGTTTAGGGTAGGGATGTCCAAGGATCCTGGATAGCACTGACCAGTCGACTAACAACTTTTCTCTGTAGCCTACACTGGGCCGCATTGCCATGGAGCTAATTAAAATAGAGCGTGCAAATTAATGTTTTTGCAAATGATCATAATTCATTAAAAAAATATATACAGTATGACCATTTTATAAACGGTCAAATTGCCTGATTTGATTGTATTTTAGAACCACGCTCCCCCGTCACCACAAGATGAGTGGTTCTGAAATTCGTTTTCCCATGGCCCGGTGCCCCGGATGTGCAGAGGCTTGCTAATTTTCAACCATTGAATTGATCCTAAAGAGAAATCTCCACTCATCCAGGGCACCGGGCCATGCAAAACGAACTTGCCCATTGCTTCAATAGTTAGGCTATCCATATTACCAGAGCTTAAATTCTTTCTATTTATATGGCGGATTTGCAGCCGCAATTTATATAATTCATTGATATATAGATAGCTAGCTGGCTGAAATGAAAACAGAGAGAACAAAGTATATAGATTTCCATCAGAAAGGATTCACACACCTACTTTGTTCTCTCTGTTTTCATTTCAGCCAGCTAGCTATTTTTTTATGAACTCAGAATAGCAGAATACAGAAGGTGCAAGTTCGAAATTAGATTGTGCATCAGCAATTTTTCTCTTGTTATGTAAGTCACTGATTAGGGCCCCCAATTCTCGCTTAGGGCCCCCAAAAGGCTAGAGACGGCACTGGTTAGCATGCTAGCTTGTTACACTGACAGCTGTCAGTCAGTGGCCTTTTTATTGTTATTTATCTGCTACGCGTGGAAATCACCACAACGTTCATACCACCAATTCCTGAATATGTATTAGCAGCCTGTGTCAGTTTTTGAGGTGGAACCTAAATTAGAATTTCCACTCTAGGACAGGAATTACTCGAAATACATGTAGGTGTGACAACTTCCTCTGAGATGGGCCTTTAATGAACATAGGCCAAAACTCCATCTCACAACAACAGGCTGAAATTTCAGGTGGTCTTTTCAAACAGCTCTTACACTAAAAGGGCATTATCATAATTTTCACAATTTCACGGTATTATTCCAACATAGTGAGGAAATATATATAAAACACAGGACAATCATGTTTTTGACTGCACTGGGCATTTAACACTTCAGACGAAACAAAACTTCTGCTCTGTCTTAGATCTGCTCTGGACTAGTTTGGTAGCCATATAAATGCTCTAATAATACTTCTCCTCAGGGACATTCTGATGAAGGTCACAGTGGTTTTAATAATGGTTGGATTCTAGAAATCGATAAAAGTATAAAATATTAATTCCAAAACCATCCATCATCATCATCAGGCAGAAGCATAAGGAGAGACCCCACACCTCACGTTGAGTCTCATGGTCGAGGAACGACCTAACACTAGAGACAGTGTCGCTACATCAACTTTCAATATGAAAACTGGCACCACCATTAGAAGAAAATGTTAGTGGGAAGAAAAGATATCCCTGATACTGAGTGAATGGAGTCTATTTTCCAGTAGTGAGCAGACTGTGTAGAGGGCATAGCTCTTCAGTGACTGGTTAAAGGGTAATAGACAATCTGTACTACAGCCCTACTGGGGTGACTTTACACTGAGACTGGAACAGGGCCGCAGCCAGATGCCCTAATCGGATATGCTGTGTGTGTGTGTGTGTGTGTGTGTGTGTGTGTGTGTGTGTGTGTGTGTGTGTGTGTGTGTGTGTGTGTGTGTGTGTGTGTGTGTGTGTGTGTGTGTGTGTGTGTGTGTGTGTGTGTGTGTGTGTGTGTGTGTGTGTGTGTGTGTGTGTGTGTGTGTGTGTGTGTGTGTGTGTGCGTGCAGGCTCACCCCTGCTGTGAGTGTTTACTGGCAGCACTCATAGATTTCCCCCAAACGGCCGTGTCCAGGATTACACTGTATACAGGGGTCAACTAGCAGACACTGACACACTGACACACACACACAAAAATACACACACACACTAAAATTCACACACACACAAAAATACACACACACACTAAAATTCACACACACACACAGTATTATGAATGTTTGAAATATCTGCTTCCAAGCTGAGTAATCAGAAATTAGCACAGAGAGTGGATGGTTAAGGACAGAGAGGACAAGGACAGAGAATTCAGCTTCTAAAGACAAGGAAAGGACACTGTTCCTGACAATCAAAGCATGAATGTATTGAATGAATAAAGCCTCATGAAAGCAACACTGCTTCATTTAATCTGCTTATACTACAGTAGCTCTATCACGGTATCATACGGTTACAGTAAAGTGATAGATTACTTCCAAATCAAAGTTTTCCGGACATTTTCAGACCTCCAAAAGTGGTCTATAATGTTGAGGTGATTTTACATCACATGAATAGGAGAGATCTGATATTGTTATTTTATGTGTTGCCTTTCCAATTCATTCAAATGACTTTAAACTGTCACAACGTTAGAAAAGTAAACTTGGTAGCAGACAGCCTGACAAGCAGTCAGCAGAGAGAAGCTTTTTCCCCCTCCACATCGGACTGCTGCTGTGACACGGAAAAGGAGATTTGAATTTCTCTCCTCCCGTCCTGACCCTGAGAAGGCGTTAATTTAACCAGACTGCAAATCAAGCCTGTCACGACTGGCATTACACAGACAGAACATCGATAGAGAGAGAGATGGGAGAGCGAGATGGAGAGATTGAGGGAGAGAGAGGGATTTGGGAGGGATTGAGAGAGAAGGGGTGAGGGAGTGCGAGAGGGTGAGGTTGTGAGAGAGGGAGAGAGAGAGAGAGAGAGAGAGAGAGAGAGGGGTGAGAACAGGAGAGAGATATACACAAACTCACACACACACACACTCACACACAAATCACGTCCCCCCTAAAACAGGGTCATTGATATTTGGGAAGGAGGAACCATGTAGAATAAACAACATATAAATCAATGGTCTTATTGAGGTCTGGGTATTAAAACAGTATTTCAGAGCAGCAAAGTTTGTTTTCTGCTGATTATGAAGGCCAGTGAACTGCTGGATGACTGAGACACTGATACAGATCAGCCTGATTTCTATGTAGAGAGTACGAGGAAGTCTACCCACTATAGTAATTACAGAGTCGAGGACCACAACAATTAATCTGTGTGCCTCAAAATTGAATTATCCCACTGAGCTTCAGTCTAAGCATTGGTTGTGGGAGATAATACAAGTCTTTAGGTCTCAGGTTCCTCATCACACAACCATAGTCCACTGAGCCCTATTGGATACATCTGTACTATGCAACTAGATGAGTTCTGCCATAAAACATAAAGCAATCTGAGAGCTATCAGGAGGACCGTTCTAACTAAAATCTATTATAATCCATGATTACTTAGCCACATGCTACATACTGTACTCTTTGGATCACAAACTATGAACTAATAACCACGTAGAAATAAACATGAATATGTACACGCGCACACACAACCACACACACACTCACTCACACACCAACACCCACACACACATATTCCTTCCACGCGGAACTGTACATTATTCATTGCTCTGATGTTATCTCAACCGGAAATCTCCATACGGTTATTATCCCTCAGCACCGGAGCGCCTCAAGGATGTGTGCACTCACCTCTACTCTACACCCAATGAATGCACCTCCAACAACGCATACTCAAGTTTAAAGATTAAACCACTCTGGTCGGTCTCATCACCGACAGCAATTTACCGTGGAGAGGTCGACCGACTAGTGGCCTGGTGCAGTCAACACAGACAAAACCATCGAAATGGTGGTTGACTTCAGAAAACGCCCCTCCACCACCTCTACCCCTCTAGATTGACTGTTAGCTGTTAGCAGGGCTAAATCATTAAAATCCCTGGGGACCATCATCTCCAACAACCTCAAGAGGGAGGACAGCATCACAGAGGTCACCAAGAAGGCAGACCAGTGGATGTACTACTTGCGGCAGCTGAAAAAACTCAAAAGTTTTACGCATCAAACGTTGAGTCTATCCTCACATCCTTCATCACAGTCCGGTTTGGGTCTGTGTCTGGCCGCTGCAACGGCAAACTGCAAAGCATTGTCCGGTCTGCAGAGAGGGTCATCGCCTGCCACGTGCCCTTGTCCATGTACTGCAAGACGGCAAGAAAGATCATTGTCAACCCCTCGCACCCCCTCCTCCTAAAATTCCCTTCTGGCAGGCGGTTCATGTCACTCATGACCAAAACCTCCCACCACCTGAAAAGTTTCTCTCCCCGGGATGTGGCCCTCACCAACCGGCCATCTGGCCCATAGAGACTAAAGGACTATGCACTCTATGCTGCACACTGCATCAAGCCATCTCTGAACTGTACTCTAAATAACTGCACTATACTGCATTACTCTGTTCATCTCTTTGCATTTATATATATTCATACTGATACTGTAAATGTGTACATTTGTACACTGTATATCAGCCGTATACCCACTGTATATCAACCGTATACCCACTGTATATCAACCGTATACCCACTGTACATCAACCATATACCCACTGTATATCAACCGTATATTCACTGTATATCAACCGTATACCCACTGTATATCAACCGTATACCCACTGTATATCAACCGTATACCCACTGTATATCAACCGTATACCCACTGTATATCAACCGTATACCCACTGTATATCAACCGTATACCCACTGTATATCAACCGTATATTCACTGTATATCAACCGTATACCCACTGTATATCAACCGTATACTCACTGTATATTTGTATATCTGCTAATTCTCTTATAGCTCTATGATCACTCTATCTAGTTGTATATAATGTGTGGAAACTTTGTTCTGTCTCTAACGTTAAATGTTGTCTATCACCAGCAGCACCATACCACCAAGTAAAATTCTGAGTATGTGTAAATGTACTTGGTGATTAAAGGTGATTCTGATATTCTCTCTCTACGAGCCAATTGGAGTGAATTGGCACCTTTGATAAAGATCAGCAAAAATAAAGACGTAAAATAAATTATAGAAATATGCTCAAAATTCTATTATTTTGTACTAATACAAAAGTGTATCGTATTAGTACAAAATAATGTAATTTTGAGCATACACTATACCTCAGTATTTGTATTATTTATTTTATACAGTCTTTTTTGCTGATCTTTTGCCCTCAGAACAGCCTCAATTCATCGGGGCATGGACTCTACAAGGTGTCGAAAGCGTTCCACAGGGATTCTGGCCCATATTGACTCCAATGCTTCCCACAGTTGTGTCAAGTTTTGCTCTCTTTTCCAAAATCGGAGTTAGAATCTAGCTATATGCTTAGAATACGTGTACAATGCCCATTTCTATATATCCAGAGACTACAATAAACCCAGAAATAGAACATCTCTGGATATTGATACAAATGGGTGTTGTACACATATTCTAAGCATATAGCTAGATTCTAACTCGAATTTCTGGAAAAGAAACAACATTTTAAATTTCAAAACAGTGCATCAAAAGAGTTTGAGTTTGACATTGACAGCGCTAGTCTGCAATTATAAATTGTTTCGTGGCAAAGCGACCCGCAATTTGTGAATAGCTCATTTCTAATCACAGTATTTTAACATTTAATTTGACTTCACAGTCTGTCTCGTTTGAACTCATCGAGGTGATCATCTCATACAATTATACTGTAGATTGGAGCGAACGAAGATGACAATGTCACATGAATTAATCCTCAGCAGTAATTAATATTGAGCCGCCGTCGGGTCCCTGATGACTTCACGTCTGATAGCAGTAGCTCCACTCATTTGTTTCAACTGTATTAGTCTATAATATAATATAGACTCTATAGCCATGAAGGGGCGCAGACAGATTAGCCATCCATCACTGTCAATGCCATACGTATATGCAAGGGAAAAACTTGACTTATTTGAAATAATTAAAAATACATTTTTCAATTTGGTGAATGTGGACGTGGCCCCTACAGTAAGTGCTGTGGTAGGAAGCATGGCAACGTGAACCAGCCTCTTCATAGACAGACACACATAAGATCAGATGTAGAGTCATTGTGGGTTCGATTCCCGCTGGGGCCACCCATTCCAACATTTATGAACGCACTACTGTAAGTCGCTTTGGGAAAAAGCGTCTGCTAAATGGCATATTAAATATATTATGATTTATTTTCTGTAAACGTACAGTCTGAACCGACGTGACCCACTGGCTCTGTGGTAATGTGTGACGTGAAAATGCCTCTACAGAGGAAATCACAGGTAGCAAGTTAGCATTGTGAACAGAGAAGGGAAAGGTGAGAATAATAATTCACAGAAAGATTCACGGCAAGGAGCACTGTAGGAGGGAAAGGAGGAGCCACGGCAAGGAGCACTGTAGGAGGGAAAGGAGGAGCCACGGCAAGGAGCACTGTAGGAGGGAAAGGAGGAGCCACGGCAAGGAGCACTGTAGGAGGGAAAGGAGGAGCCACGGCAAGGAGCACTGTAGGAGGGAAAGGAGTGGGTGGGGCTGAGACAGAGAGAGTGGGTGGGGCTGAGACAGAGAGAGTGGGTGGGGCTGAGACAGAGAGAGTGGGTGGGGCTGAGACAGAGAGAGTGGGTAGGGCTGAGACAGAGAGAGTGGGTGGGGCTGAGACAGAGAGAGTGGGAGTAGGGTGTTCCAGTGGGTATAATTACTGTATATACAGTAATAGCAAGCTGTATAATTGGTTGTCTGACACTCAGAACACACAGCTGGTCACCTCAACAATAATAAGTGGACAAAGTATGTTGTGTGGGGAGGGGGGGTGCACACAAACACACCTCCCTGCTAACAGAAGCTAACAGCCAGGTGTGTCCTCTCTCTGGATTGGTCACCATGGTGATAGCCGTGTGTTTAGCATGTAGGATGGGTAGGTACTAGGTTACTAGGTTACCAGGACATTACCACCAAAGAGCTGAAGACACACAGACACACACACACACACACACACACACACACACACACACACACACACACACACACACACACACACACACACACACAGAGGAAAGAGCAGTGTGTGTGTCTGTGTTTAGATCTGATCTGTCTTTGATCACAACATCATACATACATTGATCTCCCCCTACACACACACACTCTCTCTAACCTCTCCCTCTCTCTGTCTTTTCATGAACACAACATTTCCAATTCAGTTCGTCCTTGACCTATAGGCTACATATGAGGAAAATTAAAATGTCTGACAAAAAAATTTTTTTTACAAATGTGAAAGGATTTGGTAATGTCCTTGTGACGGCGCGTGATCCAAGGTGAATCCACGTTCCATCAGACGAACCGCTGTTCAAGGCCCATAAACCTCTCCCAATTCAATCAATGGGTCTCAAAGGAATGTGTTATCTGAAAGAATCCCTTTAGATTGTGGAGGCAGAGGAACATTTGACTTTCAATGGATTGTGAGGGGAGATACACTACATCACCAAAAGTATGTGGACACCCCTTCAAATTAGTGGATTCGACTATTTCATCCATACCCGTTATTGACAGGTGTATAATTCGAGCACACAGCCATGCAATCTCCATAGACAAACATTGGCAGAAGAATTAAAGAATGAAGAGTTAAATAAAGGTTAAATAAGGAAAAAAACATTCTGCCCTGCTAGAGCTGCCCCGGTCAAATGTAAGTGCTGTTATTGTGAAGTGGAAACGTCTAGGAGCAACAATGGCTCAGCCGCAAAGTGGTAGGCTTCATGAAATGGGTTTCCATGGCCGAGAAGCCGCACACAAGCCTAATATCACCATGTGCAATGCCAAGCGTTGGCTGGAGTGATGTAAAGCTCACCGCCATTGGACTCTCTGGAGTGATGAATCACGCTTCACCATCTGGCAGTCCGACAGACGAATATGGGTTTGGTGATGCCAGGAGAAAGCTACCTGCCAGAATGCGTAGTGCCAACTGTAACGTTTGGTGGAGGAGGAATAATGGTCTGGGGCTGTTTTTCATGGTTCGGGCTAGGCCCCTTAGTTCCAGTGAAGGGGAATCTTAACGCTACAGCATACAAAGACATTCTAGACGATTCTGTGCTTCCAACTTTGTGGCAAGAGTATGTGGAAGGCCCTTTTCTGTTTCACCATGACAATGCCACCATGCACAAAGCCAGGTCCATACTGAAATGGTTTGCCCGAGATCGATTTGGAAGAACTTGTCTGGCACAGACCTCAACCTCATTGAACCCCTTTGGACACCGACTGCGAGCCAGGCCTAATGCTCTTGTGGCTGAATGGAAGCAAGACCCTGCAGTAATGTTCCAACATCTAGTGGAAAGCCTTCCCAGAAGAGTGGAGGCTGTTGTAGCAGCAAAGGGGGGAACAACTCCATTTTAACGCCCATGAGTTTTGAATGAGATGTTCGACGAGCAGACTTCTGATCAAGTAGTGTATACTGACTACAACACACACAGGTGTGCAAACACACACAGATACTTCCATTTCTCAGGCCATCGATATTAAGTCTCTCTCTCTCTCTCCGCTTCTGCACAAACTAGTACAATACTGTAAACACACACATACACTGAGTGTACAAAACATTAAGAATGCCTTCCTAATATTGAGTTAGACTCTACAAGGTGTCGTAAGCGTTCCACAGGGATGCTGGCCCATGTTGACTCCAATGCTTCCCATAGTTGTGTCAAGTTGCCTGGATGTCCTTTGGAAACTTTTGAGAGTGAAAGAAACGGCAGCGTTGCAGTTCTTGACACAAACCGTTGCGCCTGTCACCTACTACCATACCCTGTTCAAAGGTATTTAAATCTGTTGTCTTGTCCATTCACCCTCTGAATGGCACACATACAGAATCCATGTCTCAATTGTCTCAAGGCTAAAAAAAACTTCTTTAACCTGTCTCCTCACCTTCATCTACACTGATTGAAGTGGATTTAAGTGACATCAATGAGGGATCATATCTTTCACCTGGATTCACCTGGTCAGTCTATGTCATGGAAAGAGCAGGTACACACACACACACACACACACACACACACACACACAACTGTGTGACTGTATACACACACACATACACACACAGAGACACACACTTTTCCGTGTCTCTTTTCAATAATGTATCTAGATAGAAGGTTCCCTGTTGAGTGGTTGCGGTGATTTGTTTTAATGTCTTATTCAATGCTGTCTACTTGGCTGCAGCTCTCCTCTCATAATCTACATAATGTCTCCCCATTACCTCCTGATTCCCCTGCTAAGCACTCATCCTTGACTTCTAAAACACTGAACCCACTGCATAGGACTAGAATACTCATCTTGCTTCAGTGTCAGGTTCTACTGCAAATCAGTTTGTAGTTAAGATGTGTGTTTTTGATTAAATAAACGTAGAAGACTGTGTTTAAGTCCCATGCTGACAACTGATATTGACACAAATAATGCACACACACACACAGTCAGGCCTACCTGTTCTTTGACGGAGGCCAGGATAGCGGAGGTGGTCTCCGTCCCGTCTGATCCGTCTCCGTTAGATGATGGTAGACCTGGACTCAGCAGACTGGCTCCCTTCTCCTGCTCTGAGGGCTGGTCTGGCACAGGCATACCTCCTATAGACAACATCAACATCACGTTACATAGTATACAAACATCACATAGTGTACCTGCTACAGAACAATAATAATATCATTATACAGTAACAATATCATTTTCACTACATAGTAATAAATGCATCAACTGAATGCCTACTATAAACAATATTAGTATCATTAAATAGTAATACAGGTAGTATACCTCCTACACAAGAGCAATGATATCATAATTTCTATACAAACATCACATAATAGGAACATGAGTAGAAAAACACTGTTTTAATATCAAACATCCAACATGGTAGGGCCTTGCAGACTTCATGAAAGGTAGACGCTAGGGGATAATTAGAGATTCTGAGGGTTTAGGCAGTGAAATCAAATCATGTCAGATTATACTGGCCTTTCCAATGTTGCTGGAGCTCCCTCGCTCACACTTCAGAGTGTTAGCTGGCTTATATAACCTGCAGTGTGAGCAGTCTGTCAGCCTATCCTGAGAGAGAAAGAGAGAGAGAGACAGAACGAGAGCGATGAGAGAGCGAAAGAGATGAGAGAGTGAGAGAGAGAACTCACTGCTAATTCTGTGCAACGCCTTTGTACAGCGTCTCGCTATTGAATGTCGCCAGGCGCTCTGAAAGTGCTAACCGCCAATCTGCAGGCTGGCACTGGCACTGGCACGTTCAAGCGGTTAACCTGTTACTGTGAGGAGGCGTTTTAAGAGGTACCTGTGTGCGTGTGTGTGTGGGTGTGTGTGTGTGTGTGTGTGTGTGTGTGTGTGTGTGTGTGTGTGTGTGTGTGTGTGTGTGTGTGTGTGTGTGTGTGTGTGTGTGTGTGTGTGTGTGTGTGTGTGTGTGTGTGTGTGTGTGTCGCTCTTTCCCTCTCTCTTTCTGCCCCTTCTAGATTACCAGGACATTACCATCAAAGAACTGAAGAAAAACACACACACACACACACACACACACACACACACACACACACACACACACACACACACACACACACTCACACACACACACACACACACACACACACACACACACACACACACACACACACACACACACACACACACACACACACACACACAGAGACTTCCATTTCCCAGGCCATTGATTTTTTTGTGACTCCTCTCCTAGCCTCCCACTCAGACAAGTACAGTCAAATTAATCAAACTTTCTCTCTCTCTATCTCTCTACCCCCACTCTCTCTTCCTACCCCTCTCTCTCTCTCTCTCTCTCTCTCTCTACCCCTCTCTTTCTCTCTACGCCACTCTCTCCCTCGCTCCCCCTCTCTCTACCCCTCTCTCTCAGTAATATGGATGGTGCTTCATGATATTCACTGATAACATACAGTATCTGCTTCTGCACAAATTGGTACAATACTGTACACATACACACACATACATACAAACTGGTACAATACTGTACACATACACACACATACATACAAACTGGTACAATACTGTACACATACACACACATACATACAAACTGGTACAATACTGTACACATACACACACATACATACAAACTGGTACAATACTGTACACATACACACACATACATACAAACTGCGCACAAAGACACAGACACCCAGTGTGCAGGCTGGCACTGGCAGGTTTAAGAGGTAAAACTGTTACTTGTCTCTCTCTCTCCAACTCCAACTAAGTCTCTCTCGTCCTTCAACATGTTTAACCTTCAGCTGTGTGACTGGCTCCACCATGGTAGCCAAATCACATCACCGTGGGAACTGTGTACAGGCAGCATCAGTTTTAGAACAGACAGGGGTGGGAGATCCCTGCCAGACTGGTTCCTCTCTCTGTCCTTTTATTGGGCCAGAGAGACAGGGACATACACAAACACAAGCACACACAAAATCCTTTTGGTTAATTTCACATACATACATAGCAGTCATTGTGTCACTGATGTCACTTGTCTCACACACAAACACAGAATCCTCTGTATGCCTCAGTTGTTGCAACAGCTGTTATGTAGGTCTGAATATACTGTGTGCAATATAACAAATCTATCGCCATTAGTTCTAAATCAAAGGGACATTTTGACTCAGTATCAGGTAATGATGCCAGTCACTGAATTGGAATTGAGGCCTATATATTTCTCAGCATAACCTACACAACAGATACATAGGAATATGACCTTAACTTGACATCTAGAGACAAATATAAGAGAGAGAGAGAAACAGAGAGAAAGACAAAGAGAGAGAGGGGAACACTTGTGGGGATTAGTTGAACACAACGCCCTGTTAGTAGACATTGATTAGTATCTGAACGCACACACACACACAGAGACACACACAGTCATCTTGACAGTGTGTGTGTTGATGTGTCAGTATCTGAACAGGGGTCCCTGCCTGGCATACTCGTTATAAAGTGACGACAGCTTATCACTGCTTGGTAATAAACTAACGATGAGACCGAGACTATATCTGTTCCTCTCAATCAGTCACCACCACCACAGTCTCACACACAAACACATACAGAGAGAGAGAGAGAGAGAGAGAGAGAGAGAGAGAGAGAGAGAGAGAGAGAGAGAGAGAGAGAGAGAGAGACCGACAGACAGACAGACAGACAGACAGACAGACAGACAGACAGACAGACAGACAGACAGACAGACAGACAGACAGACAGACAGACAGACAGACAGACAGACAGACAGACAGACAGACAGCAACAGAGAGAGAGAGAGACAGGTGAGGCGTAAGGGATCAGAAGGTAGTGTTTCTCAAGTCTTAATTAAGGGCTGGTGAATGTGGCAGCTTTCCTCTGCTTGGGTAGAGGACTTAATAATGAACTATGAACAATAGACTAAACTTACAGTAAATGGCAATGTCATTGCCCATCAATTATCTGTCCCAGTTACTATCTCATTTAATCCTCATAGCAAGCAAGGATTTAATATTGAACAAACTCCTTGGAGACGTTCAGCCACGTTCTCCAAACGTTACATTTTGAAGTTGCTCCAAACGTCACATTTTGAAGTTGCTCCAAACGTCACATTTTCAGTGTTTTTGTTGCTCCTGCTACTCTGTATCGTTCCATTTCTCTAAACGTCAAAATCATATGTTAAGGGTTAAGTTTAGGAACTCATTCTGAATGGTTAAGGTACGGGTTAAGGCTGGGGTTAGGGTTAAAACCAGTGTCCACGACTGGGATCGAACACGCAACCTTCGGATTACACCCATCCACCACCACCACAACACCCTAACAAAGCCTACTTAATAGTAATAGTGCTCACTGGTGCCCCCTAGTGGCCGGGTATGAAAGCATTTCCCAAAGTCCTCAGGATTTGGAAAGACCTCCAATTTCGATTTCAATGACCAATGATCAATTGGAGAGACATTTCAAAGGCATTTCAAAGCCAAAAGCTTTTTAAATGTTATAATGCATGACTTGCTTGTGTATTTATGCAGAAAAGCAATGATGACTTTAGCTAATTTCCATCTGGAAAGGCTTAATATTTAACAGCAATTTGGCTATGAGAGTTACAGTATGCACACATATGCGCACATACACACTCACACACGCAAGCACACACATGCACATACAGTACACTCATACACACACGCACGCACACACATGCACACCAGGGCTGTGCTCAATTCAGAATTTTTTAAGTGACTCACATTCAACCGATGAGATTAAATTAAATTAAATTGGATTGGCCACACCTCACAGGATGTAGAATTTGAATTTGAATGACTGGAAATAGAATTTAATTCAGTGCAATTCAACGAAATTCCACTCAGTCATAGAACATATGAGTTTAATTGAATCTGACAAGTCAGACTTCCAGATACCAAAGAATATACAGTGCCTTCGGAAAGTATTCAGACCCCTTGACTTTTTCCACATTCGTTACGTTACAGGCTTATTTTAAAATGTATACAATTATTTTTTTTATGGTCGTTATGGTCATTATGGGGTCATGTGTTTAGGTTGCTGAGGATTTATTTATTTTTTTATCCATTTTTAGAATAAGGCTGTAACTTAACAAAATGTGGAAAAAGTCAAGGGGTCTGAATGCTTTCTGAAGGCACTGTATAACATTTCTCTGGAAACAATATTGATATAATCTTTTAAACTTAATGCCTCGAAATAGCCAATAATATTTCCCTCAACCATTTCATTTGTTTGGATTCTTTTTGAAGACTTTAGGGTCAACTTGAGGTTTAACTAGTGCATTCTGGGAAATGTACATTTTCCACATATTGAAAAATTGAAGTGATTAATGAAATTAGGCAGGTAGCCTAGCGGTTATGTGCGTTAAGCTAGTAACCAAAAGGTCACTGTTTCAATTCCCCAAGCTGACTTGCTGAAAAATCTGTTAATGTGCCCTTGAGCAAGGCACTTAACCCTAATTGCTCCTGTAAATTGCTCTGGACAAGAGTGTCTGCTAAATTACTCAAATGTTAAATGATAATAACTTACAATATTCAGGTTTTGTTTTCCTTGATCATTCATTTTAAGAGTTTGTCCTGAAAATCTATTGTTTCATCAATATTGTATGTGTATGTCTGTGCCCAATAATGTTTATACCCTGTCTTGTGCTGCTACCATGTTGTGTAGCTACCATGTGTTGTCATGTTGTGCTGCTACCATGTTGTGTAGCTACCATGTGTTGTCATGTTGTGCTGCTACCATGTTGTGTAGCTACCATGTGTTGTCATGTTGTGTTGCTACCATGCTGTGTTGTCATGTGTTGCTGCCATGCTATGTTGTTGTCTTAAGTTTCTCTTTATGCAGTGTTTTGTTGTCTCTCTTGTCGTGATGTGTGTTTTGTCCTATATTTTTATTTAATTTATTAATATTTTTAATCCAAGGCCCCCAACCCCTCAGGAGGCCTTTTGCCTTTTGGTAGGCCGTTATTGTAAATAAGAATGTGTTCTTAACTGACTCGCCTAGTTAAATAAAGGTTAAATAAAATAAATAAAAATACAAATAAATGTATATAACATGTTTGACGTTTTATGTACAAGATGGATATTTGTATAGACTACACCTTATACAGAATAGAAGATGCGTTTGAATAAAATTTCACTGAATTCAATTTTATTTCCATTCATTCTAATTCTAATTGCAATTCAGTATCCTGTTTACTAATTCAATTTAAATTAAAATTCAAGAATTGAATTGGAATTTATGAGGCAGTCTCAGTTCAATTCTGAATTGAGCACAACCCTGACACACACGCATTGAGACTTATCCCATCTGGTGGTTGGTCAGCAAAGTAAATCCATGCATGAGAAGCATGGTTTGATCTAAGCCTGGCTACTATGATGAACATCTGAGGCTTGACACAGCTGATCACAGCTGAAGGCCTCTTAATCACTACAGACTGATCCAGAATCAGAGCTAAACCAAGCCTGATGTATCCTAATCACCACTGACAGCTGACTGCAAATCAGTGCTTAAAGCCAAGTTTCACCCACATGTCATAATTCAGAGGGCATTTTTTTATTATCTCCTCAAGGCCAGGCGTGATTGCAATATGATTAGGCTTGTCTTTCCTATAGTAACCACTCCATGCTAATGCTAGCACCGATTATCATAACACAATGGCATACTACTGATTGGAGATCAGTGCTTATAAGGCTAGGTGATTTGTCTCAATCCTTTACCAGTACGGAACACTGATTAAAGAGCAGTGCTTAAAGCTGGAAAGTGTATCTGTGAGTGAGTCTCTGAGTGCAGAGATGCATGTAGTCTATGTAGCTGCAGTGCCTTCAGAAAGTATTCACACCCCTTAACTTTTTCAAAATGTTTATGTTATATCCATAATTAAAAAATAGATGTCACACCCTGATCTGTTTCACCTGTCTTTGTGATTGTCTCCACCCCCTCCAGGTGTTGCTAATTTTCTCCAGTGTATTTATCCGTGTTTCCTGTCTCTCTGTGCCAGTTCGTCTTGTATGTTTTTCCAAGTCAAGCAGCGTTTTCCCCGTTCTCCTGCTTTTTGCTATTCTCCTTTTTCTAGTCCTCCCGGTTTTGACCCTTGCCTGTTTCTGGACTTTGTACCCACCTGCCTGACCATTCTGCCTGCCTTGACCACGAGCCTGTCTGCCACTCTGTACCTCCTGGACTCTGATCTGGTTTTGACCTTTTGCCTGTCCACGACCATTCTCTTGCCTACTCGTTTTGGATTAATAAACATTGTAAGACTCCAACCATCTGCCTCCTGTGTCTGCATCTGGGTCTCGCCTTGTGTCATGATACTGGCATAAAAATACAATGATGTTTTTAAGAAGTTTTACAAATTCATTAAATAAGAAAATCGAAAATGTCTTGAGTCAATAAGTATTCAACCCCTTTTTCATGGCAAGCCTAAATAAGTTAATGAGTAAAAATGTGCTTAACAAGTCACATAATAAGTTGCATGGACTCACTCACTCTGTGTGCAATAATAGTGATTAACATGAGTTTTGAATTATCTGTAAGGTCATTCAGTCGAGCAGTGAATTTGGCTATGAAAAGCCAACTTACATTTACTCCTGAGGTATTGACCTGTTGCACCATCTACAACCACTGTGATTATTATTATCTGACCCTGCTGGAAATCTATGAACGTTTGAACATCTTGGCCATGTTCTGTTATAATCTCCACCCGGCCCAGCCAGAAGAGAACTGGCCACCCCTCAGAGCCTGGTTCCTCTATAGGTTTCTTCCTAGATTCCTGCCTTTATAGAGAGTTTTTCCTAGCCACCATGCTTCTAAATCTGCATTTCTTGCTGCTTGGGGTTTTAGGCTGGGTTTCTGTATGACATCTGCTGATGTTACTTTGTGACATCTGCTGATGTAAAAATGGCTTTATAAATAAATTGATTGATTCATTGAATGAATTTCAACCACAGATACAACCACAAAGACCAGGGAGGTTTTCCAATGCCTCATAAATTTAAATTGTTAAAAAAAAATGTTTTAACCTTTATTTAACTACCTATTGGTAGATGGGTAAAACAAAAAGCAGACATTGAATATCCCTGTGAGCATGGTGAAGTTATTAATTACACTTTGGTTGGTGTATCAATACACCCAGTCACTACAAAGATTCAGGCGCCCTTCCTAACTCAGTTGCCGGAGAGGAAGGAAACTGCTCAGGGATTTCACCATGATGCCAATGGTGATTTTAAAACAGTTACATAGTTTAATGGCTGTGATTGGAGAAAACTGAGGATAGATCAACAATATTGTAGTTACTCCACAATACTAACCTAAAATGACAGAGTGAAAAGAAGGAATACAGAATAAAAAATGCATTTTTAAATGTTTAACTTAACCTTTATTTAACTAGGCAAGTCAGTTAAGAACAAATTCTTATTTACAATGACAGCCTACCAAAAGGAAAAAGGCCTCCTGCGGGGACAGGGGCCTGGGATAAAAAAATACAAAAAAATACAATATAAATATAGGACAAAACACACATCACAACAAGAGAGACAACACAACACTACATAAAGAGAGACCTAAGACAACAACATAGCAAGGCAGCAACACAACAACACAGCATGGTAGCAACACAACATGACAACAACATGGTTGCAACACAACATGGTAGCAGCACAAAACATGGTACAAACATTATTGGGCACAGACAACAGCACAAAGGGCAAGAAGGTAGAGACAACAATGCATCACACAAAGCAGCCACAACTGTCAGTAAGAGTGTCCATGATTGAGTCTTTGAATGAAGAGTTTGGGATAAAACTGTCCAGTGTAAGTGTTTGTTGCAGCTCGTTCCAGTTGCTAGCTGCAGCGAACCAAAAAGAGGAGCGACCCAGGGATGTGTGTGCTTTGGGGACCTATAACAGAATGTGTCTGGCAGAACGGGTGTTGTATGTGGAGGATGAGGGCTGCAGTAGATACAGTTGAAGTCGGAAGTTTACATACACCTTAGCCAAATACATTTAAACTCCGTTTTTCACAATTCCTGTCTTAGGTCAGCTAGGATCACCACTTTATTTTAAGAATGTGAAATGTCAGAATAATAGTAGAGAGAATGATTTATTTCAGCTTTTATTTCTTTCATCACATCCCCAGTGGGTCAGAAGTTTACATACACTCAATTGGTATTTGGTAGCATTGCCTTTAAACTGTTTAACTTGGGTCAAATGTTTCGGGTTGCCTTCCTCATGATGTCATCTATTTTGTGAAGTGCACCAGTCCCTCCTGCAGCAAACCACCCCCACAACATGATGCTGCCACCCCCGTGCTTCACGGTTGGAATGGTGTTCTTCGGCTTGCAAGCCTCCCCCATTTTCCTCCGAACATAATGATGGTCATTATGGCCAAACAGTTCTATTTGTGTTTCATCAGACCAGAGGACATTTCTCCAAAAAGTATGATCTTGGTCCCCATGTGCAGTTGCAAACCGTAGTCTGGCTTTTTTATGGCGGTTTTGGAGCAGTGGCTTCTTCCTTGCTGAGCGGCCTTTCAGGTTATTTCAATTATAGGACTCGTTTTACTGTGGATATAGATACTTTTGTACCTGTTTCCTCCAGCATCTTCACCATGTCCTTTGCTGTTGTTCTGGGATTGATTTGCACTTTTCGCACCAAAGTACATTAATCTCTAGGAGACAGAACGCGTCTCCTTCCTGAGCGGTATGACGGCTGCGTGGTCCCATGGTGTTTATACTTGCGTACTATTGTTTGTACAGATGAACGTGGTACCTTCAGGCATTTGGAAATTGCTCCCAAGGATGAACCAGACTTGTGGAGGTCTACCATTTTCTTTCTGAG
Source organism: Salvelinus namaycush (assembly GCF_016432855.1). Taxonomy (NCBI): domain Eukaryota; kingdom Metazoa; phylum Chordata; class Actinopteri; order Salmoniformes; family Salmonidae; genus Salvelinus; species Salvelinus namaycush. Next base: position 19,951,753 of record NC_052339.1, on the reverse strand, counting down.
GTCTTCGCTGATTTCTTTTGATTTTCCCATGATGTCAAGCAAAGAGGCACTGAGTTTGAAGGTAGGCCTTGAAATACATCCACAGGTACACCTCCAATTGACTCAAATAATGTCAATTAGCCTATCAGAAGCTTCTAAAGCCATTACATCATTTTCTGGAATTTTACAAGCTGTTTAAAGGGACAGTCAACTTAGTGTATGTAAACTTCTGACCCACTGGAATTTTGATGCAGTGAATTATAAGTGAAATAATCTGTCTGTAAACAATTGTTGGAAAAATGACTTGTGTCATGCACAAAGTAGATGTCCTAACCAAATTGCCAAAACTATAGTTTGTTAACAAGAAATTTGTGGAGTGGTTGAAAAACGAGTTTTAATGACTCCAACCTAAGTGTATGTAAACTTCCGACTTCAACTGTATCTCAGATAGGGGGGAGTGAGGCCTAAGAATGTTTTATAAATAAGCATCAACCAGTGGGTCTTGCGACGGGTATACAGAGATGACCAGTTTACAGAGGAGTATAGAGTGCAGTGATGTGTCCTATAAGGAGCATTGGTGGCAAATCTGATGGGCGAATGGTAAAGAACATCTAGCCACTCGAGAGCACCCTTACCTGCCGATCTATAAATTATGTCTCCGTAATCTAGCATGAGTAGGATGGTCATCTGAATCAGGGTTTGTTTGGCAGCTGGGGTGAAAGAGAAGCGATTACGATAGAGGAAACCAAGTCTAGATTTAACTTAGCTTTAATATGTGCTGAGAGAAGGACAGTGCACTGTCTAGCCATACTGCCAAGTACTTGTATGAGGTGACTACCTCAAGCTCTAAACCCTCAGTGTCACGTTCCTGACCTATTTCTGTTAGTTTGTTGTATGTGTTAGTTGGTCAGGACGTGAGTTTGGGTGGGCATTCTATGTTTTCTGTTTCTATGTTGGTTTAAGGGTTGCCTGGTATGGCTCTCAATTAGAGGCAGGTGTTTGGCGTTTCCTCTAATTGAGAGTCATATTTAGGTAGGTTGTTTCACAGTGTTCGTTGTGGGTGGTTGTCTCCTGTGTCAGTGTTTGTCGCACCATACGGGACTGTTCGGTTTGTTTGTAAGTTCGGTCTTTTGTGTAGTCATTTTCCTGTTCGTGAGTTCTGCGTTTTATGTAAGTTCGCATGTCCAGGTTTGTCTACTCCGTTTTGTTGTTTTGTTAGTTTATAGTGAAGTTCGTGTTTTTCGTCTTTTCTGTAAATAAATATGTCATCACAACCCGCTGCGCCTTGGTTCAATCACTACTCCTCCTCTTCGGTTGTAGAGGAGGAGGAATACCGTTACACTCAGAGGTAGTAATAACGCTGTGGGAAGAGGGGCATTCTTCTTACCAAACCACATAACCTTTGTTTTGGAGGTGTTCAGAACAAGGTTAAGGTAGAGAAAGCTTGTTGGACACTAAGAAAACTTTGTTGTAGAGCATTTAACACAAAATCCAGTGGAGGATATGCCAGCTGAGTATATGACTGTATCATCTGCATATAAATGGATGAGAGAGCTTCCTACTGCCTGAGCTATGTTGTTGATGTAAATTGAGAAGAGCGTGGGGCCTAGGATCGAGCCTTGGGGTACTCCCTTGGTGACAGGCAGTGGCTGAGACAGCAGATTTTCTGACTTTATACACTGCAGTCTTTGAGAGAGGTAATATTCCAAAACATGCAACCTGTTTGCAATAAGGCACTAAAGTAATACTGCAAAAAATGCGGCAAAGCAATTCACTTTTTGTCCTGAATACAAAGTGTTACTTTTACAACACATTACTGAGTACCACTCTCCATATTTTCAAGCATAGTGGTGGCTGCATCATGTTATGTGTATGATTGTAATCGTTACGGACTGGGGTGTTTTTCAGGATAGTTACTCCACAATACAATTACGCAAAATCATAGAGGAAAACCTGGTTCAGTCTGCTATCCACCAGACACTGGGAGATTAATTCACCTTTCAGCAGGACAATAACCTGAAAAAAGGCCAAATCTACACTGAAGTTGCTTACCAAGAAGACAGTGAATGTTCCTGAGTGGCCGTGTTACAGTTTTGACTTAAATCTACTTGAAAGTCTATGGCAAGACCTGAAAATGGTTGTGAAGCAATGACCAACAACCAATTTGACAGAGCTTGAAGAATTTTGAAAAGATTAATGGGCAAATGTAGCACAATCCAAGTGTGGAAAGCTCTTAGAGATTTATCCAGTAATACTCACAGCTGTAATCGCTGCCAAAGGTGCCTCTACAGAGTATTGACTCAGGGGTGTGAATACTTACGTGAATTAAATATTTCTGTATTTCATTTTCAATAAATTTGCTTCAATTTCTAAAGACATGTTTTCACTTTGTCATTATGGGGTATTGTGTGTAGATGGGTGAGATTTATTTAATCCATGTTGAATTCAGGCTGTAACACAACAAAATGTGGAATAAGTCAAGGGGTATGAATACTTTCTGAAGGCACTGTATATGTGCCAGGTTGCATCCCTAATGGCATCCTATTCCCTATACGTTTTAGTGCACTATATGGAATAGAGAGGGTGCCATTGGGAAACTGACTCAATACTCACTATCTGGACATGGACTTTGAGCAAATCTACAGTGTTCAGGTGTACTCTCGGTTAAGCTTGGTGTTAGCTGGCAGTTTAGCTTGCATTAGTCTAGTCAGAACATGAATACACACATAATAATACACACACACACACCCCACCTGCAGAGGGAGCAGGGTACCGTGCAGGTGTCTAGATTTCCCACAGTTTCAGAGAAGGAAGCAGAGCTCTCAGGTAAGGCCAATTAGCAAGTAATAACAGGTCTGAGGGCCTAGCTAAGGGGAGCGCCTCCAGACCCCTTCTGGGTTTCTGTTAAAGATGGAATCTGCAGTAGGGGGAAACAGCTCAATTGGCCGCCTCACCGTTGTTTTTGTTGCCGAGCTGAGGAGAAGCATGGTATAAAAAACATTGCAGTATATTATGCTCTTCTATTGCATGTGCAATGATGTCAGAGGGGGAAAAATGGTGTTAATTGATTGCGGTACCTTCTTTCTTGTTGTAATTCCTCAAACGGACGTGACTGGTTCACCATTAAGGATTCCAGCTTTAAGGTTTGGTGTTTTAGTTTCTGTTGAGCACGAGTATCACTGTTTTCACCACCATCACCTGAACTATGCAGAGCTGCTTGTGCTGGGTGACTCCCGAAAGTTAAGTGTCTGTGGTGCACCGTAAATTCAGCAGGGGAATCAGTGTGATCGTGGATGTCCTAGTGTCAGATAGCTTGAGCAGTGAGCACAGTGTCAAATGTGACAAACACTTTCTTCAGGGCTATTGGTGTGGGTGCCACTAAAACTGTGTTGAACAGACACTTTGTGTCTACTGCTATACAGCAACGAGGACCAGGGCTTAGAGGTTTTGAGCCATTGGGGACACATTTAATTGGGGCGAGTTTTGAGCCGCATCCTGTTTGTCTGGGGAAGTGAAGAGCTGGCATTACATTTCTCTGTTTAAGATAAGACAGGATGAGCTCCGACAAAGCCTCCCATACTCCCATACTGACAGAGGGAGAGAGAGAGGTAGAGAGAGGAGAGGTAAAGAGAGAGAGAGAGAGGGAGGGAGGGAGAGACAGGGAGAGGGAGGAGCACAATGTTTACAGAATTACCCTGGCGGAGAGCGAAACAGTAAACAGAAACCTCTTTCAGAAGACCTTCCTTGTTCCCTCTCCTCACAGTTAAAAGTTCTCCATTAACAATCTCTGTCTTCTGCAGTTAGCTAAGGAAAGACAACAAACTACAAACAGTAGAGGACAGAGTTGAACTCATAACTAGGAAGGTAAGAGTCTTCATTCAGTCAAATTAAACTAATATTGACCACGCTGAACTTTCCTGCCGAGCCTTAGCTAAGCATGCTAGTGGCACTGGTGGATTCAGTTATTTTCTATCTATCTTCTCCATCACCTGTCTGTTGGTGTGGAGGCCTGACACCCAGGTGGGAGGTTCAGGTGAGGCCTGAGGAGGTTAGACTTGAGATGTTGACAGACAAACAGTGTTTTCTACATCTAGGGACAGGACTGACGGGTGAGGGTGTGAGGTAGTGAGGATGAGAGGTAAGGGTAGAGGGGTGAGGGTAGTCAAGCCTGAAGTTCATTGGCCTGACAGTACAAAGTATCTCCGCAGTGAGGCAGCAGGCCTTGGTAGTACAAACACACACACTTCTGTGGCTGGTGTCAGGTTGTCAGAGACACAGGAGCATGTCGCACCCTGATCCACACACACACCTTGACCCTCAAACTCTACCTCCCCCTCCTCCACACACACACAAACACTGTGCGTGTCCCAGCCCAGGTGCAGTGATGCGCGTCTCTCTCTCTCCTAAACCTCCTGTCCAACTCCATGCCATGTTGCCTCTGTTACATCCTCCTCTCTCCTCTCCTCCCACTCTCTCTGAGACTCCTCCCCCTCTCGATGAGACTCCTCCCCATCTATGTGAGACTCCTCCCACTCTCCCTGAGACTCCCCCCTCTCTCTCTCACTCAATGTCTTCCATGACAGGAACACAAAATCGCATCGCTTTCATTCTCTCACCCGCCCTATCGCTTTCCATCTCTCTCTTTCTCTCACACTATGAATCTTTGTCCTGTAGCTTTAATCCTCCATATTCGCCCCCCTCTTTTCACTCAGATATTCCTCCCTCGTTCTCTCAGTTCTCCAGCTCTCTTCCTGAAACCCCTCTGGGATACTCTCCATCAGTGCTTCTGATTGGCAAGTCATTAGCCAATCCCTCATGGGAACAGCCACAGGACATTCTGATTGGAGGATTGGAGGATTCAAATGTAATTCCAACCCAGATTATTAATGCAGCGTGATGGGGATAGAAAAGAGAGACAGCACAATGTCATTATTTTCCCACACTGCAGATAGTGCACATTTGAAGGGCCAGCTATGAGAGGGCAGATACTTTCTGTGCTTCCTGTTCTTTCTTTCTCTCTCTTTTTATCTTTCTTTCTCTTATTAAAATGTCTGTTCAGCAATGGAAAAATACTTGGAATTTCATTGAATCTCAACTCAATTGACTGGATTGAGTTGGCATGGAGCCCAGCCTTGTCATGGTGTGAGTGGAAAGAGCGTGGTTTCTCCAGTTAGCTACAGTTATGTGGGAGGTCGGATTTCCTGCATGCAACAATCAAAAGCATGCTTCTCTCTCTGGGTGAATGGCCATGCTGAAATATTTAACAGCTAACATGGTTTAAAAGGTTTTTAAGTGTGATCCAGGTTTTCAGAATGGATTCTAGAAGCATGGGGGAAGAAGAGAGCTTTAGAGAATACTAGGTAGAAGTTGATGTAAGACAATGATCCCAGATCAGTTTAATTCCCTCCCTAATGGTTATGGTTACGGATTTGGTGAAGGAACAACTGATTCTAGATCTGTGTAAGCTACAGGTAGAAGCTTTACTCTTGGCACAGATCTAGGATCAGCTTACCCTCAACCAACCCTAACGCTGACCATTAAGAGGTAGAACACAAAAATGACCTTGGATCAGTGTCTACAGGCAACTTCACCCTACTCTGCATGGGTGAGAAGTTGTAATGGTTAATGGCTTGCTATTCAGTAAAAAATCGAACCTTGTAAAAAATCGAACCTTGTCCTTCTTTCTCCCACATAGTTCTGTGGACAATAGTGGAATTCTTCAATCTCAAGTGCTCTGCATACGCCATCACTGCTAGAGCCACTCTCCCCATCAACGTCAGCTCTCCTTTCTTACTGTTCATGCTTTGCCATACTAATGGGAGAGAAAGCACCATTCAGTAAGTGGATAATTGTGTTTGACCTTCCAGCTATCAGAACTCTGGAACTCTGACACTACCCACAAACAGAGCACGTACACATACAGTATACACACACTGCTAGCACTGCACAAATACAAACAGTGTGCCACTGCATGCGCACACACACACACTGCTAGCACTGCACAAATACAAACAGTGTGCCACTGCATGCGCACACACACACCCTCAAAAAGGTAAAATGACCTTGGACAGAGAAGAGAGCCCACAGACACCCACACAGCTGATTTTAAACAGTGTGTCCCTGTCACACTGATGATCTCAGCAAAGACCCCGTTCAGACCTGCAATAAGATGTTCCAACCTGGGGGAAACTGACACTAATCACCTAGGGAATGGAGAGGGTGGAAAGTGGATGGAAAACCATTTTCATTGAAGTATAGGGTCAAAATCATGTCATTTCATAATGATAAATGAGGATAAAACAGAAATGTTGCAAAAAAAACTCCACAGTTCCAAAGTCTGTTGTTTTCTAATGGGAAGGCGATGCATTCCGAGAGTCAATTATTCCTGAGAAGCTATTGTAACCAAGGACTGGATGGTGAGAACATTCTATTCTGCCCTGGCACACAGCCATGGTCAACACACAGCTAGTGTATTCAAGAGGATCAGACACCGAGAGAGGGAGGGAATGGCAAATAAATCAACTTCATAAGAAAGACTACAGACTCGCTAAAGCATAATTTTCTGTCTCCTTCACTTGGCTCATTTGGTCCGTAAGAGAGTATTACACTATCAAATTTCAAAGACAAATGTTTATAAAAATGATCCCACCAGCTGTGGGTATTAATAAATATTTGACTCTTCTGATTACACGAGCCATTGTTCAAATAATACAATTTTCGCTTTGGAACCATGTGAGGTATACAGACAGATAAGAGCCAAGCGTGCAAACACACACACACACATACACACACACACACACACACACACACACACACACACACACACACACACACACACACACACACACACACACACACACACACACACACACACACACACACACACACACACACACACACACACACACACTGCTGCTTATATTGACTTTATATATTTGCCAGTGTGGCTTCAGAGGCAGTTTTGTCCTTCAACTGTGAAATTGTACATTTTTAATTGATTCATGTGATTCTGTACATTACATCTGATTTTCTTACTCATTCTGATGGCCATTAAACCAATATGGTTTTAAAGACTGCTTAAATGTTTCAGGGTCTCATCAAGTCCTTGATTGTGAAACTATCACAGAAATTGAATTAATTTACATAAAGCAATTTAATAAAGTTTTATCTATGAAACGTGTGTGTATGTATAACACACAGGACATGAACCAGAGTCTCCCATGGGAGAAACCAACATCTTTGACCATTAGACCAATAGGTAATTGCCTCTTGTGCCGAAGGCAGACACTGGTTTTGAAGTTCGCAGGCGGGGCTACCTCATCATGTGACCATGACCAACTCACGTCCGCTACATACTGTATGTATGTATGTATGTATATATATATGTACTGTATGTGTATGTGTGTGTGTGTGTATCACAGAGGCACTGAAAAAAAGAAATCGACCCTAAGCATATGGATAATAACCCTAATGTCATTCAAATTAGGTTAAACTTAGAAAATGAAGAAATAATCTGTAATTTCCCAAACCTATTTCAATATCCAATCAGCCTGGCGTCTTGATTCTTGCTTTCCAATATTCTGCTCAGAAGTCCTGCTCATATTCAGTTGAAGTCGGAAGTTTACATACACCTTAGCCAAATACATTTAAACTCAGTTTTTCACAATTCCTGACATTTAATCCTAGTAAAAATTCCCTATTTTATGTCAGTTAGGATCACCACTTATTTTAAGAATGTGAAATGTCAGAATAATAGTAGAGAGAATTATTTATTTCAGCTTTTATTTCATTCATCACATTCCCAGTGGGTCAGAAGTTTGCATACACTCAATTAGTATTTGGTAGTATTGCCTTTAACTTCTCTGATCTACGGATACCGGATGCGGGTTTGAATTCGACAACATACGGTGATCGCCACAAATAGTCATATTAAACATTCCTGAAAATACAAGTGTCTCACATGCTTCAAAAGCCTAGAATCTTGCTAATCCAACTGCGTTGTCAGATTGAAAAAAGGATTTACTGCGAAAGAATACGATGCGATTATCTAAGCAGCAAAGCCCAATACCAAACTACTCTTTCAACCAGCACATGCGTAACAAAATCGCAGATAGCAATGAAATAAATCGTTTACCTTTGAAGATCTTGCTCTGTTTGCAATCCCGAGGCTCATTGTTACACAATGAATGGTCTTTTGTTCGGTTAAATCCATTTTTATAGCCTAACACAAAACATTTTGTGAACGCTTATCTCGTTGAATTTCGTGTCATTCAATTTTCGACGAAACATTCAACGTAAATACACAGACTAAACCTGACTTTATCCAGTCATGTTTGGTTTCCTTGCAATCAACTGTTTGTTTGTAACACAACCAAACTTGATGGGTCATTTCGCGGGACGTATTGACCCAAAGAAACCGATTGGAAGACAACAAGTAACGACCTCATTGTGCACCAATTATATGACCGCTGTTTCGTTGATTGACTGTATTTTAACCCAATGACCACTGATCGTCTTGAAATCTAGCTGGGTAGATAGCCAATGAGCAGAGGTAAACGGCAATATGTAATGTTTGTGTTTTGGAAGACCAACCCATGTAGTAAACTCCGGCGTAAAGACCGTCATTCACCATTGAAGTTTCATACTGGAAGGAGCCAAACTCATTACGCACAGCACTGTTTCGGTAACAAGCATCTTCAGATGTTTATATATCGAAAATCATGGCGAATAAGTTAGGGAAAGCTAAATCTAAGACTAGATATACGAATGTAGACAAAATTATAGAGGAAATTGATCGTGAAAGTGAAACATATGCTTTTGGAAGACGACTCAGTTAGCGACCATGACTCAAATGGAAGCATATTTGTTTTGGACTGGTAAGTTCTTCTCATGCTAATGCCGTTGTTTGAAATTAATAATATAAAATATTATTTGTGATTGTTTTTACATTTTATTTGCAATATATAAAAATGTAATGAAATGTGTAAAGTACACATTGGCTATACTTCCTCCAGCGGCATGCTTCCTCAACTCAGTCTACATATTATGGATTAGAGGGAGCATGGTCGAGATGCGTGTGTCTGCCGCCAACGTGTCCATCCCCAACGTGTGTCCATCCCCCTCTGAAGCTGGTTCATCCAGCTGGACCCCTGCTGCCTCTGGCTCCACACCTCCCGGGCCATCTAGAGGTAAACTGTTCATATTTACTCTTGAGGGCTATAAAAATAGATTTGATTTGATAGAGGACTGAGGGTCTTCCAAATATTGAAAGTGTGTAAATAGTTACCCATGTTATTTTGTAAATGTATATATATTTTTTTTCCATATTTCCCCCCCCCATTTTTTCCTCCATTTTTTCCACTCCATTTTTTTTTTGGGGGGGGGGGGGTGTTTGAATACCATTTTGGTATTTTGTATATAGTTATTTGTTTCAAAATGTATACCTTCACCAATTTGGCCACTTGGGTACATTTGGGCTACTTGTGTGGGACACCTGGGTGACTTCATGATAAATGTCATGTAGCACACTCATTTTGGAAGTTATCATTTTGAAACTTTGCACAAGTACTGTTGCCCTCTTATGTTTTTCACTGAAATTGTCCCCATATTCATATCTGAATGTTTGTTTTATCTTGTTCATTTTAAAGATGATGATACAACAATTAAAAAGAAAAAACGTATGGTTTTTTCATTGTATTATCTAAACCAGATCTATTGTGTTATATTCTCCTACATTCAATACACATTTACACAAACTTCAGAGTGTTTTCTTTCAAATGGTACCAAGAATATGCATATCCTTGCTCCTGGGCCTGAGCTAAAAGCAGTTAGATTTGGGTATGTCTTCAGGCGGAAATTGAAAGAAGGGGGGGGTAGCTGTAAGAGGTTTTAAACTGTTTAACTTGGGTCAAACGTTTTGGGTAACCTTCCACAAGCTTCCCACAATAAATTGGATGAATTTTGGCCCATTCCTCCTGACAGAGCTGGTGTAACTGAGTCAGGTTTGTAGGCCTCCTTGCTCGCACACACTTTTTAAGTTCTGCCCACACATTTTCTATGGGATTGAGGTCAGGGTTTTGTGATGGCCACTCCAATACCTTGACTTTGTTGTCCTTAAGCCATTTTGCCACAACTTTGGAAGTATGCTTGGGGTCATTGTCCATTTGGAAGACCCATTTGCAACCAAGCTTTAATTTCCTGACTGATGTCTTGAGATGTTGCTTCAATATATCAACATAATTTCCCTGCCACATGATGCCATCTATTTTGTGAAGTGCACCAGTCCCTCCTGCAGCAAAGCACCGCCACAACATGATGCTGCCACCCCCATGCTTCACGGTTGGGATGTTTTTTTTTGGCTTGCAAGCCTCCCCCATTTTCCTCCAAACATAACGATTGTCATTATGGCCAAACAGTTCTAATTTTGTTTCATCAGACCAGAGGACATTTCTCCAAAAGTACGATCTTTGTCCACATGTGCAGTTGCAAACCGTAGTCTGGCTTTTTTATGGCGGTTTTTGAGCAGTGGCTTCTTCCTTGCTGAGCGGCCTTTCAGGTTATGTCGATACAGGACTTGTTTTACTGTGGATATAGATACTTTTGTACCTGTTTCATCCAGCATCTTCACAAGGTCCTATGCTGTGGTTCTGGAATGATTTGCACTTTTCGCACCAAAGTACGTTCATCTCTAGGAGACAGAACTCGTCTCCTTCCTGAGCGGTATGGCGGCTATCAGAAGCTTCTAAAGCCATGACATAATTTTCTGGAATTTTCCAAGCTGTTTAAAGGCACAATCAACTTAGTGTATGTAAACTTCTGACCCACTAGAATTGTGATGCAGTGAATTATAATTGAAATAATCTGTCTGTAAACAATTGTTGGAAAAAATTACTTGTGTCATGCACAAAGTAGATGTCCTAACCGACTTGCCAAAACTATAGTTTGTTTACAAGACATTTGTTAAGTGGTTGAAAAACTAGTTTTAATGACTCCAACCTAAGTGTATCTAAACCTCCGACTTCAACTGTCTGCTTTGATTGAGGGCTCCAATGTATGCCCCCGTATTGTCTAATATTAAACTCTGAATAATGCATACAATTCAGTTAGCAGCAACACACACACACATTATCCACAAATTATGTGGATGAAGGTCATGCTTAGGTGAATAAATGGCTACAGTTTACACTTTTTTAGTTATTTCATGAAATGTTGTTTTTAGAAAAGGCACGTTTTTTTTAAGTACCGGGGTGACCCCCGGGGGTGCCAGTTATCTTAGTAGAAGTTTATGGCATAGGGTTTCACAGAAGTGTGTTAAAATCCATGTAATCCGTTTCATTTAGAAATTCTTAAGTAATACTTAAAAACTAAGTGTAGTTGTCACTATTAATATCCACACTGAGGAGATGTGATGTAAAGTCCCTCTCTTTAACTCACCTGTATATTCACCATTATCATCCACACTATGAGGAGATGTGATGTAAAGTCCCTCTCTTTAACTCACCTGTATATTCACCATTAATATCCACACTATGAGGAGATGTGATGTAAAGTCCCTCTCTTTAACTCACCTGTATATTCACCATTAATATCCACACTATGAGGAGATGTGATGTAAAGTCCCTCTCTTTAACTCACCCCCACATTCATTTTCTCTGTTCTTTCTGTGTTGATCCTTTTCAATACAATCCATTATGTACAATTACACTAAATATTATTGAAATAATACAAGATTTTAAATCCCAGCAGTCTTTAAAATTACATTCAGGAGCAAAAGGTTTTCAATAGTTGTTTTTAATTCATAAAAAAATATAAATAAATTGGAATATAATATTGCAATGAAATATAACTAATAACATTAAATAACATTGGAATATAACATTTAATAACAATAACTTAACTAATTAACTCAGTGTAACATTGATGTGGCAACTCTCTTATGCTCTGCTATTGCACAAGTCTAATTTGTACATACAGTAGGTCACAAATAAAGCTATCCTCAGTCAAATTGGAGCTAAACTCCAGAGCTCACCTCCTGCACTGCTCACACCTAATCCAGTCCTCACCTGTAACTAAAAACAGGGGGAGAGATGCCATTTTAAAGCTCTCTCTTAAAAACGTAGCTAGCTATCTAGCTATATGACATAAAATGCTGTGTAAAAGCTAAAAGGCTATAAAGTAACATTAACTGTTAAGCTATCAGTCACTAGTGGAAACATTTACAACTGCAATTAAGTATGTTATCTTTTTAATGTATTTTACCTCAGACGATCTAGTAGTAAGGTTGCTAGCTAGCACTCCTAGCAGCTTATGCTAACTAGATTTATTTCTAAATTTTTCTCTCTAAACATGTGGATTCTTTATCTTAAGGATTTCCTTCTTGTACATTTAAAAAACAATTAACTTCATTGGAACATATCTACAACTTTTTATTTATTTAAAAAAGAGGTGGGAATACACACAATAACATTTACAGGCTTTATGCCTCTCGCAATATAATTCCCAACACAACCCAGCTCCCCTCTTCTTCCCAACACAACCCAGCTCCCTCTGCCTACCCACACAACCCAGCTCCCTCTTCCTCCCCACACAACCCAGCTCCCTCTTCCTCCCCACACAACCCAGCCCCCTCTTCCTCCCCACACAACCCAGCTCCCTCTTCCTCCCCACACAACCCAGCCCCCTCTTCCTCCCCACACAACCCAGCTCCCTCTTCCTTCCCACACAACCCAGCCCCCTCTTCCTCCCCACACAACCCAGCTCCCTCTTCCTCCCCACACAACCCAGCTCCCTCTTCCTCCCCACACACCACAGGTCCCTCTTCCTCCCTATACAACCCAGCTCCCTCTTCCTCCCCACACACCCCAGGTCCCTCTTCCTCCCCACACACCCCAGCTCCCTCTTCCTCCCCACACACCCCAGGTCCCTCTTCCTCCCCACACACCCCAGGTCCCTCTTCCTCCCCACACACCCCAGCTCCCTCTTCCTCCCCACACACCCCAGCTCCCTCTTCCTCCCCACACACCCCAGGTCCCTCTTCCTCCCCACACAACCCAGCTCCCTCTTCCTCTCCACACACCCCAGTTCCCTCTTCCTCCCCACACACCCCAGCTCCCTCTTCCTCCCCACACAACCCAGCTCCCTCTTCCTCCCCACACACCCCAGGTCCCTCTTCCTCCCCACACACCCCAGGTCCCTCTTCCTCCCCACACACCCCAGGTCCCTCTTCCTCCCCACACACCCCAGGTCCCTCTTCCTCCCCACACAACCCAGCTCCCTCTTCCTCCCCACACAACCCAGCCCCCTCTTCCTCCCCACACACCCCAGCTCCCTCTTCCTCCCCACACAACCCAGCTCCCTCTTCCTCCCCACACACCCCAGGTCCCTCTTCCTCCCCACACAACCCAGCTCCCTCTTCCTCCCCACAAAACCCAGCTCCCTCTTCCTCCCTACACACCCCAGCTCCCTCTTCCTCCCCACACAACCCAGCTCCCTCTTCCTCCCCACACACCCCAGCTCCCTCTTCCTCCCCACACAACCCAGCTCCCTCTTCCTCCCCACACACCCCCAGGTCCCTCTTCCTCCCCACACCCCCAGGTCCCTCTTCCTCCCCACACACCCCCAGTTCCCTCTTCCTCCCCACACAACCCAGCTCCCTCTTCCTCCCCACAAAACCCAGCTCCCTCTTCCTCCCTACACACCCCAGGTCCCTCTTCCTCCCCACACACCCCAGGTCCCTCTTCCTCCCCACACACCCCAGGTCCCTCTTCCTCCCCACACACCCCAGGTCCCTCTTCCTCCCCACACACCCCCAGGTCCCTCTTCCTCCCCACACTCCCAGGTCCCTCTTCCTCCCCACACAACCCAGGTCCCTCTTCCTCCCCACACAACCCAGGTCCCTCTTCCTAGACCATCATTATCTTCCAAAGCAACAACAGAACACCAGACAACCACAGAGGAGATGGAAAGCATACATGTGGTTTTAATGAATGACATGCTTCAACTATAAAACTTCCCAAAATGTATTTTGACCTTCACAAAGACAGCTACACAAACATAAAGTTAATCAAACTACAAAAATGGGACCAAAATATCATAGACCTACTATACATACAGTGCTTTCAGAAAGTATTCACACCCCTTGACTTTTACCATATTTTGATGTGTTAAAATGGATTTAATTGTCATGTTTAGGCAACAATCTAAACCAAATACTCTGTAATGTTAAAGTGGAAAAATATATATAATATTTGTAATTAGTTAAGTATTCAACCCCCTGCCAAAGGTGATGCTAGAATCACCTTCGGCAGTGATTACAGCTGTGAGTCTTTCTGGGTAAGTCTCTAAGAGCTTTGCACACCTGGATATATTTGCCCATTATTTATTGTTTAATTCTTCAAACTCTTCAAAGTTGGTTGTTGATCATTTATAGACAGCCCTTTTACCATCTTGCCATACATTTTCAAGTCAATTTAAGTCAAAACTAACTAGACCACTCAGGAACATACAATGTTGTCTTGATAAGCAACTCCAGTGTATATTTGGCCTTGAGTTTTAGGATATTGTCCTGCTGAAAGGTGAATTTGTCTCCCAGTGTCTATTGGAAAGCAGACTGAACAAAGTATTCCTCTAGGATTTTGCCTGTGCTTAGCTCTATTCCTTTTCGTTTTATCATAAAACAAAACATCTCCCTTGCTGATGACAAGAATACACATAACATGATGCAGCCACCACCATGCTTGAAAATATGAAGAGTAGTACTCAGTGATGTGTTGTGTTGGATTTGCACCAAACATAACGCTTTGTATTCAGGACAAAAAGTAAATTTCTTTGCTACATTTTTTGCAGGATTACTTTTAGTGCCTTATTGCAAACAGGATCCATATTTTAAATATTTGTATTCCGTACAGGCTTCCTTCTTTTCACTCTGTCATCGATGTTAGTATTGTGGAGTAACTACAATGTTATTGATCCATCCATTGGCATCATGGTGAAATCCCTGAGCAGTTTCCTTCCTCTCCGGCAACTGAGTTAGGAAGGGAGACAGTATTTTTGTAGTGACTGTGTGAATTGATACACCATCCAAAGTGTAATAAAAACTGCACCATGCTCAAAGGGATATTCACTGTCTGCTTTTTTTTTTACCCATCTACCAATAGGTGCCCTTCTTTGGGAACCATTGGAATACCTCCCTGTCATTGTGGATGAATCTGTGCTTGAAATCCACTGCTCGACTGAAAGACCTTACAGATAATTGTATGTGTGGGGTACAGAGATGTTGTAGTCATTTAAAAAGCATGTAAAAAAATATATAATGTCCATGCAACTTATTATGTGACTTGTTAAGCACTTATTATGTGACTTGCATTCAGACTGTGTGTGTGTGTGTGTGTGTGTGTGTGTGTGTGTGTGTGTGTGTGTGTGTGTGTGTGTGTGTGTGTGTGTGTGTGTGTGTGTGTGTGTGTGTGTGTGTGTGTGTGTGTGTGTGTGTGTGTGTGTGTGATTTATATTGTGGCAGATGTTTCTCCCCTCTCATGTCTGGCACTTGTGATTGCTTTTGAACTGTCAAACTTCAGGGAAAAAAGTTGTTTGTGATAATCATGTCACAGAATTCACACACACACACACACACACACACACACACACACACACACACACACACACACACACACACACACACACACACACACACACACACACACACCTGTAGACCTGTGTCTCTACCTAGACTTTAGCTCAGTGGGCTAACATGGTCGTGAGGAATCCATCCACACGTCTGGTAGCGTCTGTCTCAGGCTTTCCACCCCACATTATGAACAATGTGATGCTACTCTTCTTCTCCTCTCCAGCTGTTTTTCCGCTCTCACACACACTCCCTCGTTCTCTTTCTCTCTAAACTGGTGCAGCCACTAGAGCGATTGAAGCTGAGAGGTCAGCTGATGCTGAGAGAGAGAGAGAGAGAGAGAAAGAGAGAGAGAGAGAGAGAGAGAGAGAGAGAGAGAGAGGACTAAGCAAGAGAAAAAGGGGGAGAGAGAAAGTGGAGGGGAAAGAGAGCAAGGAAGAGAGAGAGGGAGTTGAGCAGTAGAGAAAGGATGAGAGAGAGGGAGAATTGAGAGACTCAGTTGTACATCAGTTGTTCTGCTGTAAATCGTGTGGGCCGCTGAGACCTGATTACCCCAAACACACACTGAACACATCAATATTCATCAAAGAGCAGCACAGCTCGGCAACGCACCACAACACAGCACCATAGATACTGTACCTCTCTCACCCAGTCTCTCTAACCAACAAAACACTACACTTCTACTCTATATTTTTGCCAGCCCAGTGCAATATAACTTGCATTCCAGACAGCCCTACTGTACGGTATGTTGAAGCAGAAAGCAGAAGTCTGAGCAAGACAAGGCTGCATTAACTCATCTCCCCATCGCTTCCCTTCACCATCATGTGATTAATGGATCCAACCTGCTAGCAGTGACAGCTGCAAGAACAAGCTTTGCGTGTGTGCACGTGTGTGTGTGTGTCGGCTGTGAAAGACCCATGCTCGGCATATGAGCGGACTCTCTGATGTCACACAGCATCAAGAGAAGCTGCTATTGCCATGTGTGATTCTCATCACATGCACACGCACACATGATTCTCCAGCCTAGAGAGGACATGCTAACAGAATACAGAACAGGGTATAATGTGCTGTAGTTTGTAGAGCTATTTAGTATGACGCACACAGCGTCTGGCTGCCAGTGTTCCGGCTGACTCTTTGATCTTTCTGAGATTCCGTCCGCTCTAAAGGGAATCCCACTGGGACCAACTCATCCCTCTGATGTCATCTCTCTATCTATCTATCTCTCTCTCTCTCGCTCTCTCTGTTCTCTCCCTAGTTCAGAAGAGGAAGTTGAAGTATTTCCGTCTCTATCTATTTACAGTAAGAGCCTAAAAAAAATATATATTTTTGTTCTGAACCGCTCTCAAGAGCCACATGGTGTGTGTGCGTTTATGTGCGTCTGTTTGTGTGTGTTTCTGGTCCTGTGAAGCTATAAGCTGTCCCAGCACCAGCGTCTCTATACCATTCTATTCCTTATCACCCTCAGAACACACTCCACTAGACAAAAGTGGGGAGAGAAAAGACCTGCACACACACACACACACACACACACACACACACACACACACACACACACACACACACACACACACACACACACACACACACACACACACACACACACACACACACACACACACACACTCTGTCCACAGCCCTGGTGTGACAGCAGAGATATGTTTAGTAGTAATAGGTCTGTAATGACTAAATCACCCCGGCAACAATGAAGCTCTATTTTCCTTTCAGAAGCAGAGGGGTATGGCTATGGGCAGTTAGTTAGCCACAGGGTGTGTATGGAGGCTGGTGGGAGGAGCAATAGGAGCACAGGCTCATTGTAATGATGGCTTCCACATGTTTGATGTGTTTGATACGTTACATTTGTTCCATTCCAGCCATTACAATGAGCCTGTCCTCGAATAGCTCCTCCCACCAGCCTCCTCGGTGTGTGTGTGTGTTTGTTCCCATCCTGATCTGACTAAAGTCTGTTTCTATCAGAGGAAAAAAGGTTCAAGGCTTATTCTCCCTCTCCTAAACCATAATCCTGCCTTTTTAAATGTACAAACGCTTCTACGTAACGCATCCAATTAGCTCAATGACTGGTGCATTAGCAGCAGATTATGAATGCTTATCACAAATTATTTTACAACCATACAAATATGGTTTCAAAAAGAAGCTTCATCAAATGTATTCTCTATGGCTGCGGTTGTCACAGCTATGCAAACACAACCCGTGACTAATTAAAAAGCATCTAGACGGAATTACTCCACTCCTCTCTTGTCCCCTTTTCCTTGGAACCTGACCAGTGTCTCTCAGCTCGAGTGAGGCTGCTCTCCATGGTGCTGAATCCCTCTCTCTCTTGATAAATCCACTTCAATCAATGTAGATGAAGGGGAGGAGACAGGTTAAAGAAGGATTTTTAAGCCTTGAGACAATTGAGACATGGATTGTGTATCTCCATGCCTTTATAGTAACCATGGTGCCCAAGCCTTCTAATGGTTGCCATGGTTTCTGGATGATGCCCTGGGCGCTCGATGGTAACCTGTTGGCCCTCGAATCGCCCCATACTGATTTTGTGTGTATGTGTGTGTTTGTCCCAGCGTGAAACCACCCCCACCCACTGAGTTAGCCTACCACAGAGCTCCTTGGCTGGGCTTGAAGCTGGGGACAGAGGGCCATGGAGCTCCATCTCAGGCCACAGGCTGAGGTACTGAGTGCACTGTAATGGATGACGCATAACTGCTGCCTTAATAACCATACAGTATACATACTATATATAGTATCTCACTGTGCATTCAGACTGTGTGTGTGTGTGTGTGTGTGTGTGTGTGTGTGTGTGTGTGTGTGTGTGTGTGTGTGTGTGTGTGTGTGTGTGTGTGTGTGTGTGTGTGTGTGTGTGTGTGTGTGTGTGTCTGTGTGTGTGTGTCTGTGTGTGTGTGTGTGTGTGTGTGTGTGTGTGTGCGTGCTTGCGTTACTGTTACAGCTCTGAGTATTCCAATGTGTCTCGTTTCATCTCCCTTCAGCCTCCAGAATCCAATAGGGTCAGAGATACCACTATACTGACAGGTTGGACAGAGATACAGGGCTATAGCCACTATACTGACAGGTTGGACAGAGATACAGGGCTATAGCCACTATACTGACAGGTTGGACAGAGATACAGGGCTATAGACACTATACTGACAGGTTGGACAGAGATACAGGGCTATAGCCACTATACTGACAGGTTGGACAGAGATACAGGGCTATAGCCACTATACTGACAGGTTGGACAGAGATACAGGGCTATAGACACTATACTGACAGGTTGGACAGAGATGCAGGGCTATAGACACTATACTGACAGGTTGGACAGAGATACAGGGCTATAGACACTATACTGACAGGTTGGACAGAGATACAGGGCTATAGACACTATACTGACAGGTTGGACAGAGATACAGGGCTATAGACACTATACTGACAGGTTGGACAGAGATACAGGGCTATAGACACTATACTGACAGGTTGGACAGAGATACAGGGCTATAGACACTATACTGACAGGTTGGACAGAGATACAGGGCTATAGACACTATACTGACAGGTTGGACAGAGATACAGGGCTATAGACACTATACTGACAGGTTGGACAGAGATACAGGGCTATAGACACTATACTGACAGGTTGGACAGAGATACAGGGCTATAGACACTATACTGACAGGTTGGACAGAGATACAGGGCTATAGCCACTATACTGACAGGTTGGACAGAGATACAGGGCTATAGACACTATACTGACAGGTTGGACAGAGATACAGGGCTATAGACACTATACTGACAGGTTGGACAGAGATACAGGGCTATAGACACTATTCTGACAGGTTGGACAGAGATACATGGCTATAGCCACTATACTGACAGGTTGGACAGAGATACAGGGCTATAGCCACTATACTGACAGGTTGGACAGAGATACAGGGCTATAGACACTATACTGACAGGTTGGACAGAGATACATGGCTATAGCCACTATACTGACAGGTTGGACAGAGATACAGGGCTATAGCCACTATACTGACAGGTTGGACAGAGATACAGGGCTATAGACACTATACTGACATGTTGGACAGAGATACATGGCTATAGCCACTATACTGACAGGTTGGACAGAGATACAGGGCTATAGCCACTGCACTGACAGGTTGGACAGAGATACAGGGCTATAGCCACTGCACTGACAGGTTGGACAGAGATACAGGGATGTAGCCACTATACTGACAGGTTAGACAGTGACAGCACACACTAGGCCTAATTGGCCTAAACATCAGTGAGAATGGAATAGGAGGGACCACAACACAGAGGTCAACAACACAGCCTAAAGGCCATATACTGTCCAGTAAAGCAACTGAAATTACCATCGGCTATTCAATATGGCTGTATCCATCTCGGTTTGAGGTCTTTTGAACATGGCTGAAAAAGGTGGATATGGGTCTCAGTCCTGGCCTTTGGTCACCCCTCAAATACAATCCCATCACCAGGATTGAATAGAAAGGAAATGGTTGATAAACCCGAGAGTGGGAAAAATCATCTTCGAACAGGTGTGTATCACAGATGCCACACACTGACACCTGCATACAAGGACAATCAAAACAGGTGCACTTAATATCGTTTCTCACACATGATTTCCCACTTGACCAGTCAAAGTGATAATACCATGGTACTGCTTCTCAGACATAAACACACACACACACACACACACACACACACACACACACACACACACACACACACACACACACACACACACACACACACACACACACACACACACACACACACACACACACACACACACACAGCCACAGTCAATACACCTCTTCACTGCTAAAACATGTCATTATGTTGCTATCCACTCAGGCATGTTTATGCATGTTGTGTCAGTTTATAAAAGAACAGGCGACTGTAACCAACCACGCGCCAGTCGACTAGCTGTATGGATGTGTATATTTTTTCCGCTGTGGTTCACACACAGATGATATCGTGTTCAGAGGCCGGACACTTACAATACATCAATGTCATGTGTGTAGACTCTATACAACCATTGAATTATATGATGCTAGAGAGGGAAAAATGCAGACCATATCATTTAGTGCACAGGCAGAAGAATGAACCAGACAAAGCTAGAAATGTGTGTCCAACATGAGATAACAGCTATTGTCCCTACTCCCTACTCCCTACTCCCTCACCTCATACACACACTCACACACTATCACACACATACACATATTCACACTCTCACACACACACTCACACTATCACACAAAAACACAATCTCACACATACACACTCTGATACACACACTCTTAAACGCACATCCCTCCCACCTCCTGACCCCTACGTGAGGGATAACTCTGGGATAGATTATTCCCAACTGGGGAAATCATGATGATCGTTGCGCAACAGGCATGGCTTCACTTTGATGCTCAATTAGCCTTGGGAGACCTGGCTAGCCCAACCAATTACCAATTTGCTGCGTCGGGGAGCACGACAGGCAGGCAGGCACAAACACTGTGCATGCGGCGCGGTCACCACAGACGTATCGCTATCACTGGGCCCTTGCTTGTATGCTAATGCTCCTTTCATTTGGTTAAAAAGCCACCATTGGAATAATTGATGATAAATATAGCACTGTACATCATGTTGTGATTTCTCCCTCTCTCTCTCTTTCATTCTCTCACAATTTTACTCTGCCTTTCTGTGTCTCCCTCTCTCTCTCAAGCACCAACTCTATCACTGTCTCTCAGTTTTTCTCTTTGTGTCACGCCCTGACCATAGAGAGCCTTTTATTCTCTATGTTGGTTAGGTCGGGGTGTGACTAGGGTGGGTTATTTGGTTATTGTATGTCTATGTTGGCCTGGTATGGTTCCCAATCAGAGGCAGCTGTTTATCGTTGTCTCTGATTGGGGATCATATTTAGGCAGCCTTTTCCCACTGTCACGTTCCTGACCTGTTTTTCCTTTTTCTTGTATTTATTTAGTTGGTCAGGGCGTGAGTTGGGGTGGGTTGTCTATGTGTTATTTTCTATGTTGGGATGTGTGTGTTCGGCCGGGTATGATTCTCAATCAGAGACAGCTGTCAATCGTTGTCCCTGATTGAGAATCATACTTAGGCAGCCTGGGTTTCACGTGTGTTTTGTGGGTGTTTGTATCTCGTGTCTGTATTCGTGCCACACGGGACTGTTTGTCGGTTCGTTTCTCTTTTGTCATTTTGTTTCATTAGTGTTCCGGTTATTTTGTTAATAAATAATCATGGACACAAACCACTCCGCATATTGGTCTGATCCTTCTCGCCTCTCCTCCTCGTCCGAGGAGGAGGATTACGACGACGGTTACAGCCACTGGGTTTTTGTGGGATCTTGTTTTTGGTTAGTTGCCCGTGAGCACGCCATTAGCTTCACGTTTCGTTTGTGCTTTATTGTTTTTTTGTGCCGGTTCACTAAATAAATATGTTGAACCCATACCACGCTGCACTTTGGTCCGACTATCCTTACAACGATGTTTGTGACACTTTGTCTCTCTCTGCCTCCCTCTACCCTTCTCCCTCTATCTCTCTTCCTCCAGAATGGAGGGATATGTGAGGGAGGAGGAAGAGAGGGAGACCCATCGCAGAGTGACTCATTAGGAGACAGAAAGAGGGACTACTGGCTAGCTGGCCACTGGCTACATCCCAAATATTTCTCAACAGCACCCTGCTCTCAACTCCCCTTTCCTTGTACCCACTCCTTGTTTCCTCTCCTTTTTTCCTTTCCTTGGTCCTTAGTCTCCTTTCTTAGGACCTTTCCAATTCTCTTGTCCTTGTTCTTGCTAACGTTGTGTGTCATTAAAACCTCTACCACTTCTCTCTCCCGGATCCGGGATCCCCCCATCAAAAAAGCTGACTAGCATAGCCTAGCCTAAAGCCACAGGGATATCATATAATAAAATGTTCATGAAATCACAAGTCCAAGACACCAAATGAAAGATACACATCTTGTGAATCCAGCCATCATTTCTGATTTTTAAAATGTTTTACAGGGAAGACACAATATGTAAATCTATTAGCTAACCACGATAGCAAAAGACACAACTTTTTTTTCTCCACCATTTTTTCCTGCATAGGTAGCTATCACAATTTCGACCAAATAAAGATATAAATAGCCACTAACCAAGAAACAACTTCATCAGATGACAGTCTGATAACATATTTATTGTATAGCATATGTTTTGTTAGAAAAATTTGCATATTTCAGGTATAAATCATAGTTTACCATTGCAGCCACCATCACAACTCTCACCAAAGCGACTAGAATAACTACAGAGAGCAACGTGAATTAGCTAATTACTCATCATAAAACATTTCTTAAAAATACACAGCGTACAGCAAATGAAAGACACAGATCTTGTGAATCCAGCCAATATTTCAGATTTTCAAAGTGTTTTACAGCGAAAACACAATATAGCGTTATATTAGCTTACCACAATAGCAAACATCACAACAGCATTGATTCAGGCCAACAATAGCGATAACGAATAAACCACCAAAATATATTAATTTTTTCACTAACCTTCTCAGAATTCTTCAGATGACAGTCCTATAACATCATATTACACAATGCATATAGAGTTTGTTCGAAAATGTGCATATTTAGCGCCACAAATCGTGGTTATACAATGACAAAAGTAGCAAAGCTGCCCAGAAAATGTCAGGAGAAATCTTTGAAGAGGCACCTATTCTAATCAGTAACTATTCCAAAACTTGACTAAAAAATACAGGTTGGACAGCAATTGAAAGACAAATTAGTTCTTAATGCAATCGCTGGGTTACATTTTTAAAATTAACGTTACTTCAAAATACAGCGTGCGATAAAGCGAGGCTGCACTGCAATTAATGGCGGCTTATGCATTTGACATTTTTCAACAGAACAACGAATTATCAGCATAAATAGTTCTTACTTTTTGATGAACTCTCATCAGAATCTTGGGAAAGGTGTCCTTTGTCCAAAAGAATCGTTGCTAGGTTGTATAACGTCCTCTTCAACGCTGCAATTAGCAGTAAACATTAGCATGCGAGAGAGAGATACCCAACCCCCTAGAACGCCAGGAAATGAAATACCCGAAAATCGCAATATACTGACATAAACTGATATAATTCGGTTTAAAATAACAAGATTATGATGTCTTTAAAGCCTATATCGAATAAAAACACAGCCGGAAATTTCTAAGATCTATAACCGATGGTTCTAGTACAATATGCCAAGGTCCTCAGTGCGTCAGAGCGAAGAGGGAAAAGAACAGACACGTCTTTGCCAAGTGATTTATAACCTTTGAGATCTACGTAGAGACTCCATTTCAAGTCTCCCTATTCGCTAACATCCAGGGGAAGGCGTATGCAGTGCATCTCAACCAATAGAAGACAGGCAGATTTATACACAGGTCTCAGAGCAGCTTGCAAAATTTGGCATTCTCACATACACATAGGAAAATTGCTCTAAGTCCAGTTCTGTTTCACTCACAGATATAATTCAAACGGTTTTAGAAACTAGAGAGTGTTTTCTATCCAATAGTAATAATAATATGCATATTGTACGAGCAAGAATTGAGTACGAGGCAGTTTAATTTGGGAACGTAATTATTACAAAGTGCTAACAGCACCCCCTAATGACAAGAAGTTTTAAATCTATCCTCCTGGCATTCCCTTACAGGCTGCCTTCTATTGTTGTTTTGCATGAGACTATTCTCACCACAGCCCTGGTCTACAACACCATACCTCCTGGACCATCAGGTCTACAACACCACACCACCTGGACCACCAGGACAACAACACCACAGCTCCTGGACCACCAGGTCTACAACACCACATCCCCTGGACCACCAGGTCTACAATACCACACCTCCTGGACCACCAGGTCTACAACACCATTCCCCCTGGACCACCAGGTCTACAACACCACACCACCTGGACCACCAGGTCAACAACACCACAGCTCCTGGACCACCAGGTCTACAACACCACACCCCCTGGACCACCAGGTCTACAACACCACACCCCCTGGACCACCAGGTCTACAACACCACACCTCCTGGACCACCAGATCAACAACACCACACCTCCTGGACCACCAGGTCTACAACACCACACCTCCTGGACCACCAGGTCTACAACACCATTCCCCCTGGACCACCAGGTCTACAACACCATACCCCCTGGACCACCAGGTCTACAACACCATAGCCCCTGGACCACCAGGTCTACAACACCATACCTTCTGGACCACCAGGTCTACAACACCACACCCCCTGGACCACCAGGTCTACAACACCACACCTCATGGACCACCAGGTCAACAACACCATACCCCCTGGACCACCAGGTCTACAACACCATACCCCCTGGACCACCAGGTCTACAACACCATACCTCCTGGACCACCAGGTCTACAACACCACACCTCCTGGACCACCAGGTCTACAACACCACACCTCCTGGACCACCAGGTCTACAACACCATACCTCCTGGACCACCAGGTCTACAACACCACATCTCCTTGACCACCAGGTCTACAACACCATACCTCCTGGACCACTAGGTCTACAACACCATACCCCCTGGACCACCAGGTCTACAACACCACACCTCCTGGACCACCAGGTCTACAACACCATACCTCCTGGACCACCAGGTCTACAACACCACACCCCCTGGACCACCAGGTCTACAACACCATACCCCCTGGACCACCAGGTCTACAACACCACACCTCCTGGACCACCAGGTCTACAACACCATACCTCCTGGACCACCAGGTCTACAACACCACACCTCCTGGACCACCAGGTCTACAACACCACACCACCTGGACCACCAGGTCTACAACACCATACCACCTGGACCACCAGGTCTACAACACCACACCTCCTGGACCACCAGGTCTACAACACCATACCACCTGGACCACCAGGTCTACAACACCACACCCCCTGGACCACCAGGTCTACAACACCATACCACCTAGACCACCAGGTCTACAACACCACACCTCCTGGACCACCAGGTCTACAACACCATACCACCTGGACCACCAGGTCTACAACACCACACCTCCTGGACCACCAGGTCTACAACACCATACCTCCTGGATCACCAGAGTATGCCTATAGACAAGCACAGGAGTATGACAGAGCTGATGTACAGCACCAGTCAAAAGTTTGGACACACCTACTCATTAAAGTGTTTTTCTTTATTTTTACTATTTTCTACATTGTAGAATAATAGTGAAGACATCAAAACTACAAAATAACACAAATGGAATCATGTAGTAACCAAAAAAGTGTCATCTGATGCAGCACTCCATCACTCTCCTTCTTGGTCAAATAAACCTTACACAGCCTGTAAGTGTGTTGGGTCATTATCCTGTTGAAAAACAAATGACAGTCCCACTAAGCGCAAACCAGATGGGATGGTGTATCACTGCAGAATGCTGCGGTAGCCATGCTGGTTAAGTGTGCCTTGAATTCTAAATAAATCACAGACAGTGTCACAAGCAAAGCACCACCACACCATCACACCACCTCCTCCATGCTTCACAGTGGGAACCACACATGCAGAGATCATCCGTTCACCTACTCTGTGTCTCACAAACACACAGCGGTTGGACTCATCAGACCAAAGGACAGATTTCCACCGGTCTAATGTCCATTGCTCGTGTTTCTTGTTTCTCTTCATGGTTTTTGCGACTGCACTTGAAGAAACTTTCAAAGTTCTTGACATTTTCCAGATTGACTGACCTTCATGTCTTAAAGTAATCATGGACTGTCGTTTCTCTTTGATTATTTGAGCTGCTCTTGCCATAATATGGACTTGGTCTTTTACCAAATAGGGCTATCTTCTGTATAAAACCCCTACCTTGTCACAACACAACTGATTGACTCAAACGCATTAAGAAGGAAAGAAATTCCACAAATTAACTTTTAAGGCACACCTGTTAATTGAAATGCATTCCAGGTGACTATCTCATGAAGCTGGTTGAGATAATGTCAAGAGTGTGCAAAGCTGCCATAAAGGAAAAGGGTGGCTACTTTGAAAAATCTCAAATATAAAATAAATGTTGATTTGTTTAACACTTCTTTGGTTACTACATGATTCCATTTGTGTTATTTCATAGTTTTGATGTCTTCACTACAATGTAGAAAATACTAAAAATAAAGAAAACCCTTGAATGAGTAGGTGTGTCCAAACGTTTGTCTGGTACTGTACATATACAGCGGAAGTGGGAGGAGCAACAGTGAGTTTAATCAGAGAGGAAGAGGTGAAGCGAGAGGATTTACTCCGCCCAAAATCTGTCCGTGTGTGATAAGCCCTTTCTTCTATGGAGGTCTATGAGAGAGTGTGGAATTATGTGAAGCTTATTTGATCGAATAGAACTGTTGTAATGTTAATGGCTGTTACAAATGTACTGATATAAGTGGATGCACATGGCATTCCAGCAACTTTGAGAAAAACTACTTAGTTGTGCCTGTTGTTCACACGTGTATCTGCCCTCTTATTGGCTAGAATGATTCCACCTGATCTGGCCTCCTCCCGCCTGCCTTCCATCGTTGAGGACATGTATTTCCATTGTTAGAGTGGTCATTCGACTATCTTGTCAATATAATAGATCATCTTTGGTTTAATGGCGCATGGCATGTATCTTCATTCTCTACATGGCCAGGGTAATGGAGATAATTGTATAGGCATTCAGCAGTAGCATGTTCATGCCTGTATGTCATTATCATTATGCAAGCTCATATATACATCCTATCATGAATACTAGAGTCGACTGAACTGATATAAATATGGAACAATCAACAAATGTCAAAGGTCATTCATAGATGTGTGGAATGATAGTCTTAAACCACAGCACACATAGAAAAGATAATTCAGACTCAGATTTAGCCTCTCTATCGCTTCATCATTTGACATGCACACACACGCGCACACACACTCAAAGAAAACACTAACTCCCAGGGAAACGTTCTGGAACAGTGTCAGCATTCTGTCATGTGATGGGTTGCCAATGAACTGGGCCGGCAGATCAATAGACCAACCGACAGGTTCTTCAACACAAAACACCTTCACTCCCGTCGCAGAGAGACAGAAGGGATATATTCACCTCGCTGTGCATTCATCTGCACACATAATGAAGGACAAGGTGCCTCACGCCCACTGCACATAAAGAGGCTAATATTTAGGAAATTACTAGGTTGGATAGCTAGAGGGAGAGAGAGAGACAGAGACAGAGAGATTCAGCACCATGGATAGTAGCCTCAACGCTTGCATTTGAAGAGATTGTATGTGGGTGTGTGTGTGTGTGTGTGTGTGTGTGTGTGTGTGTGTGTGTGTGTGTGTGTGTGTGTGTGTGTGTGTGTGTGTGTGTGTGCGCATGTGTGTGTGTGCGCATGTGTGTGTGTGTGCGCATGTGTGTGTGTGTGCGCATGTGTGTGTGTGTGTGCGCATGTGTGTGTGTGTGTGCGCATGTGTGTTTCTTTGCATGCATGCGTGCAAGATGACTCGACATTGAGTTGATGGATCCTCTTAAGGTTCCTTAAGGAGATTTGTCAATGGTGCCAAATTCGTTATTGATGTTGGTGCCCAAAATAATACACTTACAGAAACTCTATTTTATTTACATTGGTTAAGCAGAAGGGCCTTGATACTAGTGGTACTGATGCTCCTGGGTATGCACTCTGCTCCAACCCAGCTGATCTATGTATAGATGGAAATGCCCTGACAATCTGAAGGCATGCCAAACATCACCCCCACCCTACTTTTTTCTTCCCCCTCCTCCACTTCTTCTCCATCCCCAAGTGAAAATACTGCGCTGTGCCAAACAGCCGATGCAAAACCCTCCCTAACCCCCGCCACAGCTATCGATTAAACCAAGACAGTGGTGAGAAACGGAGACCTCTCATTTCTCCCTGCTTTTATCACCACCCCAAACACCATCCATCTCTTTCCTTCTGTTTCTCGCGCCTGTCTATGCAGGTGCATCGTTCCGTTTTAGATTTACACTAATCTCCAATGGACGCTAGTCTATTTAAGCAGTATTCCATGTAGAACAATATCAAAAGAGTATACAGCTACTGTATGTATGAATTTGTTTTAGTTAACATTTTCACTCTCTCTCTCTCTCTCTCTAAATCTCTCACGCGCTGCCGACGGTTAGCTAAATTTGGGTCAGTCGGTGTAGTGAACTCGAGCCAAATCCTCACGCGCAGAACCGCCTCGGGTGAGCGAGCTCAGCTCTGTCAGAAATGAACGGATTTCCCCATCACCACGTTTCCTTCCTAATCATATCTACATGAAACCTACATGACGGGCTATAAACCTATTATCAAGTTAGTGTTTATGCATCTTTAAGCTACTTCACATAACCGCTTCAACTGCGAACACAATTCTGCAACGGAAAAACGACACGCATCAACAACATCCCGGTTCACATTCGTCCTCTCCCGGGGTAGGCTAGAACACCTATTCTCCCAATCTTCACTATGACAAGGTGGAAGAGTAAGAAAATGAGGAGGAGGAGGAAAGGAAGCTTAGAATAAACACAGTAAAGCGGGATGACGTTGCACTTACCGAAATAAAATCCTGGGTTACGTCAACAACGACACTTATTATCCACGTCTTCCCTTGGCAGCTTTCAATAGTATGCTGTGTGCTCAGAACGGAACCGCTCTCTCACTGTTCCCTGCAGGGGGTCTGGGGGTGGACCGACCATTCGCTGGATGCTTGCCGGTACAGGCATAGGCGGGGAGAGGAGAAAAAGAGGAGGCGGCGAAGCGGTGGTAGGCTACAAAGCAAAAGACTGGAGCGAAGTACTGCTGCGCACTGGAACGAGAGGCAAGAACGCTGGAGAGGCAGGCTAGGCAGCTCCCCCGGTCTGTAGCTAACACACATACTACACGCACACACGCACCGCAGCATCCAGATTGAGGCTCACATGTAGAAAGAGTGCCATCTTCAGGTTGTGAGAGAAGCATCTCTTCTAACTAGAATTAATGGGGAGAAATACACTGCTCAAAAAAATAAAGGGAACACTTAAACAACACAATGTAACTCCAAGTCAATCACACTTCTGTGAAATCAAACTGTCCACTTAGGAAGCAACACTGATTGACAATAAATTTCACATGCTGTTGTGCAAATGGAATAGACAACAGGTGGAAATTATAGGCAATTAGCAAGACACCCCCAATAAAGGAGTGGTTCTGCAGGTGGTGACCACAGACCACTTCTCAGTTCCTATGCTTCCTGGCTGATGTTTTGGTCACTTTTGAATGCTGGCGGTGCTTTCACTCTAGTGGTAGCATGAGACGGAGTCTACAACCCACACAAGTGGCTCAGGTAGTGCAGCTCATCCAGGATGGCACATCAATGCGAGCTGTGGCAAGAAGGTTTGCTGTGTCTGTCAGCGTAGTGTCCAGAGCATGGAGGCGCTACCAGGAGACAGGCCAGTACATCAGGAGATGTGGAGGAGGCCATAGGAGGGCAACAACCCAGCAGCAGGACCGCTACTTCCGCCTTTGTGCAAGGAGGAGCAGGAGGAGCACTGCCAGAGCCCTGCAAAATGACCTCCAGCAGGCCACAAATGTGCATGTGTCTGCTCAAACGGTCAGAAACAGACTCCATGAGGGTGGTATGAGGGCCCGACGTCCACAGGTGGGGGTTGTGCTTACAGCCCAACACCGTGCAGGACGTTTGGCATTTGCCAGAGAACACCAAGATTGCCAAATTCGCCACTGGCACCCTGTGCTCTTCACAGATGAAAGCAGGTTCACACTGAGCACATGTGACAGACGTGACAGAGTCTGGAGACGCCGTGGAGAACGTTCTGCTGCCTGCAACATCCTCCAGCATGACCGGTTTGGCGGTGGGTCAGTCATGGTGTGGGGTGGCATTTCTTTGGGGGGCCGCACAGCCCTCCATGTGCTCGCCAGAGGTAGCCTGACTGCCATTAGGTACCGAGATGAGATCCTCAGACCCCTTGTGAGACCATATGCTGGTGCAGTTGGCCCTGGGTTCCTCCTAATGCAAGACAATGCTAGACCTCATGTGGCTGGAGTGTGTCAGCAGTTCCTGCAAGAAGAAGGCATTGATGCTATGGCCCCGTGTGGCTCAGTTGGTAGAGCATGGCGCTTGCAACGCCAGGGTTGTGGGTTCGATTCCCACGGGGGGCCAGTACAAAAAAAGTATGAATGTATGTACTTGTAAATCGCTCTGGATAAGAGCGTGTGCTAAATGACTTAAATGTAAATGCTATAGACTGGCCCGCCCGTTCCCCAGACCTGAATCCAATTGAGCACATCTGGGACATCATGTCTCGCTCCATCCACCAATGCCACGTTGCACCACAGACTGTCCAGGAGTTGGCGGATGCTTTAGTCCAGGTCTGGGAGGAGATCCCTCAGGAGACCATCCGCCACCTCATCAGGAGCATGCCCAGGCGTTGTAGGGAGGTCATACAGGCACGTGGAGGCCACACACACTACTGAGCCTCATTTTGACTTGTTTTAAGGACATTACATCAAAGTTGGATCAGCCTGTAGTGGGGTTTTCCACTTTAATTTTGAGTGTGACTCCAAATCCAGACCTCCATGGGTTGATAAATTTGATTTCCATTGATAATTTTTGTGTGATTTTGTTGTCAGCACATTCAACTATGTAAAGAAAAAAGTATTTAATAAGAATATTTCATTCATTCAGATCTAGGATGTGTTATTTTAGTGTTCCCTTTATTTTTTTTGAGCAGTGTATATGCGTGATCGTGTGCGTGCGTGCGATATTACTGGACATTGAGTTGATGGATCGTCTAAAGGTTCCTCAATGAGCCTAAATGAAATTCGTTATTAATAATACACTAACAGAAACACTTTTTTTTACACTGGTTAAGCAGAAGGGCCTCCCCCCACCCTACTTTCTTCTTCCCCCTCCTCCACCTCTTCTCCATCCCCAAGTCAAAGTACTGTGCTGTGCCAAATAGCCGATGCAAAACCCTCCCTAACCCTCGCCACAGCTATCGATTAAACCAAGACATAGGGGAGAAACGGAGAAAGGGAGACTTCTCAATTCTCCCTGCATCTTCAGGTTTGAGAGAAGCATCTCTCCTAATGGTGAGAGATATAACAAATTATTATTGTGTAAAATTCAGAAAGCCAAAGTGCATAAGGTTTAAGGAGGAAAACATTAATAGTTGACTTGGGGCTTGGTTGAAACTACGGTTTTAGTGACTGTAAAGCATCACACTTTAAAACAAGTTGATCATTCATTCATGAAGATTGGTGAAAGTCCCACATTGATAAGTTTGCACAGGTACAAACACACACAAAGGACTCCCAACACCAGTGGTCAAATCAAATCAAATTTTATTGGTCACATACACATATTTAGAAGATGTTATTGCGGGTGTAGCAAAATGCTTGTGTTCCTAGCTCCAACAATGCAGTAGTATCTAACAATTCACAACAATACACACAAATATAAAAGTAAAAGAATGGAATTAAGAAATATATAAATATTAGGACGAGCAATGTCGGAGTGGCATTGACTAAAATACAGTGGAATAGAATACAGTAGAATAGTATATACATATGAAATAAGTAAAGCAGTATGCAAACATTATTAAAGTGACTAGTGTTCCATTATTAAAGTGACCAGTGATTACATGTCTATGTATACAGGGAAGCAGGTTGAGTCACCGGGTGGCAATGGAGTAAAGTACTTACACTACCGTTTAAAAGTTTAGGGTCACTTAGAAATGTCCTTGTTTTTGAAAGAAAATTAAAAAAAATGTGTCTATTAAAATAAGATTAAATTGATCAGAAATACAGTGGAGACATTGCTAATGTTGTAAATGACTATTGTAGCTGGAAACGGCAGATTTTTTATGGAATATCTACATAGGCGTACAGAGGCCCATTATCAGCAACCATCACTCCTGTGTTCCAATGGCACATTGTGTTAGCTAATCGAAGTTTATAATTTTAAAAGGCTAATTGATCATTAGAAAACCCTTTTGCAATTATGTTAGCACAGCTGAAAACTGTTGTGCTGATTTAAAGAAGCAACAAAACTGCCAAGAAACTGAAGATCTCGTACAACGCTGTGTACTACTCCCTTCACAGAACAACGCAAACTGTCTCTAACCAGAATAGAAAGAGGAGTGGGAGGCCCTGGGGGCACAACTGAGCAAGAGGACAAGAACATTAGAGTGTCTAGTTTGAGAAATAGATGCCTCACAAGTTCTCAACTGGCAGCTTCATTAAATAGTACCCGTAAAACACCAGTTTCAATGTCAACAGTGAAGAGGCGACTCCGTGATGGTGGCCTTCTAGGCAGAGTTCCTCTGCCCAATGTCTGTGTTCTTTTGGCCATTTAATCTTTTATTTTTTTGGGCCAGTCTGAGATATGGCTTTTTCTTTGCAACTCTGCCTAGAAGGCCAGCACTCCGGAGACGCCTCTTCACTGTTGATGTTGAGACTGGTGTTTTGCAGATACTATTTAATGAAGCTGCCAGTTGAGGACTTGTGAGGCATTGCCATGCAGTCATGGGTGAACAGGGAGTACAGGAGGGGGCTGAGCACGCACCCTTGTGGGGCCCCTGTGTTGAGGAACAGCAAAGTGGAGGTGTTGTTTCCCACCTTCACCACCTGGGGGTGGCCCGTCAGGAAGTCCAAGACCCAGTTGCACAGGGCGTGGTTCAGACCCAGGGCCCGAGCTTAATGATGAGCTTGGAAGGTACTATGGTGTTGAAGGCTGAGCTATCGTCAATGAACAGCATTCTTACATAGGTATGCCTCTTTTCCATATGGGATAGGGCAGTGTGCAGTGCCATGGTGATTGAATCATCCCTTGATCTATTTGGGACTGATGCAAATTGAAGTGGGTCTAGTGTGTCAGGTAAGGTAGAGGTGATATGATCCTTAACTAGCCTCTCAAAGCACTTCATGATGACAGAAGTGAGTGCTATGGGGCGATAGTCACTTAGTTCAGTTACCTTTGCTTTCTTGGGTACAGGAACAATGGTGGACATCTTCAAGCAAGTGGGAGCAGCAAACTGGGATAGGGAGGGTTTGAATATGTCCTTAACCACTACAGTCAGCTGGTCTGTGCATGTTCTGAAGATACGGCTAGGGTTGCCGTCTGGGCCGGCAGTCTTGCGAGGGTTAACACGCTAAATGTCTTACTCACTTGCCACGGAGAATGAGAGCCCACAGTCCTTGGGAGCGGGCCATGTCGGTGACACTGTGTTATCCTCAAAGTGGGCGAAGAACGTGTTTAGCTCGTCCGGGAGCAAGACGTCGGTGTTCGCAACATGGCTGTTTTTTCATTTGTAATCCGTGATTGTTTGTAGACCCTGCCACATACGTCTCGTGCCTGAGCCGTTGAATTGCGACTCCACTTTGTCTCTGTACTGATATTTTGCCTGTTTGATTGCCTTACAGAGGGAATAAGTACACTGTTTGCATTCGACCACATTTCCAGTCACCTTGCCATGGATAAATGCAGGGGTTCTCGCTTTCAGTTTTGCGCGAATGCTGCCGTTTATCCACGGTTTCTGGTTTAGGTAGGTTTTAATAGTTACCGTGGGTACAACGTCCCCTATACACTTCCTGATTAACTCAGTCACATGTCCGAGTATACATCAATGTTATTCTCAGAGGCTACCCGGAACATATCCCAGTCCGCATGATCAAAACAATCTTGAACCATGGATTCCGATTGGTCAGACCAGCGTTGAATAGACCTTAGCACGGGTACTTCCTGTTTGAGTTTCTGCCTATAGGAAGGGAGGCGCAAAATGGAGCCATGATCTGATTTGCCAAAGGGAGAGCGGGGGAGGGCCTTGTAGGCATCCCGGAAGGGGGAGTAGCAGTGATTGAGTGGTTTAACAGTGCGAGTACTACAGTCAATGTGTTGATAGAACTTCGTTAGCGTTTTCCTCAAATTTGTTTTGTTAAAATCCCCAGCTACAATAAATCCGGCCTCAGGATATGTGGTTTCCAGTTTGCACAAAATCCAGTGTAGTTCCTTGAGGGTTGTCGTGGTATCGGCTCGAGGGGGAATATACACGGCTGTGACTATAACCGAAGATAATTCTATTTGTAGGTAATACGGTCAGCATTTGATTGTGAGGTATTCTAGGTCGGGTGAACAAAATTACTTGAGTTTCTGTACGATATCACAATCACACCATGAGTAGTTAATCATGAAACATACACCACCACCTTTCTTCTTCCCAGAAAGTTCTTTATTACTGTCTGAGCGATGTACTGAGAACCCAGATGGCTGTATGGACGGGGACAGTATATCCTGAGAGAGCCTTGAGTCTGTGAAACAGTATGTTACAGTCCCTGATGTCTCTCTGGTAGGAAATCCTTACCCTGAGCTTGTCTACTTTATTGTCCAGAGACTGAACATTAGCAAGTAATGTACTCGGAAGCGGTGGATGGCGTGCAGGCCTCCTGAGTCGGACTAGAAGTCCACTCCGAATACCTCTTCTCTGCCGGCGGTGTCTTGGAGCAGCTAATGGGATAAGTTGCCCTGGGGGGTACGAACAGAGGATCCAATTCGGGAAAGTCGTATTCCTGGTCGTAATGCTAGTGAGTTACCGCCCCTCTGATATCCAAAAGTTATTTCCGTCTGTTTGTAATAACACAAAAATGTTTCTGGGCTAATAATGTAAGAAATAACACACAAAAAAAACAATATACTGCAAAGTTGCTTAGGAGCTAGAAGCAGAGCTGCCATGTCTGCCATCTTGCTAGTATCTATATATTTGGTCCAAGGTCGTTCAGTGCTGCAGATAATGGAGTAGTAGGCTAGCAGTAGTTCACATGGTGCTGAGCTGGTCATGGTCTCTCTCATGAGGTAGATTTTTGATGATAGTTCTCGTTTTTTTTGGTTTTTCTCTGTCTGTCTGTCCAGCCTGGTAGCAACTGTTAAGCATCAGTCTGGTACGCTTTTCTAAAAGATAGTGAAGCATAAGTCAATACATTGCATTCAAGGCAAAAAGTTGATGATAAATCTGCGATGGGAAAATTTGTGAAAGACTCAGGTAGACATGTCTCGGTCAATCCCTCCTCTCTCTCTCTCTTCTATCTCTACCTCCTCTCTCCCTCCTCTCCCTCGCTCTCTCTCACCCTTCCTCTTCTATCTTCCCTCCTTCACCCTCCTTCACCCTCTCTCTCTCCTGTCTCTCCCTCACTCCCCCCTTCTCTTTCCCCCCCTCCATTCTCTCTCCCTGCTCTCTCCCTCCTCCACCCCTCTCCCACCTCCACAGACAGGATATTGATGCACAGATAGTCTGTCTGTCTATCAGTTGACTCTCTTTCACCCTTCTCTCTGTCTCCCTCCTCCACCCTCCATTCTCTCTTCCTCTTTCTTTATCTCCCTCCCCCTCCTCTCATCTCTCTCCCATCTCTCTCTCTCTCCCCCTCCTCTCTCCCACCTCCACAGATGGCTGTCTGTCTGAGTCTTTCACCAATTTACCCTTTGCAGCTTTATCACCAATTGTTTTGCCTTGAATGCAATGTACACCTCATGTGTACTCCTCATGTATGCCTCATGATGAATATCTTTTTGCAAAAGCATACCGGACTGACACTTAACAATGATATCATGTTGGCAGGGCAGTGTGCAGACCTTTCAAGGGGCAGGTGCTCAAAATTTAAAAAAAAAATTTAATAACATTTTTAAGCATAGGCCTATTTATTTCTGCAACAACACACTCACTAATTACAAATTTTAAGTTACAGTGCCTCCTAAAGACATGATTGACATCGGGGAAAAGAGGTACATTGTATCAGCTGATCATTGATATTGATGTTAATCTGCTAGTTAGCTAGCTCAATTATTTGTTTTACTCATTATGATTTATCTTTAATGCTCTTAAATAATAACTTCATAATATAATATTCAGAATCTTCTAACTCATGATATATGGCCAGCTGGCTAGTGGCTTGTGTGACTATTGTAGTATATGGTGGTTGGCGAGAGTCTAGACTAGCTGTGTTGCTGCTGTCTTGACACACGTGTGCAACTCCCGATTGAAGAAGGGATGGAGTTGGGTTGGAGGGTTGTACAGCCACTCCTCTCTATGTCTTTTTGCCTCTCTGCTGCGCGTTGGCTATCAACCAACCAGACCGAATACTGATCTTGATGTAAATCAAGTGTTATCAAGTGTTGATCAAGTGTTATGCTGCTGTGGCAGTACTGTTGATTTTTAAACTAGGTAGCTATATTTAAAATAATATATACAGTACCAGTCAAAAGTTGACACACCTACTCATTCCAGGGTTTAGCTTTATTTTTACTATTTTCTACAATGTAGAATAATAGTGACTACATCAACACTATGTAATAACACTTATGGAATCATGTAGTAAACAAAAAAGTGTTCAACAACTATATTTTATATTTGAGATTCTTCAAAGTAGCAACCCTTTGCCTTGATGACAGCTTTGCACACTCTTGGCAAGGGAGCCTGACGAACCGGCTGAGGCATGGAGGCCTGATGAGCTAGCTGAGGCATCCCCGGTAGCTTCGGCAATGGAAGCCTGACGAGCCAACCGAGGCTTGTAAACCTATCGAGCCGGCTGACACATAGAAGCCTAACGAGCCAGCTGCCCTTGGACCCAACGTCACCAAAAATCCTATTGCTTCCCTTTGGCGAGGCGTTATACTGTAACGTCTGAGGAAAGAACCAAAGGGAATGACAGATATAGGGGAGGTAATCAGGAAGGTGATGGAGTCCAGGTTAGTCTCATGAGGCACAGGTGCGCGTAACGATGGTGACAGGTGTGCATAATAATGAGTAAACTGGCAACAACGAGCGCCAGAGAGGGGGAGCAGGAGTAGACGTGACACCTTGAGACAATTGAGACATGGATTGGGAATGTCTGCCATTCAGAGGGTGAATGGGCAAGACAACAGATTTAAGTGCCTTTGAACGGGGTATGTTAGTAGGTGCCAGGCGCACGGGTTTGAGTGTGTCAAGAACTGAAAAGCTGCTGAGTTTTTCACGCTCAACAGTTTCCCGTGTGTATCAAGAATGGTCCACCACCCAAAGGACATCCAGCTAACTGAACACAAATGTGGGAAGCTTTGGAGTCAACATGAGCCAGCATCCCTGTGGAACGCTTATGACACTTTGTAGATCCATGTCCTAACGAATGGAGGCTGTTCTGAGGGCAAAAGGGGGTGCAACTCAATATTAGGATTGTGTTCCTAAAATGTTGTACACTCAGTGTATATAGTGTGTATCATAGGAGGTTGGTGGCACCTTAATTGGGGAGAACGGGCTTGGTTGGAACGGAATAAGTAGAATGGTACCAAACACATCAAACATGGTTTCCAAGTGTTTGATGCCATTCCATTTTCTCTGTTCCAGCCATTATTATGAGCTGTTCTCCCCTAAGCAGCCTCCACTGGTGTGTATATATAGTCTAGTGAGTGTGCGTAGAGTCAGTGCAGATAGTTTGGGTAACCATTCATTTACTATTTAGCAGTCCTATGGCTTGGGGGTAGAAGCTGTCTCGGAATCAGAGAGCCGATGTTTCGGTAACGTTTGCCGGATGTTAGCAGAGTGAACAGTCTATGGCTTGGTTGGCTGGAGTCTTAGGCAATTTTTCGGGCCTTCCTCTGGCACCGCCTGATATAGAGGTCCTGGATGGCAGGGAGCTTGGCCCCAGTGATTTACTGGGCTGTCCGCACCAACCTCTGTAGTGCGTTGGGGTCCAGGGCGGTGTATTTGCCATACCAACCGGTGATGCAGCTAGTCAATGCTTTCTATGGTACAGCTGTAGAACTTTTTCAGGATCCGAGGGCCCATGCCAAATATTTTCAGCCTCCTGCGGGGGAAGAGGTGCTGCCATGCCCTCTTCATGACTGTGCGTGTGTGTGTGGACCATGATAAGTCCTTAGTGATGTGGACACCAAGGAACTTGAAGCTCTTGACTTGAAGTGCTCTCCCCTCTTTCTCGTATAGTCCACAATCAGCTCTTTGGTCTTACTGAGGTTGAGGGAGAGGTTGTTGTCCTGGCACAACACTGCTAAGTCTCTGGCCTCCTCCCTGTAGGCTGTCTCATCCCCGCCGGTGATCAGGCCTACCCCATCATGTCGTCAGAAAACTTGATGATGGTGTTGGAGTCGTGCGTGGCCACGGAGTTGTGGGTGAATAGGGAGTATAGGAGGGGACTAAGCACACACTCCGGAGGGGCCCCCGTGTTGAGGATCAGCATGGCGGAGGTGTGTGTGTGTGTTTTCTATATTTCTGTGTGCCTTTGTTTCTATCTTATTTTTGCTTTGAGGGTAAATTCTAATATTCTATAATCAAATGAAATTGATTCCCCTACTCATGGACTTAAACATGGTGCCTGAATATAACTTGTCTATTTGTTGTTTATCTGCCTGGTTCTGATACGGTTTAGATTCATTGATAGGCTACTGTGTAACATTTATATTTACAACAAATAGGTAATAGACAATCAATGGTCAATTTGTTTTAGCATTTAACAATATTACAATTTACACATTACTGACTCACTACAACTCAGTAGGAAACAGACATACAGATGGAAGTTACCTATAGCCTACATTTATTCAGAAATTCGGTTTCAAGTATTTTATCATTGTTTAGCTCAGTCTAACAAACATTTCATACTCACGTTACTTACTGGTTCTGATCAGCTGTGGTATTTGGTATTTGTATGTAGCTATGTAATTATCTTGAAAAGTTTATTCAGCTAAGATTTGTATGTAAGTCAATTTCCTTTTTGGGTTTTGTAGCCTACATGTAATTTTTTGCTTTCGCCATCCATTCACTAAACATATGGACATCCTGCACTTGCACATGTCAATAAACCATTCTGCACTTGAAGACCTTTTTGCAAGCATGCCTTCCTGTCACCTCCTTTGTCTGTAAGGGTCAATTATTTTACACCCACAATGACACACACACACACACAGTCTTGTACAGCTAACCTTGTGAGGACACACAATTCAGTCCCATTCAAAATCCTATTTTCCCTAAACCTAACCTTAACCCTAACCCGTACTCTTACTCTAACCCTAACCTTAACCCAAAAACCTAACCTTAACCCTAACCCTAGCTCCTATCCCTAAACCTAATTCTAACCCTAGCCCCCCTAGAATTGGCATTTGACTTTGTGGGGACCAACAAAATGTCCTCAGTTGGTCAAATTTTGTTTGTTTTCTCATCCCCACAAGAATAGTTAAACACGTACACACACACACACGCACGCACGCACGCACGCACGCACGCACGCACGCACGCACGCACGCACGCACGCACGCACGCACACACACACACACACACACACACACACACACACACACACACACACACAGGAATTCAGACTTCACAGTTCAAACATTGATATAATCATTGTAAAATGATGACAGTGTGCATTTACACCAATCAACCCAGTAAAACCAACACCCAAATATCAAATAGCAGATTTATGTGACTCTTGCTAAAAGTTATGAACTATATGGGGAATAGGGTGCAAGTCAATGAGATGGCTGGAGACTCAACCAGTGAGACGAATAGATATGCTAGTTACCTGAATGGCAATAAACTTGACTCTCGCTCTGAGGACATGATAAGGGAAAAGACACCTTTTAAGATGAGAAGCATATTTGTACCTCCCGAAATAAATCCCTCTCTTGAAACATACTGCCTTCTAGTTGAGAAATAACGAGAATACAAGTATGCATGGTATTCCACAATATATCCAAAGCAGAAAAATAATCCCTTATGGCAGTGGTTCCCAACCTTTTTGGTTACTGTACCACCAACTGAATTTTGCTCAGCCTGGAGTACCCCTGAAGTACCTCCTTCTGTGCATTTTACCAGTAGACCTATGCTTCCATGAGTCTTCTCAAATACCTCCTGTGGATAGGCCAAGTACCCTCAGGGGTACCACTGCCTTATGGAACTCAAGAATGACTCCACTATCATTATAAAACCTGCTGACAAAGGAGGTGCAAAAGTGACGTAAAATTCTGCAGACTATGAAAAGGAAATTCTTTGACAACTCAGTGATGATGAATTTTACAATACTCCCTAGGGATCCTTCTAATCATTTCATGTGTACACTGTCTGTGTTTTTTAATGAAGGGGAAATTACAAAAACAGAATATGCGTGTATGAAAGTTGACTGCCCAACCACACCTGTCATATACACCCTTCCCAAAATCTGCAAGAGCATGACGCCATCTGTACCAGGCAGGACCATTGTGAGTAGTAACGGATCTCTGACAAGAGACAATTTTTACCTTTCTACCCACATACACCAGAGACTCAATTGATTTGATCTCCTGATATCTGTAGACCACATACCAGAACATTATATTCTGTGTACTTTTGTTACCAGTCTACTGTGTATACTAACATCCCCCACCAGGGCAGCTTAGAGGCCCTCAAGTTCTACCTTATTGAACGTCCCCCTAATGCTCTTCCCAGCACCAATTGTATTGTGTGCTTGGCTGAACTGGTACTAACCTCCAACTATTTTTTCTTTAGAGGAGACTTTTTCTTACAGAAAAAGAGGCGAGGTTATGAGATATCAGGTATCTGTAGTATCAGTGTGTCAGTGTCTCTGTATGTTTACTCAAGCTTCTTCTCATGGGAACACTGTAGCCTGATCTCTCTGGGGTCAACTTTCACCACAATATATTATAGGACATAGACTGGCTGTGTGTGTGTGTGTGTGTGTGTGTGTGTGTGTGTGTGTGTGTGTGTGTGTGTGTGTGTGTGTGTGTGTGTGTGTGTGTGTGTGTGTGCGTGTGTGCATGTGCGTGCGTACGTGTGTGCGTGCGTGCGCATGTAAATGGCCAATAGGTGGTGCAATTGAACCTGAAAGCTCACTGCATCTGTCAAATACTTTCAAATCCTTGAGCTGCCCTTGACTTAAGTACAGTGGAACCTAGGGAATAGTCCCAAAAGTGAAAGTATTTGACATATTTGACCCAGGTCTGGTATAAATATCTGATTGAATAGGACAAGTAGTACAAACTCTTATATCAATGGATATTCCATAGATTTTCAGGTTACAGTTATTATTATTTCACAGTCCACTACATACCAGAAATTACATGATAAAATGTGACCTACTAACTCGATTTGGTCTTATGTAGCAAAATGTTAAATTGTGTTTTTTACATTGGATAAAAGTAGAGACTCAGAAATAGAAAATGGTGTATCATACATTGCAGTTGAGGAACAATGGGAAAGTAATTCTGCATTGAAAGTTGATAAACTTGTAATGCCACTTTTGAGAAAATGGCCTTGAATCTTTTGGTACACCTGCTGGAGAGCTCTTTTTTGTCTACACCTATTCAGCATTATTCACAGCTTCTTAAGCCTTAGCCCCATCCATCTCTTTAAGGATTTACATTTGAGGCCATGTGCTAAACAGAGTGAGTAATGTAGTGTAGTAAACAACCGTTTTCAAGACTAAAACTGGTTTAAGTAGTAGCCCACAATAAGGAAAAACTCTAGGTAAAAATACATTTTATCTAGTCCTTGGCCTATATCCTAATCTGACTTTGAAAATGTGTTCATGAAATACAATAGATGGCCGTAATCACCCCCGGACACACCTGGCTAACTTGCTGGGCCGTGTAATCATTTTTTTTGTGAAGTGGAGTCTTTTATTTAGACTTGCAGCAAGCTAGCTAGCTACCTAAACAATGAACCAAAATCCCAACCCATAGCTACAGTACAAATGGATTGTCATAGCTATCCACCATGTATACAGTGCTAGAGTATGAATCTGCAGGTAGCTAAAGCTAACCAACAAGGTTCAATGTTAGCTAGCTAGCTAAGATTAGGCTTTAACTAGCCATGCAAATGGATTTCTGAGATATAAATAATATTACTACACAGATCATACATTTGGTAGCGAGCCAGCAAGCTAACGTTCACTAGCTAGCAAACAGTACGCTTTAACTTGCAATGAAAACAACTTTCTGACTAAATTAGAAATGTATAATATCTGAAAATGTATCTAGACTCTTATCCGTATATATGGATGAACGCTTCATGGCAGCGTGTCTTTTCTGTTTGGTTTGTAGCTAGCTACAGCTTGTTTGGCCCATTGTTGTGTGAAGTCACTCTGGTTCACACTGACCGTGTGCAGAAAGTAATTTTTTCCCACTGCTCTTTGTCAATTGCGCCGGCTAAATGTGGCGGCTAAGTGGTGGCAGGTAGCCTAGTTGTTAGAGTGTTGGAACAGTAACCGAAAGGTTGCTAGATCAAATCCCCAAGCTGACAAGGTCTCTCGTTCTGCCCCTGAACAAGGCAGTTGTTCAGAACTCACTGTTCCTAGGCCGCCATTGTAAATAAGAATCTGTTCTTAACTGACTTGAATAGTTAAATAAAGGTTAAATAAAATAAAAAATCTATTCTGGGCAGCAATGTTGTAGCAAGGATTTTCTACACATTTTTTTATATTTTTATTTTTTTTATTTCACCTTTATTTAACCAGGTAGGCCAGTTGAGAACAAGTTCTAATTTACAACTAAGAAAAGATAAAGATAAAGCAAAGCAGTGCGACACAAACAACAACACAGAGTTACACATGGAATAAACAAACGTACAGTCAATAACACAATAGAAAAGTCTATATACAGTGTGTGCAAATGAAGTAAGATTAGGGAGGTAAGGAAATAAATTGGTAAAATAGGATATAGGCCATAGTGGCAAAATAATTACAATTTAGCAAATAAACACTGGAGTGATAGATGTGCAGAAGATGAATGTGCAAGTAGAGATACTGATGTGCAAAGGAGCAAAAACAAATAAATAACAATATGGGGATGAGGTAGTTGGATGGGCTATTTACAGATGGGCTAAGTACAGGTGCAATGATCTGTAAGCTGCTCTGACAGATGATGCTTCAAGTTAGTGAGGGAGGTATGAGTCTCCAGCTTCAGTGATTTTTGCAATTCGTTCCAGTCATTGGCAGCAGAGAACTGGAAGGAAAGGCGGCCAAATGAGGAATTGGCTTTGGGGGTGACCAGTGAAATATACCTGCTGGAGCGCGTGCTACAGGTGGGTGCTGCTATGGTGACCAGTGAGCTGAGATAAAGCCGTGACTTTACCAAGCAAAGACTTATAGATGACCTGGAGCCAGTGGGTTTGGCGACGAATACGAAGCGAGGGCCAGCCAACGAGAGCATACAGGTCGCAGTGGTGGGTAGTATATGGGGCTTTGGTGACGAAATGGATGGCACTGTGATAGACTGCATCCAATTTGCTGAGTAGAGTGTTGGAGGCTATTTTGTAAATGACATCGCCGAAGTCAAGGATCGGTAGGATAGTCCATTTTACGAGGGTATGTTTGGCAGCATGAGTGAAGGAGGCTTTGTTGCGAAATAGGAAGCCGATTCTAGATTTAATTTTGGATTGGAGATGCATAATGTGAGTCTGGAAGGAGAGTTTACAGTCTAACCAGACACCTAGGTATTTGTAGTTGTCCACATATTCTAAGTCAGAACCATCCAGAGTAGTGATGCTGGACGGGTGGGCGGGTGTGGGTGAGATTGAGGGCATCTAGCTTAGATTGAAGGATGGCTGGGGTGTTAAGCATATCACAGTTTATGTCACCTAACAGTACAAACTCTGAAGATAAATGGGGGGCAATGAATTCACATATGGTGTCCAGGGCACAGCTGGGGGCTGAGGGGGGTCTATAACAAGCGGCAACAGTGAGATACTTATTTCTGGAAAGGTGGATTTTTAAAAGTAGAAGCTCGAACTGTTTGGGCACAGACCTGGATAGCATGACAGAACTATGCAGGCTATCTCTGCAGTAGATTGCAACTCCACCCCCTTTGGCAGTTCTATCTTGGAGTAAAATGTTGTAGTTGGGGATGGAAATGTCAGAATTTTTAGTGGCCTTCCTAAGCCAGGATTCAGATACGACCAGGACATCAGGGTTGGTGGAGTGTGCTAAAGCAGTGAAGAAGAAAAAACTTAGGGAGGAGGCTTCTGATGTTAACATGCATGAAACCAAGGCTTTTACAGTTAC
Source organism: Salvelinus namaycush (assembly GCF_016432855.1). Lineage (NCBI taxonomy): Eukaryota > Metazoa > Chordata > Actinopteri > Salmoniformes > Salmonidae > Salvelinus > Salvelinus namaycush. The sequence continues at coordinate 19,907,061 of NC_052339.1, read as the reverse complement.
AGAAGTCAACAAATGATAGCGCCTGGGAAATAGGAGTGGAACTGAGCAGCTCATGTTATAGTCAGAAGTGAGCTACATGGCAGACCAATAGGAACACTTCTCTGGGCATATCCAGCCCATCCATTATCTCAGCCAATCATAGCTAGCGGGAAGGTTCCTGCCTTTTTCTGTGACTAAACCGACTAAGTTCGTAATTTAACAATTTTACTCGTTTTTACAGATGGCATACACGTTTGTTATTAAGGCACATGAAAGTTCATATGTTCCAAAAGGCATTTCTGCACCCCAAAAATAAAATAAAAGTTCAAATGACTCACCTATGAAGTAGTGACGTGCGACATATGCCTAGCTTCTTGAAATGGTTCACAAATGGTAGTTAGATCAAATTTTATCAAACTCAATACTGTGTTACTGTAAAACAATGATGTGAGTAAGGATAAGGGCTGTTGCGGTGACCTTATTACCGGCACATTGGCAGTCACGAGTCATGAAGGCAGTCAAATTTCACGTGACCATTTAGTCACTACTCCAAGCTCTGCTGCTGCTGATGGTCATCGGTAGCCTACCAAACTTGCTAACTGCCTGTTACGCAGCACTCTATTGTCCCTCTAACCACTCTGACATCAATGCAAATGTAATCAAAATCTAATCAAACACTTCATGAGAGCCAATGAGCTCTTGACTGTGTCATGGGACCTGCGCCTACGCTTGGCACAATCCATTGAAGCAGGATCAGCTCTCACAACTCCTCTCTGATTGCTTCCAGCATCACCAAAGTGCTGTCAAGCCACAATTTGTCCATCACATTATGATATAGCAGTGGCTCCCTCATTGAACGTGGCTACTACCATACTGGCTGCTGCGTCAATGCGGTTTTTGCCCACAAAGACAGTTTTGGCGGCATCGCGACCATATTACAGAGTTTAGATATTCATTTGCATTCTGGGTTCCTCCGTGCTACATTCTTTTGAGGACATTATTATTTGACATCCTATGATATACAGGTACAATTTTCTGTGCAACCTCTCTATTAAAAAATGTATGGCCTCCATGGTTTTTGTGACTGGGTGGATCTTCACTATTTTCTAAGGCTCGCTGGTACCAGCACCAATGCACACACCAATGCATTCACCTATAGTGAATCCTCTCTTGTGCCAAGTGCCATCAAAGGATACATTAATGTCTATGATGACGTCCTCATCCTCCTTCAGCATCTCTGCTATGTCTGGGTCTATATCTGTATCCTCATCCTCCTTCAGCATCTCTGCTATGTCTGGGTCTATATCTGTATCCTCATCCTCCTTCAGCATCTCTGCTATGTCTGGGTCTATATCTGTATCCTCATCCTCCTTCAGCATCTCTGCTATGTCTGGGTCTATATCTGTGTATGCTCTTCTAATTATCTTTGCAGCACTGTCCATTCACTGTAGCCCTCTCTGAATCTCTTCAACTAAAGTGGGGGGGGAGTACTTATTATGTCTGTCGACATTACAGTCATAACTGCATATCAGCATGTATTTACTTTATGTAAAGCTAATTTCTCAGTAATCACAGTAGGCTACAGCCTTATGACACTGTAGGCCTATGTGACAGTCTCATTGTACAGTTATGTTTTCCTGTTACTCTGATTTATTCACTTTGAATACATTTGCTGGAGCAAGAAATTCAATATTATTTATACACAGCAAGTCACCTGACAATAATGTGCTACTCTCCCTTTTTATTTACCTGTCACTCTCCTGTCATGTCTTTGATATGAGCTGAGACGCAAGGATATGAGCTGCATGACCAAGTCCAAGTTCGTGGGCTCGAAGAACCATCCTCACACTTATATCAAATGCTCCCCTGGAGCACTCCTGCAGCCTGGAGGAACTGTATATACTCCTCCTAAATGCACCATGATCACCTTCACAGTCAGCACAATCTATCATTACAGAATCCCTAGTTGGTGGGGTCTATGGTGATTTTCAGGCCATTGTTTAGACAGGGTAAATCAAATCATGCTGGCTGCAGTCTGGTTGATCGCTGCTAGTTGTCATCTTCATCTCAACTCATTTGCATATTGACGTGCTGCTGCCGGCTACCTCCTTTTCCTCCTTTGCCTGTACTGCCCCTGCCTCGATTGGCTGATCAGGCACATTTTTTCTTTCATTCACTGCTTTTCTCGCATTGGCTAACTGAGATCGCCTATTTTTATTTACGTACTGTAGGTATATTCTTCAAGATTTTCTCATTTTGTCTCTATATGTGGATTCTTCGCAATATATATTTTCAAACAAGGAAGTGCGGCACGTGAGGCCTTTTAACAAATCAGGTTGCCGGAAAAGGCCTTTAAATGCCCATAACCAATCGGATGTCAGGGAATTATTCATCTTTCAGCACGAAGCACCATGTCTACAAAGGATATGTATGGACTAGCTAACGATATGCTGTGGAAAACAAGCTTTTGAATGATATATGATTCAACATGGAGAGTTTTAGAAATAGCAGTTGAAGTTCTACATGAAACATGTCCTAAACGATATCATAACCGCCATCGGTAAAAGACAATACTGTGCAGCCGTCTTCGTCGACCTGGCCAAGGCTTTCGACTCTGTCAATCACCCTATTCTTATCGGCAGACTCAACAGCCTTGGTTTCTCAAATGACTGCCTCACCTGGTTCACCAACTACTTCTCAGATAGAGTTCAATGTGTCAAATCGGAGGGCCTGTTGTCTGGTCCTCTGGCAGTCTCTATGGGGGTGCCACAGGGTTCAATTCTCGGGCCGACTCTTTTCTCTGTATACATCAATGATGTCGCTCTTGCTGCTGGTGATTCTCTGATCCACCTCTAAGCAGACAACACCATTCTGTATACTTCTGGCCTTCTTTGTACACTGTGTTAAAACCTCTCTGGGATATGTGGGACAGTAGCGTCCCACCTGGCCAACATCCAGTGAAAATGCAGAGCGCCAAATTCAAATAAATTACTATAAAAATTTAACTTTCATGAAATCACACATTCAATATACCAAATTAAAGCTACACTTGTTGTGAATCCAGCTAACATGTCAGATTTCAAAAATGCTTTACGGCGAAAGCAAACAATGCTATTATCTGAGGATAGCACCCCAGCTAACAATCACAGACCATCATATTTCAACACTCCCGGCGCGACACAAAACGCAGAAATAAAGATATAATTCATGCATTACCTTTGACGAGCTTCTTCTGTTGGCACTCCAATATGTCCCATAAACATCACAAATGGTCCTTTTGTTCGATTAATTCCGTCGAGATATATCCAAAATGTCAATTTATTTGGCGCGTTTGATCCAGAAAAACACCGGTTCCAACTTGCACAACGTGACTACAAAATATCTCAAAAGTTACCTGTAAGCTTTGTCCAAACATTTCAAACTACTTTTGTAATACAACTTTAGGTATTTTTTAATGTAAATAATCGATAAAATTGCAAACTACTTTTGTAATACAACTTTAGGTATTTTTTAACATAGATAATCGATAAAATTGAAAACGGGATGATCTGTGTTCAATACCAGGGGAAAACAATGTGTAGCATGCTTTCTGGTCACGCGCCTCTAACAAACAGTACACTTCACTGGAGCCTCATTCTGAACATGGCTACTTCTTCATTTCTCAAAGGAAAAACCTCAACCAATTTCTAAAGACTGTTGACATCCAGTGGAAGCGATAGGAACTGCAGGAAGGTCCCTTAGAAATCTGGATTCCCAATGAAAACCCATTGAAAAGAGAGTGACCTCAACAAAAATAAAATCTGAATGGTTTGTCCTCGGGGTTTTGCCTGCCAAATAAGTTCTGTTATAGTCACAGATATGATTCAAACAGTTTTAGAAACTTCAGAGTGTTTTCTATCCAATACTAATAATAATATGCATATATTAGCATCTGGGACTGAGTAGGAGGCAGTTTTCCCTGGGCACGCTTTTCATCCAAACGTGAAAATGCCGCCCCCTATCCTAGTTAACAAACCTCCAGACAAGCTTCAATGTCATACAACACTCCTTCCATGGCCTCCAACTGCTCTTAAATGCAAGTAAAACTAAATGCAGGCTCTTCAACCGATCGCTGCCCGCACCCGCCCACCCGTCTAGCATCACTACTCTGGACGATTCTGTGCTTGGCCCTCTGGACGGTCCTGTGCTTGGCCCTCCTATGTTGAACATAATAAACGGCTCTCTATCCACCGGATGTGTACCAAACTCACTAAAAGTGGCAGTAATAAAGCCTCTCTTGAAAAAGTCAAACCTTGACCCAGAAAATATAAAAAACTATCAGACAATATCGAATCTTCCATACCTCTCAAAAAAAATTGAAAAAGCTGTTGCGCAGAAACTCACTGCCTTCCTGAAGACAAACAATGTATACGAAATGCTTCAGTCTGGTTTTAGACCCCATCATAGCACTGAGATTGCACTTGTGAAGGTGGTAAATGACCTTTTAATGGCGTTAGACCGAGGCTCTGCATCTGTCCTCGTGCTCCTAGACCTTAGTGCTGCCTTTGATACCATCGATCACCACATTCTTTTGGAGAGATTGGAAACCCAAATTGGTCTATACGGACAAGTTCTGGCCTGGTTTAGATCTTATCTGTCGGAAATATATCAGTTTGTCTCTGTGAATGGTATATCCTCTGACAAATCAACTGTACATTTCGGTGTTCCTCAAGGTTCCGTTTTAGGACCACTATTGTTTTCACTATATATTTTACCTCTTGGGGATGTCATTCGAAAACATAATGTTAACTTTCACTGCTATGCGGATGACACACAGCTGTACATTTCAATGAAACATGGTGAAGCCCCAAAATTGCCCTCGCTAGAAGCCTGTGTTTCAGACATAAGGAAGTGTCTTTCTAAAAAACTTAAAACTTTCTACTTTTAAACTCGGACAAAACAGAGATGCTTGTTCTAGGTCCCAAGACACAAAGAGATCTTCTGTTGAATCTGGCAATTCATCTTGATGGTTGTAAAGTCGTCTCAAATAAAACTGTGAAGGACCTCGGCGTTACTCTGGACCCTGATCTCTCTTTTGACGAACATATCAAGACTGTTTCAAGGACAGCTTTTTTCCATCTACGTAACATTGCAAAATCAGAAACTTTCTGTCCAAAACTGATGCAAAAAAATGTATCCATGCTTTTGTTACTTCTAGGTTAGACTACTGTAATGCTCTACTTTCCGGGCTACCCAGATAAAGCACAAAATAAACTTCAGTTAGTGCTAAATACGGCTGCTAGAATCCTGACTAGAACCAAAAAAATGTATCATATTACTCCAGTGCTAGCCTCCCTACACTGGCTTCCTGTTAAGGCAAGGGCTGATTTCAAGGTTTTACTGCTAACCTACAAAGCATTACATGGGCTTGCTCCTACCTATCTTTCCGATTTGGTCCTGCCGTACATACCTACACGTGCGCTACGGTCACAAGACGCAGGCCTCCTAATTGTCCCTAGAATTTCTAAGCAAACAGCTGGAGGCAGGGCTTTCTCCAATAGATCTCCATTTTTATGGAATGGTCTGCCTACCCATGTGAGAGACGCAGACTCGGTCTCAACCTTTAAGTCTTTACTGAAGACTCATCTCTTCAGTGTGTCATATTATTGAGTGTAGTCTGGCCCAGGAGTGTGAAGGTGAACGGAAAGGCTCTGGAGCAACGAACCGCCCTTGCTGTCTCTGCCTGGCCGGTTCCCCTCTCTCCACTGGGATTCTCTGCCTCTAACCCTATTACAGGGGCTGAGTCACTGGCTTACTGGTGCTCTTTCATGCCGTCCCTAGGAGGGGTGCTTCACTTGAGTGAGTTGAGTCACTGACGTGATCTTCCTGTCTGGGTTGGCGCCCCCCCCTTGGGTTGTGCCGTGGCGGAGATCTTTGTGGGCTATACTCGGCCTTGTCTCAGGATGGTAAGTTGGTGGTTGAAGATATCCCTCTAGTGGTGTGGGGGCTGTGCTTTGGAAAAGTGGGTGGGGTTATATCCTTCCTGTTTGGCCCTGTCCGGGGGTATCATCGGATGGGGCCACAGTGTCTCCTGACCCCTCCTGTCTCAGCCTCCAGTATTTATGCTGCAGTAGTTTATGTGTCGGGGGGCTAGGGTCAGTTTGTTATATCTGGAGTACTCCTGTCTTATCCGGTGTCCTGTGTGAATTTAAGTATGCTCTCTCTAATTCTCTCTTTCTCTCTTTCTTTCTCTCTCTCGGAGGACCTGAGCCCTAGGACCATGCCTCAGGACTACCTGGCATGATGACTCCTTGCTGTCCCCAGTCCACCTGGCCGTGCTGCTGCTCCAGTTTCAATTGTTCTGCCTGCGGCTATGGAACCTTGACCTGTTCACCGGACGTGCTACATGTCCCAGACCTGCTGTTTTCAACTCTCTAGAGACCGCAGGAGCGGTAGAGATACTCTTAATGATCGGCTATGAAAAGCCAACTGACATTTACTCCTGAGGTGCTGACTTGCTGCACCCTCGACAACTACTGTGATTATTATTATTTGACCATGCTGGTCATTTATGAACATTTGAACATCTTGGCCATGTTCTGTTATAATCTCCACCCGGCACAGCCAGAAGAGGACTGGCCACCCCTCATAGCCTGGTTCCTCTCTAGGTTTCTTCCTAGTTTTTTTGGCCTTTCTAGGGAGTTTTTCCTAGCCACTGTGCTTCTACACCTGCATTGCTTGCTGTTTGGGGTTTTAGGCTGGGTTTCTGTACAGCGCTTTGAGATATCAGCTGATGTAAGAAGGGCTATATAAATACATTTGATTTGATTTGATTCTGACTTAGAATATGTGAACAACTACAAATACCTAGGTGTCTGGTTAGACTGTAAACTCTCCTTCCAGACTCACACTAAGTATCTCCAATCCAAAATTAAATCTAGAATCAGCTTCCTATTTCGCAACAAAGCCTCCTTCACTCATGCTGCCAAACATACCCTCGTAAAACTAACTATCCGACCCATCCTTGACTTCGGCGATGTCATTTACAAAATAGCCTCCAACACTCTACTCAGCAAATTGTATGTAGTCTATCACAGCGCCATCAGTTTTGTCACCAAAGCCCCATATACTACCCACCACTGCGACCTGTATGCTCTCGTCAGCTGGCCCTCGCTTCATATTCATCGCCAAACCCACTGGCTCCAGGTCATCTATAAGGCCTTGCTAGGTAAAGCCCCGCCTTATCTCAGCTCACTGGTCACCAAAGCAGCACCCACCCGTAGCACGCGCTCCAGCAGGTATATTTCACTGGTCACCCCCAAAACCAATTCCTCCTTCGGCCGCCATTCCTTCCAGTTCTCTGCTGCCAATGACTGGAACGAACTGCAAAAATCACTGAAGCTGGAGACTCATATCTCCCTCACTAGCTTTAAGCACCAGCTGTCAGAGCAGCTTACCGATCATTGCACCTGTACACAGCCCATCTGTAAATATGCCACCCAATTACCTCATCCCCATATTGTGTTTTTTCTCCTTTGCACCCCAGTATCTCTACTTGCACATTCATCTTCTGCACATCTATCACTCCAGTGTTTACTTGCTAAATTGTAATTATTTCGCCACTTTGGCCTTTTTATTGCCTTACCTCCCTAATCTTACTACATTTGCACACACTGTATATAGATTTTTCTATTGTGTTATATACTGTACGTTTGTTTATCCCATGTGTAACTCTGTGTTGTTTGTGTCACACTGCTTAGCTTTATCTTGGCACGGTCGCAGTTGTAAATGAGAACATGTCTTCAACTGGCCTACCTGGTTAAATAATGGTGAAATAAATTAACATGCTAACTGTCATAATAGTGTGTATAGGTGGCATGGAAGTCAGACGCAGGAGAGTAATACGGAGTGTAAATGTAGACTTTTACTAAATGTCCACTCAATATGCTCCAAGCACGAAAATATACATATATCAAATAAACATGGGTACGAGGACCCGTCGCACACCTATACAACAAGAAAACAATACTTGACATAAAACAATCTCTGACAAACACATGAGGGGAAACAGAGGGTTAAATACACAATAGGTAATGAATGGGATTGAAAACAGGTGTGTGGGAAGACAAGACAAAACCAATGGAAAATGAAAAATGGATCGATGATGGCTAGAAGGCCGGTGACGTCGACCGCCGAACACCGCCCGAACAAGGAGAGGCAACGACTTCGGCAGAAGTCGTGACATTACCCCCCCCCTGACGCGCGGCTCCAGCAGCGCGTCGACACCGGCCTCGGGGACGACCCGGAGGGCGAGGTGCAGGGCGATCCGGATGGAGGCGGTGGAATTCTTTTAACATGGAAGGATCTAAAACGTCCTCCACCGGAACCCAGCATCTCTCCTCCGGCCCGTACCCCTCCCAGTCCACGAGGTACTGAAGGCCCCTCGCCCGACGTCTCGAATCCAAAATGGATCGAACAGAGTACGCCGGGACCCCCTCGATGTCTAGAGGAGGCGGAGGAACTTCACGCACTTCAGCCTCCTGGAGCGGGCCAGCCACCACCGGCCTGAGGAGAGACACATGGAACGAGGGGTTAATACGGTAATTAGTGGGCAGTTGTAACCTATAACATACCTCGTTCACTCTCCTCAGGACTTTAAACGGCCCCACAAACCGCGGACCCAGCTTCCGGCAGAGCAGGCGGAGGGGCAGGTTTCGGGTCGAGAGCCAGACCCTGTCCCCTGGTGCGAACACCGGGGCCTCACTGCGGCGACGGTCTGCGCCAATTTTCTGGCGCCTTATGGCACGCTGAAGGTGGACGTGGGCTGCCTCCCAGGTTTCCTCAGCGTGCCGAAACCAATTGTCCACCGCAGGAGCTTCGGTCTGACTCTGATGCCAAGGAGCCAGAACCGGCTGATACCCTAATACACATTGAAAAGGAGTAAGGTTAGTGGAGGAGTGACGTAGCGAGTTCTGGGCCATCTCTGCCCAGGGCACGAACTTCGCCCACTCCCCCGGCCGGTCCTGGCAATAGGACCGCAGAAACCTGCCCACATCCTGGTTAACTCTCTCCACCTGCCCATTACTCTCGGGGTGAAAACCTGAGGTAAGACTAACCGAGATCCCCAGACGTTCCATGAACGCCTTCCAGACCCTTGACGTGAACTGGGGACCCCGATCAGACACTATATCCTCAGGCACCCCATAGTGCCGGAAAACATGTGTAAACAGGGCCTCTGCAGTTTGTAAGGCCGTAGGGAGACCGGGCAAAGGGAGGAGACGACAGGACTTCGAGAACCGATCCACAACGACCAGGATCGTGGTGTAACCCTGTGAAGGTGGAAGATCAGTCAAAAAAATCCACTGACAGGTGCGACCACGGCCGTTGAGGAACGGGTAAAGGTAGAAGCTTACCTCTAGGCAGGTGTCTAGGAGCCTTGCACTGGGCGCACACCGAACAGGAGGAAACATAAATCCTCACGTCCTTAGCTAAAGTGGGCCACCAGTACCTCCCATCAAGACAGCGCATCGTCCGACCTATCCCAGGATGACCAGAGGAGGGTGACGTGTGAGCCCAATAGATCAATCGGTCGCGGACAGCAGACGGAACGTACAGACGACCAGCTGGACACTCAAGAGGAGAGGGCTCTGCACGTGACGCCCGCTCAATGTCCGCGTCCAGCTCCCACACTACTGGCGCCACCAAACACGACGCTGGGAGTATGGGAGTGGGATCCATGGGCCGCTCCTCTGTGTCATACAGCCGAGACAATGCGTCTGCCTTGACGTTCTGGGAGCCTGGTCTGTAAGTAAGCGTAAACACAAAACGAGTGAAAAACATGGCCCACCTTGCCTGGCGAGGATTCAGTCTCTTCGCCTGCCGGATGTACTCCAGATTGCGGTGGTCAGTCCAGATGAGAAAAGGGTGATTAGCCCCCTCAAGCCAATGCCTCCACACCTTCAAGGCTTTTACGACAGCTAACAGCTCTCGGTCCCCCACATCATAGTTTCGCTCCGCCGGGCTGAGCTTCTTCGAAAAGAAAGCACAGGGGCGAAGCTTCAGTGGCACACCCGAACGCTGAGAGAGCACTGCTCCTATCCCAGCTTCGGATGCGTCCACCTCTACTATGAATGGCAAAGAGGGATCCGGATGAGCCAACACAGGCGCCGAGGTAAACAGAGTCTTCAGTTTTCCAAAAGCCCTATTCGCCTCGGCCGACCACTGCAAGCGCACCGGTCCCCCCTTTAGCAGTGAGGTAATGGGAGCTGCAACCTGACCAAAACCCCGGATAAATCTCCGGTAGTAATTGGCAAACCCTAAAAAACGCTGCACCTCCTTTACCGTGGTTGGAGTCGGCCAATTACGCACGGCTGTAATGCGGTCGCTCTCCATTTCCACTCCTGAAGTGGAAATCTGATGCCCTAGGAAGGAGATGGATTGTTGGAAGAACAAGCATTTCTCAGCCTTGACATATAAATCATGCTCCAACAGGCGACCAAGCACCCTGCGCACCAGGGACACATGCTCGGCGCGTGCAGCGGAGTATATCAAAATATCATCGATATACACCACTACACCCTGCCCGTGCAGGTCCCTGAAGATCTCATCTACAAATGATTGGAAGACTGATGGAGCATTCATCAACCCATATGGCATGACCAGGTACTCATAATGACCTGAGGTGGTGCTAAATGCCGTCTTCCACTCATCACCCTTCCGAATACGCACCAGATTGTACGCACTCCTGAGATCCAATTTTGTGAAGAAGCGTGCCCTGCGCATTGACTCCATAACTGTATTGATCAGAGGTAGCGGGTAACTATATTTCACCGTGATTTTATTGAGATCTCGATAATCAATGCACGGGCGTAAACCGCCATCCTTCTTCTTCACAAAAAAGAAACTCGAAGAGGCGGGTGAAATGGATGGCTGAATGAACCCCTGACGCAGGGATTCAGAGATATATGTATCCATAGCCACTGTCTCCGCTTGCGACAGGGGATACACGTGACTCCTGGGATATGCAGCGTCTACCAGGAGATCTATCGCACAATCCCCCCGTCGATGGGGTGGTAATTGTGTCGCCTTCTTTTTACAGAAGGCGAGAGCCAAATCGGCATATTCTGGGGGAATGCGCACGGTGGAGACCTGGTCTGAACTTTCCACCGTAGTAGCACCAACGGAAACCCCTAAACACCTACCTGAGCACTCTCGCGACCACCCCGTGAGAGCCCTCTGTGGCCAAGAAACAGTGGGGTTATGATAAGTTAACCAGGGTATGCCTAGCACCACAGAATACGCAGGAGAATCAATAAGGAAAAGACTAATCTTCTCCTTGTGACCCTCCTGCGTTATCATAGACAAAGGTGCGGTGACCTCCCTGATAAACCCTGACCCTATTGGTCGACTATCTAATGCATGAATAGGGAAAGGCATATCCACAGAAACAATAGGAATCCCTAAACTATGAGCTAAATTTTTATTAATGAAATTCCCAGCCGCGCCTGAATCTACTAGCGCCTTATACTGGGAATGCAGGGAAAAATCCGGAAAAGTGACGGAGACAAACATAAGTGCAGCAGAGGGCTCTGGATGAGAATGGTGCCTACTCACCTGGGGTGATGCCAGAGTGCCCTGCCTGCCTTCTCTATTCCCAGAGGAACCAACCCGGCACCGACCAGCAGTGTGATCTCTGCGATCATAGATGGTGCTCGAGCGGGAACCCCCTCCGGTCTCCCTGCGCACCATCCCTCCCAATTCCATAGGTTCGGGAGAGAGGGTGCGGGAGGATGGAACAACCAGACCCCGATCTAGACGTCCACGAGTAGCCAGCATGTTGTCCAACCTGATGGACATGTCCACCAGCTGGTCGAAGTTGAGGGTGGTGTCTCTACAGGCCAGCTCCCGACGGACGTCCTCGCGTAGACTACAACGGTAGTGGTCGATCAGGGCCCTGTCGCTCCATCCAGCGCCGGCAGCTAAAGTCCTAAACTCCAAAGCAAACTCCTGGGCACTCCTCGTCCCCTGCCTCAGATGATAGAGGAGCTCACCCGCTGCTCTGCCTTCGGATGGGTGGTCGAATACCTTCCGGAAATGGCGGATGAACTCCTCAAAATGGTCCAACGCCGCATCCTCTCCACACACAGCGTTGGCCCACTCCAGGGCTTTCCCGGTGAGGCATGAGACGAGGGCGGAACTCTTCTCACGGTCTGATGGTACTGGAGAGACCGTGGCCAGATACAAGTTCAGTTTTAGGAGAAAACCCTGGCAGCTGGCAGTATCTCCATTGTATCCCGTGGGTAGGGATAAATGGATCCTGTTCTGTTCAGGAGGAGAAAAAGCGTTCAAAGGAAATCCAGGTTGTGGTGGTGGAGGTGCTGGAAAAGCTCCCTGTCTCTCCCAGCGGTCCATATTCTGGACAATGCGATCCATGGCAGCGCTCAGACTGTCAATCTCCTCCGCTTGTTCCATAACGCGTTCCTCTAGCTCCATGAGCGAAGTGCCTCCTCCTGCTGACTTCATAATGAGGTCAGAGATTCTGTCATAATAGTGTGTATAGGTGGCATGGAAGTCAGACGCAGGAGAGTAAGACGGAGTGTAAATGTAGACTTTTACTAAATGTCCACTCAATATGCTCCAAGCACGAAAATATACATATATCAAATAAACATGGGTACGAGGACCCGTCGCACACCTATACAACAAGAAAACAATACTTGACATAAAACAATCTCTGACAAACACATGAGGGGAAACAGAGGGTTAAATACACAATAGGTAATGAATGGGATTGAAAACAGGTGTGTGGGAAGACAAGACAAAACCAATGGAAAATGAAAAATGGATCGATGATGGCTAGAAGGCCGGTGACGTCGACCGCCGAACACCGCCCGAACAAGGAGAGGCAACGACTTCGGCAGAAGTCGTGACACTAACAAGAACAACATTAATGGTAGGTGTAGTTGACGGAGTTGGTATAAAATTATACAAATCAAATATTTATTTACATTATTGCCAATTTATTTGTACATTTGTTGAAAGTATGGAGGTTATAGTTGCAAAATATCCCAAAATCAGAAACTTGACAGATTGTAAGGGGTGCGTAACCGGTGGCAGGGAAGTCAGACACAGGAGAGCAGAACTTGGTAATAGCCAGAGCAGTTTAATAACAAAACCCACGGCATAAAAATAACAAGACATTTGGGCATAAAAACCCGTCGCGCACCAATCAACACGTGCACAAGCACTTACAATAAACAATCCCACACAAAGACATGGGGGGAACAGAGGGTTAAATACACAACAAATGATTGAGGGAATTGAAACCAGGAGTGAGGAAAAACAAGACAAAACACATGGGAAATGAAAAGTGGATCAATGATGGCTAGAATACCGGCGACACCGACCGCCGAGCGCTGCCCGAACAAGGAGAGGACCCGACTTCGGCGGAAGTCGTGACACAGATGGAAGCAAAATCAAAATTTTAGCTTGTGGTGCCTGGCCTTAAATCAAGAATAGTCTGATGGGTGACAATATTAGCCTATCACTTGTGAATTATATATTATAACTTGTGAATGATGCCCAGCGTAAGGCAAGAAACAATGCTTTTTTGTGTGACTTTTTCTAATCATAATCACACCTCATGTAGCCTAGCCCATAGCCCAAGGCTTGTACCACAAATAGCTTCTTAAAATTAAGCACATTAATCCTCTTTACAAGGGGTGTAGAGCCTAACTGGCATACATAAGCAACGTGTGAGTTTCAAGTTTGGGGAAGATAAATGCACCTTTATAATAAAAGCCTCAAATGCATAATTGGATGTTGTTTTTTCTGCTAATGGAACATTCGTGCTTATAGCCTACTGCCGTGTGCGCATTTCTGCACTTATAATGTGAAGAAATAGCGTAATGGTTTATCAACATTTTAAGCTAAACGTTCTGATCTGTTGCGTAAGCCACATTGCGTAAAATATTTTTTAGATGGTAGTGGTTGTATTAATTTTGGATCTATTGCACAACTATCCCAGACTAAGTTTGGAATATTTATTTCTCGCATAGAAATATGGGGGATAGTAGATTGACATAGGCTAGTGCTTTTGCTGTTCGTTAGGCCTACTCATCTTATGTGACGAAAATTAAATGTGAACAGTTCTTCCAATATCTTCAATATGCACCTCGGAACTGGATAAGGACTCGGGCAGTTGCGTCCACGATGTGTCTGTCTTCACTTGTAGCCTGTGAGAAAGACCCGATCACATAATGGAGAACCATGTGAGTGAGAGGTGCTTCGGAGCACTCAGTACTCAGGAGAAGGGCACAACGCAGCACTCCGGGCCAAGGGTACAACGGCCAATGGCCGCATAAGCCATGGATTATTTTAGGGTGCATTACGGCCACACAAAGGGGATGCTGCCGAGAAATTCGAGGCATTATCAAGTGCTTGTCAAATTGTGAAAGAGAGACTGCCGAAGTGTGTACAGCCTGTGCAAAAACAACTAAGCAGAGCTAACGCCTTTCAAGTGACTTTTTTCAAATCATCATTAGAGTCGCATCATGTAGCCTTTCAATGTATTAAAAATCTAAACATATAGCCCAACGTTTGTAAAACTAAAATTATATTAATAACTCCAAATTAAGCATATAGGAGTACCCATTTCTTTGTTAACCACTCAACATCGAATAGCCAGAATAGCTGCATGTGCGCACTTCCTCAAATCGTTTGGAGAAAATATCCTTTTTATTTTATTCAGCTTTGTTCAATTGTATTTTTCATACTATAAAATGTAAAATAATGCCACGGAATTCTAAGCAAATCTTGTCTGCTAAATTAACTAGTGTAGCCCACAGACATTTGGCATAGCCAGATCAGGACAGGCTATGTGTGAAAGCCAGGACATGTTAAATGTGTTTGTTAATTAACGGTCAATTACCGTGAGACCGACAGTTATTTGCTTGACAATCACCGGCTGACGAAATGTTGTGACTACCACAGCCCTAGTTAGGATGATGACTGGTGTGTGTTTGCCTGTTGGAATGATGACCCATGTGTGTTGGAATGTTTCACACAAAGGGGAGAGGAACTGTTTTTCTCTAGCTCTAGACTTCCTGGAGCTGATGGGCCGATGAAGTATGAGGAAATCTCATCACACGTTATCAATCTTGTTGCAAAGTCACATAGAAATGGTCAGCACTTTCTATGGTGATGATTAATTCAAAGCATTTAAGACACTATATGTAGAACACTATACACATATTAAAGCTTATGTATATGCATAGACCTATATTTAATTTATTTTAGCTTTATTTAACTAGGCATGTCAGTTAAGAACAAATTCTTATTTTCAATGACGTCCTAGTGGGTTAACTGCCTTGTTCAGGGGCAGAACAACAGATTTTTACCTTGGCAGCTCGGGGATTTAATCTTGCAACCTTTCGGTTACTAGTCCAACGCTTTAACCACTAGGCTACCTGCCGCCCCAGTATGAGTATGAGCCCAAATAAAATTTAATTAAAATAATTATTGTGCTGTTATACGATACATAGCCTACTGAATATTACGCACAGCAGAAAAACAGCTGATTTAAGATGTCTTTGAAACATCATTGGTCTATCCTATACCTATATCCTAAAATTAAACAAACTCTAGTAATTGCCTTTGACTGTGGACTGTATTATAATGCTCTCGAGTGGCGCTGCGGTCTAAGGCACTGCATCTCAGTGCTAGAGATGTCACTACAGACAACTGTAGTGTTAACTACAGTTAACTGACTTGCCTAGTTAAATAAAGGTTAAATAAAAAATAAAAAATACAAATTAAATGCATCCTAGAAGGACTGGTTATCTTATGCTACGCTCCAAACTTTCTATCCATTAGTCTGGGAACATATATGCCTAAGTGATGCTTTTGGTTCGTTGATTGTGCAGGGCAGCTTACAGAGTATAGTCGGCCAGCAAAAATAGTGAATTTGGATTTGATTTTGAATAGCCTAGTAATAGGACTTTTTTCATAATTAATAGGATGACACATTACCTTTTGCTACAGAATATCTCACCACTGTGAGTTTCCATCTCTGCCCCTCTCTCCTTCATTCCTTTCCCCTCCCCCTCTCATTATCAGGACAGAGAAACCAGAAACATGCTCATTGCTCACATATAGCACTCCAAACAAAAGACAGTGAAAACATTGACAAATCGAGTAAATGATGGTTATGAAACAGTGGTGGTCAGTACGGTTTATGGTGAGGGAGGATAATGAAAAGAATGTATGAGCCACAGGAGGTTGGTGGCACCTTAATTGTGGAGAACAGACTGGTGGTAATGACTGGAGCAGAATAAGTGGAAAGGTATCAAATACATTAAACACATGGTTTCCATGTGTTTGATGCCATTCCATTTGCTCTGTTCCAGACATTATTATGAGTCGTCCTCCCCTCAGGAGCCTCCACTGGTATGAGCATGGCCTTATTTCTATTACAGCATATTGGATGACTGTCATTCATATTCCACTCACCCAGCTCAGTGTAACATTGATAGGTTTAGGCTACTACATGACTACTATACTCTAATTTTCCCTTTACCTATGCCCATCATGAGGTTGCTACAACCTAGCCTATGAATGAAACGTACGTGCAAATGTCCAGAGAATTTTGACTAATCAAGGTGACAGACAGTGACACATTCAATACCGCATTGCACACTCTTGCCAGCATCTAGCTCATCTAGGGTCCATTAGTCCAACAGTTGCAAATTAGAGTTTCTATTCGACAAATTCAGGTATTTTTATCCCCGTTTCGTTCCTTTGCTTCCATTTATGAAATGTTTTTCAACAGAATCGCCAGAATGAATACAACCCTGATCACACTCAAACACAGTTCACTTTCATAGCAGCCACATAAAAACAGCATGATCACTTTGCTTGTTGTATATATATTTGCTTCTCGCAGCGATCTACACGCTCTCCTCCTCTCACCTTTTCCCTCACTTGTGGAATTCAGTGCACAACACATCAGCTGTCTGTAACCAGGCGAAAAAATCTTTCCAAGCCAAAGCTTCATATCATGACCGCAAACCACTACACACAGCCTACATCGTTGTCATGTCAAAGTCAAAATACTAGAACTAACGTGTTAGTAAACCTGCTACAATCATCCAGTACAGTGTACAGTCAGAACATAGCATCCCTCTTTGTTTGAGTAGACTAAACTAACTAGATGCATTCACTAGCTAAGTGAAAGTGATTTTTTTTTTAAATACTACCAAATATAGCTAGCTATCTCTCTCTCTTGCTTCTCCTTAATTTTGGAAGAAATTAATTTGTTCAAAATTGTTCAACCACTGTCTTTCTCTCTCTTTAAGTCAACTACTCACCACATTTTATGCACTGCAGTGATAGCTAGCTGTAGCTTATGCTTTCAGTACTAGATTCATTCTCTGATCCTTTGATTGGTTGGACAACATGTCAGTTCATGCTGCAAGAGCTTTGATAGGTTGAAGGATGTCCTCCGGAAGTTAAAGTCTATGTGTGTAAGTCTATGGAAGGGGGTGAGAACTATGAGCCCCTAGGCTTTGTATTGAAGTCAATGTACCCAGAGGAGGACAGAAGCTAGCTGTCCTCCGGCTACAGCATGGTGCTACCCTACAGACTGCTGCTGAGACGACTGTAGACCATTGCAAAACAGTGTGTTTTAATCAATTATTTGGTGACGTGAATATATTTTGCAGAGTTTTATCTAAAAAGGCTAACTTTTTTTATGTTTCACTATTTTTAATTTCATGAAATTCAAAACTTGTTTATTACAATTGTAGCAGGTTGTTAACTCTGCAAACAACATTTTCACTCAGAGAATGAGAATGGTAAATGACTGTAATTAGTACATACATTAACAGAAATGAATGTAACCAAATGACAGGGATTAATGGCACATTTACTACTGGTGACGTGAAATGGGGAATTTATTAGAAAAAAAGGCTAATAATTAACACAATTAAATAATAAATAATGAATTCCCAAGAATTGGCGGGAGACAGCTGAGCCATTCTGGAGAGAGACAACTATATCTTCGCCACCCACCCCTCTCCCCTTCTTCTTGTCTCAACATTGTAAATTATACTCAAGACATTATCTTCACACATATTTTAGATAGTGTTGTGTTCGAGACCATCTAAAGTGAAACTGATTCAAGCCCGAGACCGAAGCAAATCGATTCAAGGTCAAGACCGGAGAGGGGGCGAGACCGAGTCAAAACCGAGACTGGGAGGGGGACAAGGGGTCCGAGACCAAGTCAAGACCGAGACCAGAAAAATGCCAATTCAAGACCATGATTATAATTTTGTCAAATCACCACCATAATAAGAGTTCAAAATGTCCCGTATTTCTGTGTTCATATTTCAGAACAACATATGGATTCTTTACACATTCAAAATAGTGATGTTGAGGGAACATATGCATGTTGAAATATGCATGTTGAGGGAACATAGAGTCACTATACAAATTATTATTAACCCAAACACAGTGAGGAACAATGGGCCTTCTACGCCTTCAGAGAAGGGCTAAGGATTTATAAAATAATGATTATAATAATGATAATGGTAATTATTATTTTCAATGATTTTCAGATTTTTTGTTGGAAAGGAAAGGGTTAACACTGAAGAGAAAAAAAGATCCAATCAGGATGTTTCTTTGCTGTACTTTGGGGAGATAAATCTAGCTAGCTAAGTCAGCCGTTGGCTAGGCCATCAGAAGCTAGATAAAGGCATCTACCGTTTTACTGTATTAGGGAAACATTTTGGAGTGACAGAGGAATCAACCAATCACATTTTGACTTAATGGGTAGAACCGTTTTTACCAAAACGGTCACTGCGCGATAGCGAGCAGTGGTTTTCCCACGGTCTAGCTAGCTAGCTTTTGTTGTCGGCTAGTTTGCAGCTGCTGCAGCAGGTGTTATCAAAGAGGATGTTGTTGCTAATTTCTTAGCTTCTCCCTTTCAAGAATAACATTGAACAAGAGGTTTAAAATTATTGTGGAACTGTGCTTTTTATTGTAGTGTGCTTGATGTTTTTAGCCATCTCTTTGAAAATAACTTATGTGTGTGAAACATTGTTGCATTTAAAGTGGAATTGACAGCATTTTAGCAATATGAATTCTTAATCAAAGCTTTTCATATACAACCCCAGGAAGAATATGACACATATTCTGACAAACGACCACTTAGATCAAATCAAATGTTATTTGTCACATACGCCGAATACAACAGGTGTAGTAGACCTTATAGTGAAATGCTTACTTACAAGCCCTTAACCAACAATGCAGTTTTAAGAAAATCCCCAAAAAAGTAAGATGTCTTACGATCTCTTTGGGGATACCGCATTCCAGAGCATGAGTTAATGTTTCTGTTCTATACGGTACCAGGGAGACATGGCTCCAGTATGGAGTTGGGGGCCCAGACACTGGTCTCTATACAATGAAAACTGTTGACACAGCAGATGCTGTCTGCTGTGAATTATAAGTATCTTTCATACAAATCTTAACTTTGTGACCCATTCCATACATCTGTTGTGTGTCATGTAAACTGAAGGAGGATGGACTTTGGTATAAAATGCTGTGGCTCAAACCAACTCGTTGAGTTCTGTGATCACCTCCATGGGGGTTACCAA
The DNA here is from genome assembly GCF_016432855.1 of Salvelinus namaycush. NCBI lineage: Eukaryota > Metazoa > Chordata > Actinopteri > Salmoniformes > Salmonidae > Salvelinus > Salvelinus namaycush. The sequence continues at coordinate 19,887,451 of NC_052339.1, read as the reverse complement.
CCAGCTCCATTACTGTAGTAATTAAATAATAAAGTTTGATTGCTTTGAATAATCTTAAAAGTCTCTCCTTTTTGATTACAATAATTCCACCACAGGTAGCAGAGAGAACAGTCTATGACTGGGGTGGCTGGAGTCTTTGACAATTTTATGGGCCTTCCTCTGACACTGCTTGGTATAGAGGTCCTGGATGGCAGTAAGCTTGGCCCCAGTGATGTACTGGGCCATACGCACTACCCTCTGTAGTGCCTTGAGGTCGGAGGCCGAGCAGTTTCCATACCAGGCAGTGATGCAACCCGTCAAGAGGCTCTCGATGGTGCAGCTGTAAAACCTTTTGAGGATCGGAGGACCCATGCCACATTTTTTCAGTCTCCTGAGGGGGAATAGGTTTTGTCGTGCCCTCCTCACGGCCATCTTGGTGTGCTTGGACCATGTTAGTTTGTTGGTGATGTGGACGCCAAGGAACTTGAAGCTCTCAACCTGCTCCACTACAGCCCCGTCGATGAGAATGGGGGCGTGCTCGGTCCTCCTTTTCCTGTAGTCCACAATCATCTCCTTTGTCTTGATCACATTGAGGGAGAGGTTGCTGTGCTTGCACCACACAGTCAGGTCTCTGACCTCCTCCCTATAGGCTGTCTCATCGTTGTTGGTGATCAGGCCTACCACTGTTGTGTCATCAGCAAACTTAATGATGGTGTTGGAGTCGTGCCTGGCCATGCAGTCATGAGTGCATAGGGAGTACAGAAGGGGACTGAGCACACACCCCTGAGGGGCCCCTGTGTTGAGGATCAGCGTGGCAAGTGTGTTGTTACCTACCCTTACCACCTGTGGGGCGGCCCGTCAGGATGTCCAGGATCCAGTTGCAGAGGGAGGTGTTCAGTCACAGGGTCCTTAGCTTAGTGATGAGCTTTGAGGGCACTATGGTGTTGAATGCTATAGTCAATGAATAGAATTCTCACATAGGTGTTCCTTTTGTCCAGGTGGGAAAGGGCAGTGTTGAGTGCAATAGAGATTGTATCATCTGTGGATCAGTTGAGGCGGTATGCAACTTGGAGTGGGTCTAGGGTTTCTGGGATAATGGTGTTGATGTGAGCCATGACCAGCCTTTCAAAGCACTTCATGGCTACAGACGTGAGTGCTACGGGTAAGTAGTCATTTAGGCAGGTTACCTTAGTGTTCTTGGGCACAGGGTCTATGATGGTCTGCTTGAAACATGTTGGTATTACAGAATCAGTCAGGGACAGGTTGAAAATGTCAGTGAAGACACTTGGTCAGTTGGTCAGTGCATGCTCGGAGTACACGTCCATGTAATCTGTCTGGCCCTGCGGCATTGTGAATGTTGACCTGTTTAAAGGTCTAACTCACATTGGCTACGGAGCGTGTGATCACACAGTCGTCCGGAACAGCTGATGCTGTCATGCATACTTCAGTGTTACTTGCCCCGAAGCGAGCATAGAAGTAATTTAGCTAGTCTGGTTGGCTCGTGTCACTGGGCAGCTCGTGGCTGTGCTTCCCTTTGTAGTCTGTAATAGTTTGCAAGCCTTGCCACATCGGACGAGCGTCGGAGCCGGTGTAGTACGATTCAATCTTAATCCTGTATTGACGCTTTGCCTGTTTGTTGGTTCGTCGGAGGGCACAGCGGGATTTCTTATAAACTTCCAGATTAGAGTACCGCTCTTTGAAAGTGGCAGCTCTACCCTTTAGCTCAGTGCGGCTGTTGACTGTAATCCATGGCTTCTGGTTGGGGTATGTACATACGGTCAATGTGGGGACGACGTCATCGATACACTTATTGATGAAGCCAGTGACTGATGTGGTGTACTCCTCAATGCCATCGGAAAAATCCCGGAACATATTCCAATCTGTGCTAGCAAAACAGTCCTGTAGTTTAGCATCTGCTTCATCTGACCACTTTCTAGTTGACTGAGTCATTAATGCTTCCTGCTATAGTTGTTGTTTGTAAGCAGGAATCAGGAGGAAATAATTATGGTCAGATTTGACAAAGGAAAGGAAGAGCTTTGTACGCATCTCTGTGTGTGGAGTAAAGGTGGTCTAGAGTTGTTTTCCCTCTGGTTGCACATTTAACATGCTGGTAGAAATTTGACGTAGTTTCCCTGCATTAAAGTCCCCGGCCACTAGGAGCGTTGCCTCTGGATGAGCGTTTTCCTGTTTGCTTACGGCCGTAAACAGCTCATTGAATGCGGTATTAGTGCCAGCATCAGTTTGTGGTGTTATATAGACAGCTACAAAAAATACAGATGAAAACTCTCTTTTTTTAACTTGAAAAATATATATTTTCTTTGAAAAGGGATGAAAACTCTCTTGGTAAATAGTGTGGTCTACAGCTTATGATGAGATACTCAGGTGAGCAACTACCTCAGGTGAGCAAAACGTCAAGACTTCCTTAGATTTTGTGCACCAGCTGTAGTTTACAAATATACAAAGACCGCCACCCCTTGTCTAACCAGAGGCCGCTGTTCTATACTGCCGAAACAGCTTAAAACCCGCCAGCTGTGTTATTCATGTCGTCGTTTAGCCACAAGTCGGTGAAACATAAGATCTTACAGTTTTTAATGTCCCATTGGTAGGATATACGTGATCGTAGTTCGTCTATTTTATTTTTGATTGATTGTATGTTGACTAATAGGACCGATGGTAAAGGGATATTATCCTCTCGGCGACGGATCCTTACAAGGCACCCAGGCCTTCGTCCACGATAACGCCGTCTCTTTCTCCTGCGAATGACGGGCATGAAGGCCTTGTCGGGCGTCTCAAGTCTTCTCAGGTATGATGCTACAAGCTTGGTACACCTGTATTTGGAGAGTTTCTCCCAAACTTCTTGGCAGATCCTCTCAAGCTCTGTCAGATTGGATAGTTGCTGCAGAACTATTTTCAGGTCTCTCCAGAAATGTTCAATCGTATTCAAGTCCGGGCTCTGGCTGGGCCACTCAAGGACATTCAGAGACTTGTCCCGAAGCCACTCCTGCGTTGTCTTGCCTGTGTGCTTAGGGTCGTTGTCCTGTTGGTAGGTGAACCTTCGCCCCAGTCGGAGGTCCTGAGCGCTCTGAAGCAGGTTTTCATCAAGGATCTCTCTGTACTTTGCTCCTTTCATCTTTGCCTCGATCCCAGTCCCTGCCGCTGAAAAACATCTCCACAGCCTGATGCTGCCACAACTATGCTTGACCGTAGGGATGGTACCAGGTTTCCTCCAGATGTGACGCTTGGCATTCAGGCCAAAGAGTTCAAACTTGGGTTCATCAGACCAGAGAATCTTGTTTCTCATGGTCTGAGAGTCTTTAGGTGCCTGTCATGTGCCTTTTACTGGGGAGTGGCTTCTGTCTGGCCACTTTACCATAAAGGCCTGATTGGTGGTGCTGCAGAGATGGTTGTCTTTCTGGAAGGTTCTCCCATCTCCACAGAGGAACTCTAGAGCTCTGTCATTGTGACCATCAGGTTCTTGGTCACCTCCCTGACCAAGGCCCTTCTCCCCCGATTGCTCAGTTTGGCCGGGAGGCCAGCTCTAGGAAGAGTTTTGGTTTCTTCCATTTAAGAATGATAGAGGGCAGTGTGTTCTTGGGGACCTTCAATGCTGCAGACATTTTTTGGTACCCTTCCCCAGATCTGTGCCTCAACACAATCCTGTCTCGGAGCTCTACGGACAAATCCTTCGACCTCATGGCTTGGTTTTTGCTGTGACATGCACTGTCAAGTTGTGTGACAGTTGTGTGCCTTTCCAAATCATGTCCAATCAATTGAGTTTACCACAGGAGGACTCTAATCAAGTTGTAGAAACATCTCAAGGATGATCAATGGAAACAGGATGCACCTGAGCAAAATTTAGAGTTTCATAGCAAAGTGTCTGAATACTTATGTAAATAAGATATTTCTGTTTTAAATTTTGTATAAATTTGCAAACATTTCTAAAAACCTGTTTTCGCTTTGTCATTATTGGGTATTGTGTGTAGATTGCTGAGCATTTTTTATCCATTTTAGAATAAGGCTGTAACATAACAAAATGTGGAAAACGTCAAGGGGTCTGAATACTTTCCAAAGGAACTGTATATTAATACATTGATTTATTAGACTTTAAAAAAAAAAAAATGTCCCAAAGATGTGCATTAGCAACTTGTATGCGTGGTGGACTGGAGGTTTATGTTGATTCATGGTCAATTACCATGAGACGGCAGTCATTTTTATTTATTTTAATTTTATTTTAGATTCACCTTTATTTAACCAGGTAGGCTAGTTGAGAACAAGTTCTGATTTACAACTGCAACCTGGCCAAGATAAAGCAAAGCAGTGTGACACAAACAACAACACAGAGTTACACATGGAATAAACAAACATACAGTCAATAATACAAAAGAGAAAGTCTATATACAGTGTGTGCAAATGAGGTAGGATAAGGGGGGTGAGGCAATAAATAGGCCGTAGTGGCAAAATTATTACAGTATGGCAAATTAAACACTGGGGTGATAGATGTGCAGAAGATGAGTGTGCAAGTAGAGGTACTGGGGTGAAAAGGAGCAAAATAAATAACAATATGGTGATGAGGTAGTTGGATGGGATATTTACAGATTGGCTATGTACAGGTGCAGTGATCTGTGAGCTGCTCTGACAGCTGGTGCTTAAAGCTAGTGAGGGAGATATGAATCTCCAGCTTCAGTGATTTTTGCAGTTCGTTCCAGTCATTGGCAGCAGAGGACTGGAAGGAAAGGTGGCCGAAGGAGGAATTGGCTTTGGGGGTGACAAGTGAAATATACCTGCTGGAGCGCGTGCTGCGGTGGGTGCTGCTATGGTGACCAGTGAGCTGAGATAAGGCGGGGATTTATCTAGCAAAGACTTATAGATGACCTGGAGCCAGTGGGTTTGGCAACGAATATGTAGCGAGGGCCAGCCAACGAGAGCAGTGGTGGATTGTATATGGGGCTTTGGTGACAAAACGGATGGCACTGTGATAGACTACATACAATTTGCTGAGTAGAGTGTTGGAGGCTATTATGTTAATGACATCGCCGAAGTCAAGGATCGGTAGGATAGTCCGTTTTACGAGGGTATGTTTGGCAGCATGAGTGAAGGAGGCTTTGTTGCGAAATAGGAAGCCGATTCTAGATTTAATTTTAGATTGGAGATGCTTAGTGTGAGTCTGGAAGGAGAGTTTACAGTCTAACCAGACACCTAGGTATTTGTAGTTGTCCACATATTCTAAGTCAGAACAGTCTAGAGTAGTGATCCTAGTCGGGCGGGCGGTTGCGAGCAGCAAGCAGTTGAAGAGCATGCATTTAGTTTTACTAGCATTTAAGAGCTGTTGGAGGCCACGGAAGGAGTGTTGTATGGCATTGAAGCTCGTTTGGAGGTTTGTTAACACAGTGTCCAAAGAAGGGCCAGATGTACAGTTGAAGTTGGAAGTTTACATACACTTAGGTTGGAGTCATTAAAACTAGTTTTTCAACCACTCCACAAATTTCTTGTTAACAAACTATAGTTTTGGCAAGTCGATTAGGACATCTACTTCGTGCATGACACAAGTAATTTTTCCAACAATTGTTTACAGACAGATTATTTCACTTATAATTCATTGTATCACAATTTCAGTGGGTCAGATGTTTACATACACTAAGTTGACTGTGCCTTTAAACAGCTTGGAAAATTCAAAAAAATTAAGTCATGCTTTAGAAGCTTCTGATAGGCTAATTGACATAATTTGAGTCAATTGGAGGTGTACCTGTAAATATATTTCAAGGCCTACTTTCAAACTCAGTGTCTCTTTGCTTGACATCCTGGGAAAATAAAAATAAATCATCCAAGACCTCAGAAAAAAAATTGTAGACCACCTTAAGTCTGGTTCATCCTTGGGAGCAATTTCCAAACGCCTGAAGGTACCACGTTCATCTATACAAGCAATAGTATGCAAGTATAAACACCATGGGACCACGCAGCCGTCATACCGCTCAGGAAGGAGACGCGTTCTTTCTCCTGGAGATGAACGTACTTTGGTGCAAAAAGTGAAAATCAATCCCAAAGACCTTGTGAAGATGCTGGAGGAAACTGGTACAAAAGTATCTATATCCACAGTAACACCTGAAAGGCCACTCAGCAAGGAAGAAACCACTGCTCCAAAACCACCATAAAAAAGCCAGACTACGGTTTGCAACTGCACATGGGGATAAAGATCGTACTTTTTGGAGAAATGTCCTCTGGTCTGATGAAACAAAAATAGAACTGTTTGGCCATAATGACCATCGTTATGTTTGGAGGAAAAAGGGGGAGGCTTGCAAGCCGAAGAACCCCATCCCAACTGTGAAACGCGGGGGTGGCAGCATCATGTTGTGGGGGTGCTTTGCTGCAGGAGGGACTGGTGCACTTCACAAAATAGATGGCATCATGAGGCAGGAAAATTATGTGGATATAGGGAAGCAACATCTCAAGACATCAGTCAGGAAGTTAAAGCTTGGTCGCAAATGGGTCTTCCAAATGGACAATGACCCCAAGCATACTTCCAAAGTTGTGGCAAAATGGCTTAAGGACAACAAAGTCAAGGTATTGGAGTGGCCATCACAAAGACCTGACCTCAATCCTATAGAAAATTTGTGAGCAGAACTTAAAAAGTGTGTGCGAGCAAGGAGGCCTACAAACCTGACTCAGTTACACCAGCTCTGTCAAGAGGAATGGGCCAAAATTCCTCCTTGTGGAAGGCAACCCGAAACATTTGACCCAAGTTAAACAGTTTAAAGGCAATGCTACCAAATACTAATTGAGTGTATGTAAACTTCTGACCCACTGGGAATGTGATGAAAGAAATAAAAGCTGAAATAAATCATTCTCTCTACTATTATTCTGACATTTCACACTCTTAAAATAAACTGGTGATCCTAACTGACCATAGACAGGAAATTTTTACGAGGATTAAATGTCAGGAACTTTGAAAAACTGATTTTAAATGTATTTGGCTAAGGTGTATGTAAACTTTCGACTTCAACTGTACACAGAATGGTGTCGTCTGCATAGAGGTGGATCAGAGAATTACCAGCAGCAAGAGCGACATCATTGATACAGTATATACAGAGAAAAGAGTCGGCCTGAGAATTTAACCCTGTGGCACCCCCATAGAGATTGCCAACAGGCCCTCCGTTTTGACACACTGAACTCTATCTGAGAAGTAGTTGGTGAACCAGGTGACGCAGTCATTTGAGAAACCAAGGCTATTGAGTCTGCCGATAAGAATGCGGTGATTGACAGAGTCGAAAGCCTTGGCCAGGTCGATGAAGACGGCTGCACAGTACTCTCTTTTATTAACGGCGGTTATGATATCGTTTAGGAACTTGAACGTGGCTGAGGTGCACCCATGACCAGCTCGGAAACCAGATTGCATAGCGGAGAAGGTATGGTGGGATTCGAAATGGTCGGTGATCTGTTTGTTAACTTGGCTTTCGAAGATTTTAGAAAGGCAGGGCAGGATGGATATAGGTATATATCAGTTTGAGTCTAGAGTGTCTCCCCCTTTGAAGAGGGGGATGACCTCGGCAACTTTCCAATCTTTGGGGATCTCAGACGATACGAAAGAGAGGGTGAACAGGCTAGTAATAGGGGTTGCAACAATTTCTGCTGATAATTTAGAAAGAGAGTCCAGATTGTCTAGCCCAGCTGATTTTTAGGGATCCAGATTTTGCAGCTCTTTCAGAACATCAGCTATCTGGATTTGGGTGAAGGAGAAGCAAGGGGGGCTTGGGAAAGTTGTGGCGGGGGGTACAGAGCTGTTGGCCGGGGTAGGGGTAGCCAGGTGGAAAGCATGGCCAGCATTAGAAAAATGCTTATTGAAATGATCGATTATCGTAGATTTATCGGTGGTGACAGTGTTTCCAAGCCTCAGAGCAGTGGTTTGCTGGGAGGAGGTGCTCATATTCTCCATGGACTTTACAGTGTCCCAAAACCTTTTGGAATTAGTGCTACAGGATGCAAATTTCTGTTTGAAAAAGCTAGACTTTTTTTGTATTTTGGTTCCTGACTTCCCTGAAAAGTTGTATATCATGGGGGCTATTCAATGCTAATGCAGTACGCCACAGAATGTTTTTGTGCTGGTCAAGTGAAGTCAAGTCTGGGCTGAACCAAGGGCTTTATCTGTTCTAAGTTCAACATTTTTTGAATGGGGCATACTTATTTAAGATGGTGAGGAAAACATTTTTAAAGAGCAACCAGGCATCCTCTACTGACGGGGTGAGGTCGATATCCTTCCAGGATACCCGGGCCAGGTTGATTAGAAAGGCCTGCTCGCTGAAGTGTTTTAGGGAGCATTTGACAGTGATGAGGGGTAGTCGTTTGACCGCAGACCCATTACGGACGCAGGCAATGAGGCATTGATCGCTGAGATCCTGGTTGAAGACAGCAGAGGTGTATTTAGAGGGCAAGTTGGTCAGGATGATATCTATGAGGATGCCCGTGTTTACGGATTTAGGGTTGTACCTGGTAGGTTCCTTGATAATTTGTGTGAGATTGAGGGCAACTATCTTAGATTGTAGGGCTGCTGGGGTGTTAAGCATATCCCAGTTTAGGTCACCTAACAGTACGAACTCTGAAGATAGATGGGTGGCAATCAATTCACATATAGTGTCCAGGGCACAGCTGGGAGCTGAGGGGGGTCTACAACAGGCGGCAATGGTGAGAGACTTATTTCTGGATTTTTTTTCTGGATTTCAGAATTTTTGGTGGCCTTCCTTAGCCAGGATTCAGACACAGCTAGGACATCAGGGTTGGCGGAGTGTGCTAAAGCAGTGAATAAAGCACATTTAGGGAGGAGGCTTCTGATGTTAACATGCATGAAACCAGGGCTTTTACGGTTACAGAAGTCAACAAATGATAGCGCCTGGGGAATAGGTTTAGTGCTGGGGGCTACAGGGCCTGGGTTAACCTCTACATCACCAGAGGAACAGAGGAGTAGGAAAAGGTTACGGCTAAAGGCTATAAGAACTGGTCGTTTAGTGCATTGGGAACAGAGAATAAAAGGAGCAGATTTCTGGGAGTGGTAGAATAGAGTCAGGGCATAATGTACAGACAAGGGTATGGTAGGATGTGAGTACAGTGGAGGTAAACCTAGGCATTGAGTGACGATGAGAGAGGTTGTGTCTCTGGAGGCACCAGTTAAGGCAGGTGAGGTCTCCGCATGTGTGGGGAGTGGGACAAAATAGCTATCTAAGGCATGTTGAGCATGGCTGGGGGCTCTACAGTGAAATAAAACAATAATAACTAACCGAAACAGCAGTATACATGGCATATTGACATTAGGGAGAGGCATGTGTACCCGAGTGATCATAGGGTCCAATGAGCAGCAATAGATGTGTCAGAGAGCCGTTCGGTAGTCGCTACTACGCTAGGCAAGTGGGAGACACGGCGATTCCGAAAGCTAACGGGCAGGGGCTAGCAGATGGGTCTTCGGCGACATCGCAACGGAAAAGCCTGTTGAAACCACCTCGGACGGTTACGTCGGCAGACCAGTCATGATGGATCGGTGGGGCTCTGTGCCGGCAATAAAGGGTCCAGGCCAATTTTGCAAAAGAGGTATTGTAGCCCAAGAATTAGCTGGTATACCTCTTCGGCTAGCCGGGAGATGGGCCTAGCTCGGAGGCTAGCTCAAGGCTAACTGGTGCTTGCTTCGGGACAGAAGCATTAGCCGGCAATAGCCACTCGGTTGCAGCTAGCTAGCTGCGATGATCCAGTGTAATGGTCCAGAGCTTGCAGCAGGAATCCGGTGATGTGGTAGAGAAAAGCAGTCCAATAATCTCTGGGTTGATATCGCGCTGTGCAGACTGGCAGGTATTGCCCGAGCTGAAGCTGGCTGGTGTCCGAGTTAACGGTGAAGACCGCTAGCAGTGGCTAACTGACTACTAGCTAGTAGCTAGTTAGCTGGCTAGCGCCTGATGGGGGTTCCAGTTCTGAAGTATAAAAATAGCAGATCCGTACCACATTGGGTGAGGCGGGTTGCAGGAAAGTAAATTCAGTTCATAGATGGAAAGTGAGATTAAAATATATACAAAAAACGAGAAAACCGACTATTTACATGGGACAAGACGAGACAAGACAAACACATGTCTGACTGCTACGCCATCTTGGATTAGTTCTCAGTAGCATGCTCTCTGTAAAGCAAAGTTATTATGAGAACTTAGTAGCTCCGTTTAACGTTAGCTTTTTACTTCATCCTTCTAGCTGGCTAGTAATACTAGCCAGAGCCCTTCAATGTATCTGCAATAGAAGCCTTGCCAGTAGCTAGCCACCTGACTGACATAAGCGACTACAAGTTGTGTACTCATTCTCTGAGAGTCAGTTTTTCTTTGTTTGGGGGATGTAAAACTTGGCAAAAAAAAGAAACGTCCCTTTTTCAGGACCCTGTCTTTCAAAGATAATTCGTAAAAATGGTAATAACTTCACAGACCTTCATTGTAAAGGGTTTAAACACTGTTTCCCATGCTTGTTCAATGAACCATAAACAATTAATGAACATGCACCTGTGGAACGGCTGTTAAGACACTAACAGCTTAGGCAATTAGGTAGGCAATTAAAAGGTCACAGTTATGAAAACTTAGGACATGAAAGAGGCCTTTCTATTGACTCTGAAAAACACCAAGAGAAAAATGCCCAGGGTCCCTGCTCATCTGCGTGAACGTGCCTCAGGCATGCTGCAAGGAGGCATGAGGACTGCAGATTTGGCCAGGGCAATAAATTGCAATGTCCGTACTGTGAGACGCCTAAGACAGTACTACAGGGAGATAGGACAGACAGCTGATCATCCTCGCAGTGGCAGACGAAGTGTAACAACACCTGCACAGGATCGGTACATCCGAACATCACACCTGCGGGATGGCAACAACAGGATGGCAACAACAACTGCCCGAGTTACACCAGGAACGCACAATCCCTCCATCAGTGCTCAGACTGTCCGCAATAGGCTGAGAGAGGCTGGACTGAGGGCTTGTATGCCTGTTGTAAGGCAGGTCCTCACCAGACATCACCAGCAACAACGTTGCCTATGGGCACAACCCAGTCGCTGGACCAGACAGGACTGGAAAAAAGTGCTCTTCACTGACGAGTCGCGGTTTTGCCTCATCAGGGGTGATGGTCGGATTCGCGTTTATCGTCGAAGGAATGAGCGTTACAGCGAGGCCTGTACTCTGGAGCGGGATCGATTTGGAGGTGGAGGGTCCGTCATGGTCTGGGGTGGTGTGTCACAGCATCATCGGACTGAGCTTGTTGTCATTGCAGGCAATCTCAACACTGTGTGTTACAGGGAAGACATCCTCCTCCCTCATGTGGTACCCTTCCTGCAGGCTCATCCTGACCTGATCCTTTAGCATGACAATGCCACCAGCCATACTGCTCGTTCTGTGCATGATTTCCTGCAAGACAGGAATGTCAGTGTTCTGCCATGGCCAGCGAAGAGCCCGGATCTCAATCCCATTGAGCACGTCTGGGACCTGTTGGATCGGAGGGTGAGGGCTAGGGCCATTCCCCCAGAAATGTCTGGGAACTTGCAGGTGTCTTGGTGGAAGAGTGGGGTAACATCTCACAGCAAGAACTGGCAAATCTGGTGCAGTCCATGAGGAGGAGATGCACTGCAGTACTTAATGCAGCTGGTGGCCACACCAGATACTGACTGTTACTTTTGATTTTGACCCCTCCCTTTGTTCAGGGACACATTATTCAATTTCTGTTAGATACATGTCTGTGGAACTTGTTCAGTTTATGTCTCAGTTGTTGAATCTTGTTACGTTCATACAAATATTTACACATGTTAAGTTTGCTGAAAATAAACGCAGTTGACAGTGAGAGGACGTTTCTTTTTTTGCTGAGTTTATGTAGACACGGCAGGAGTCGAGGGACGGTTTTGAAATTACCTTTTGTCCAGCATCCGGCAAACACAGCATCAGCAGCGTCTCTAGTTTTGCCTACTTCTCTAGTTAGCCGACTCTAAGCTGGGGTAGTAGTTCGTTTCACATCTCAGGGCCTTGGCCTGTGCCGCAACAGGATGGAGTTAGACGTTTGAGATAGTGGTGAATGTGCTGCTAAAATGGCAAATCCGGGAGGCAAATCCAGGGGACTCAGGCGAACGTAACAAACAACTACTGATCATACTTACACTTACACACAGAGAGGAATGCACAATTAAAACTCAGTCAGATCAAGAATATAAGCATTCTGAGCTTTGATCAACGATATACAGTACTAGTCAAAAGTTTTGACACACCTACTCATTCAAGGGTTTTTCTTTATTTTTTACTATTTTCTACATTGTATAAATGTAGAATTTCTACATATGGAATCATGTAGTAACCAAAAAAGTGTTAAACAAATCAAAATATATTTTATATTTTCGATTCTTCAAAGTAGGAACCCTTTGCCTTAATGACAACTTTGTACAGACTTGGTATTCTCCCCACCAGCTTCACCTGGAATGCTTTTCCAACAGTTTTGAAGGATTTCCCACATATGCTGAGCACTTGGTGGCTGCTTTTCCTTCACTCTGCGGTCCAACTTATCCCAAACCATCTCAATTGGGGTGAGATCGGGTGATTGTGGAGGCTAGGTCATCTGATGCAGCACTCCACCACTCTCCTTCTTGGTCAAATAGCCCATACACAGCCTGGAGGTGTGTTGGGTCATTGTCCTGTTGAAAAACAAACAAGCGCAAACCAGATAGGATGGCATATCGCTGCAGAATGCTGTAGTAGCCATGCTGGTTAAGTGTGCCTTGAATTCTAAATAAATCACTGACAGTGTCACCAGCAAAGCACCCCCACACCATCACACCTCCTCCTCCATGCTTCACAGTGGGAACCACACACGTGGAGATCATCCGTCCACCTACTCTGCGTCTCACATAGACACAGCGGTTGGAACCAAAAATCTCACATTTGTACTCATCAGACCAAAGGACAGATTTCCACCGTACTAATGTCCATTGCTCACGTTTCTTGGCCCAAGCAAGTATCTTCTTCTTATTGGTTTCCTTTAGTAGTGGTTTCTTTGCAGCAATTCAACCATGAAGCCCTGATTCATGCAGTCTCCTCTGAACAGTTGATGTTGAGATGTGTCTGTTACTTGAACTCTGTGAAGCATTTATTTGGGCTGCTGTTTCTGAGGCTGGTAACTCTAATGAACTTATCCACTGCAGCAGAGGTAACTCTGGGTCTTCCATTCCTGTGGAACAACACTGGAGTGTGACTTTAACCTTTTGATAACAGCTGAAGACATAATTTGCCTATTAACATTGGTTGTTCCCATGCTTAGACATTGCTGACGCATAACAGAACTTCCAACGCCTGGATAGGTATTTTACGTATCAGCTAACCTATATGTTATATCTGTCTGGTGCCCCACAGCACAGTCGATGATGCAACCATTGGTTGATGGATCCAACGTCTGAGCAAGGGAACACCATTATATTGATTTGGTTGGTTGGTTCAGACACAGCATTGTTGTGCTGCGTTTAAGAATAATCAAATATATATTTTGTACACAATAAAGGAAATCAATTACGGGTCAATGTTTAAATATTGCTCCCAGAGTTCATCAAAGCTAAGAAGGTTTTTATTTGTGATCTGACTGTTCTAATCACACCTCCATCTTTGTGAATGAGTGGAATCGTGAACAATGGTTTGTTTATGTTCGCCTGCATCCCATGGATTTGCCTTTTTAGCAGCACATTCATTATTCTCTCAAACAGCTAACTCTGCCCTCTCGCGGCACAGGTCAAGGGCCTAAACAAATTACCCCAGCTTGGAGTCGGCTAGAGACACTGCTGACAGTGTGCTTGCAAGATGCCGGGAAAAAAGGCTATTTTAAAAGCGTCCCGTGACTCCTGCCGTGTCTACAGACATCCCCCAAACAAAGAAAAAAAGATTATCTAAGAATGAGTGCACAACTGGTAGTCTCTTATATGTCAGTCAGGTGGCTAGGTGCTGGTAGAGACTTCTGTTGCAGTAACATTGAAGGGCTGTACTATTTATTAGCTAATGTTAAAAGGAGCCTACCTCAGCAGGAGTAAAATATACACTACTAAGTTCTCATAACTTTGCTTTACAGAGAGCATGCTACTGAGACAGACAGTGATGTGGCCCTCAGTGGTGAGGCTGAAGCAGGCTGCAATACATGCAGGAGGAAGCAGACAAGACAGAGAGAGAGAGAAAGCAAGCAGAGAGAGTGGTTAATACAGTGGTTCCCAAACTTGGGGTCAGGCCCCATGTTGGTCCCCTGAGAAAAAATATATGTTTTAATATGAACATCTCCACATGGCCCATCTTCCCTATAGGCCTACATTAAAATGCTATCAATATGCAAACAATACAGTATAAAAAGTATTCTTTTATATCTGTCGCTTCTCTTATCTCGATCGCTCAATGGAGTTTATAATTTATCCATTGCCCATTTTTTTTTACCAATACATCACGGATATTAATACAGAATTGTAAGTAATATTTTAATAAATCGTGTGAATGTAATAATAGGATCATCTGTGTGCTCCATTGATGTCTGTTTGTTCAATGCTTGTAATTTGCTGCTAATGCTATGTAATTTGAGAAAAGAGATATCTATGTCAAATCAAAGAGTATTGGTCGTGCACACAGTTTAGCAGATGTTATAGCGGTGCAGCGAAATGCTTATGTTACTAGCTCCTAACGATGCAGTCAAATGTCAAAACAATTCAAATGTAAAGAAAAATACACACACAAAAAAGGTAAGAAATCACGTACGTACGTATCTACACCGGATAAATTTACACAAGATAAACTAAGAATGATATGTACAGCAGTAGATATATTAGAGTGAGCTTCGTCAAGAATCCAGTATTTAAATAAATATGTGGTGTCTATAAACAGTGTGAAATAGAACATACAGTAGTAGCAATATTAAAATGATCTATGTCAGGATACAGTACTTAAATACAGTGTGAAATGGGAAGTGACCAGTGGTTTAATGTCTCAATAATCAAATCAAAATCAAATTGTATTAGTTATATGCGCCATAATACAGCAGGTATTGTGTCATGTTCCTACCTTACAGTGAAATGCTTACTTACGAGCCCCTTACAAACAATGCCGTTTAAAATAAATACAGATAAGAATAAGAAATAAAGTAACAAGTAATTAAAGAGCAGCAGTCAAATAACAATAGCGAGACTATATACAAGGGGGTACCGGTACAGAGTCAATGTGCGGAGGCACCGGTTAGTTGAGGTAATATGTACATGTAGGTGGAGTTATTAAAATGACTATGCATAGATGATGATAACAACAGAGAGTAGCAGTGGTGTAAAAGGGGGGAAGGGAAATGCAAATAGTCTGGGTAGCCAATTGATTAGGTGTTCAGGTGTCTTATCGCGTGGGGGTAGAAGCTGTTAAGAAGCCTCTTGGACCTAGACTTGGCGCTCCAGTACCGCTTGCCGTGCGGTTGTAGAGAGAACAGTCTATGACTAGGGTGGCTGGAGTCTTTGACAATTTTTAGATCCTTCCTCTGACACCGCCTGGTATAGAGGTCCTGGATGGCAGGAAGCTTCGCCCCCAGTGATGTACTGAGCCGTTCGCACAAGCCTCTGTAGTGCCTTGCGGTCGGAGGCCGAGCAGTTGCCATACCAGGCAGTGATGCAACCAGTCAGGATGCTCTCGATGGTGCAGCTGTAGAAACTTTTGAGGATCTGAGGACCCATGCCAAATCTTTTCAGTCTCTGGAGGGGAAATAGGTTTTGTCGTGTCCTCTTCACGACTGCCTTGGTGTGCTTGGACCATGTTAGTTTGTTGGTGATGTGGACACCAGGGAACCTGAAGCTCTCAACCTGCTCCACTGCAGCCCCGTCGATGAGAATGGGGGCGTGCTCGGTCCTCCTTTTCCTGTAGTCTACAATCATCTCCTTTGTCTTGATCACGTTGAGGGAGAGGTTGTTGTCCTGGCACCATACGGCCAGGTCTCTGACCTCCTCCCCATAGGCTGTCTTGTCGTTGTCGGTGATCAGGCCTACCACTGTTGTGTCATCGGCAAACTTAATGATGGTGTTGGAGTCGTGCCTGGCCGTGCAGTTGTGGGTGAACAGAGAGTACAGGAGGGGACTGAGCACGCAACCCTGAGGGGCCCCTGCATTGAGGATCAGCATGGCGGATGTGTTGATACCTACCCTTACCACCTGGGGGCGGTCTGTCAGGAAGTCCAGGATCCACTTGCAGAGGGAGGTGTTTATTCCCAGTGTCCTTAGCTTATTGATGAGCTTTGAGGGCACTATGGTGTTCAACGCTGAGCTGTATAACATGGGAAAGCAGCATTGGCTGTGAGTGTGAGTGTGTGAGTGAGTATGAGGTGTGTGTGTGTTTTGTGTGAGTGATTGTTCATCACCTGGTAGACAGACGGCAAGTGGTGGCTGTTCAACAGTCTGGTAATAGAAGCTCTTCAACATTCTGATGGCCTGGTAATAGAAGCTGTTCAACAGTCTTTCCAATGGAAGGCTGCACTTGCCTTGCATTGCATTGCAGAGGCAGTTGCAGTGCATTCTGATTTATCAAACGTATCCGTCAAACTGTATGTGTAGAAGGCTTTATAGAAATGGTAGTAAAAGGTGAATGTTGAACTTTTGTTGCACACATATCCAGATAGACCTGGTCATTAAACTACTCCCCTCTGGGCGCAGGTATAGGGCACCCCTCAGCAGGAAAAACACAACTAGACAATCATTTGTGCCAGGTGTGATATCCCTCGTAAATAGCTCGGGCTAATGTTCCTATCGACTCCGTAAGGCCAGCAGGCTAGCCTTTTTTTTAAACGTTTTATTTCTTTATTTATTATAATAATATATTTACTTTTATTTCTTGGTATGTAACTGTTATGAAAGTTGTATTGTCATTTTTGTTTTGAATTTAAACGCCACTTTATATGTGTACATGACACTGCAACAAAATTTCCCCATGGGGACAATAAAGTCAGTAAAGTAAAGTAAAGATGATGCTGCGTACCATTTTGCGCAATGACAATGTAGGTGTGATGGAGGCATTAGCCCTGTCCACTGCTGCCGCTCTGCAGTGAGGTATACTTGGGGGCAAGGCCTGCAGGTAACTTGGACTTGGTTGCGCTCTCTTGCTCAGACGTTGCATGTATCAACCAATGGTTGTGTGCCAGGTCATCGACTCTGTCATCAACTGACAGATTGCTATAACAGATGATGTGGCTAGCTGATACTTAAAATACCTATTCAGGTGCTGTGAGATCTGGTACTCGTACACAACCTATTGTAGCCTACTTGCATAACCTAGAGAGCTAAAATCACTTGTAGCAAAGTCACTTTCATAAGAGAGGTAAAGGAATCACTGAATCTTTAAAAGTGATTAACACCGCACGTCTGTAGATCTGTAGCTCAAATAGAAAGGTCTAACTTTCAATACCTTCCTATCACAAGATAGGCCATGTGGGATGTTCATATTGAAACATATCTTATTTATTTAAGTTCCTAACTATTGCAGAAACGTTAAAGGGCTCTGTCTAGTATTACTTAGCCAGCTAGAAAGATAAATAAGATGCCAGGAGAATGCTACCTGCCCGAATGCATAGTGCCAACTGTAAAGTTTGGTGAAGGAGGAATAATGGTCTGGGGCTGTGTTTCATGGTTCAGGCTAGGCCCCTTTGTTCCAGTGAAGGGTAATCTTAACGCTACAGCATACAATGACATTGTAGACAATTCTGTGCTTCCAACTTTGTGGCAACAGTTTGGGGAAGGTCCTTTCATCTTTCAGCATGACAATGCTCTGGTGCTCAAAACGAGGTTCATACAGAAATGGTTTGTTGAGATCAGTGTGTAAGAACTTGACTGGCCTGCACAGAGCCCTGACCTCAACCCCATCGAACACCTTTGAGATGAATTGGAACGCCGACTGCGAGCCAGGCCTAATCGACCAACATGAGTGCCCGACTTCACTAATGCTCTTGTGTCTGAATGGAAGCAAGTCCTCACAGCAATGTTCCAACATCTAGTGGAAAGCTTTCCCAGAAGAGAGAAGGCTGTTACAGCAGCAAAGGGGGGGCCGACTTCTTATTAATGCCCATGATTTTGGAATGAGATGTTGGACGAGCAGGTGCCCACATACTTTCGGTCATGTGGTGTATGTGTGTAAGTGTAAGCATGTGTGTGTGTGTGTGTTGCTGCTAACTGAATTGTATGCATTAGTCAGAGTTTAATATTAGAAATTACGGGGGTGTAAATTGGAGCCATCAATCAAAGCAGACATTTATATGTTCAGGACTTCTGAGCAGAATGTTGGAAAGCAAAACACACTTCTCAAAATCAAGACGCCAGGCTGATTGGATATTGAAATGGACTCAGGAAATTACAGATTATTTCTTTATTTTCTAAACTTAATCTAACTTTAATGACATCATGGTGTTATCCATATGCTTAGGGATGATTGTTTTTTCAGTGTCTGTCTGACACACACACACACACACACACACACACACACACACACACACACACACACACACACACACACACACATACAGTATGTAGTGGACATAAGTCGGTCATGATCGTGTGATGAGGTAGCCGCGCCTGCGAACTTCAAAACCAGTGTTTGCCTTCAGCCTAAAAGGGAATTACCTATTGGTCTAACAGTCTAAGATGTTGGTTGCTCCGGTGGGAGATCTAGGTTCATATCCTGTGTGTTACACGTACAATGCATTCAGAAAATATTCTGACCCATTGACTTTTTCCACATTTTGTTACATTACAGCCTTATTCTAAAATGTATTAAATTGTTTTTTCCCCTCATCAGTCGACACACAATACCCCATAATGACAAAGCAAAAAACAGGTTTGTAGACATTTTTGCAAATGTATAAAATTAAAAAACTGAAATATCACATTTACATAAGTATTCAGACCCTTTACTCAGTACTTTGTTGAAGCACCTTTGGCAGCGATTACAGCCTCGAGTCTTCTTGGGTATGACGCTACAAGTATGGCACAACTGTATTTGGGGAGTTTCTCCTATTCTTCTCTGCAGATCCTCTCAAGCTCTGTCAGGTTGGATGGGGAGCGTCGCTGCACAGCTATTTTCAGGTCTCTCCAAAGATGTTCTTATCGGGTTCAAGTCCAGGCTCTGGCTGGGTCACTCAAGGACATTCAGAGACTTGTCCCAAAGACACTCCTGCGTAGTCTTGGCTGTGTGCTTAGGGTCGTAGTCCTGTTGGAAGGTGAACCTTCTCCCCAGTCTGAGGTCCTGAGCACTCTGGAGCAGGTTTTCATCAAGGATCTCTCTGTACTTTGCTCCGTTCATCTTTCCCTCGATCCTGACTAGTCTCCCAGTCCCTGCAGCTGAAAAACATCCCCACAGCATGATACTGCCACCACCATGCTTCATCGTAGAGATGGTGCCAGGTTTCCTCCAGACATGACACTTGGCATTCAGGCCAAAGAGTTCAATATTGGTTTCATCAGACCACATAATCTTTTTTCTCATGTTCTGAGAGCTTTTAAGTGCCTTTTGGCAAACTCCAAGCAAGCTGTCATGTGCCTTTTACTGAGGAGTGGCTTCTGTCTGGCCACTCTATCATAAAGGCCTGATTGGTGGAGTGCTGCAGAGATGGTTGTCCTTCTGGAAGTTTCTCCCATCTCCACAGAGGAACTCTAGAGCTTTGTCAGAGAGACCATCGGGTCAGCTCCCTGACCAAGGCCCTTCTCCCCCGATTGCTCAGTTTGGCCGGGCAGCCAGCTCTAGGAAGAGTCTTGGTGGTTCCAAACGTCTTCCATTTAAGAATGATGGAGGCCACTGTGCTCTCAGGAACCTTCAATGCTGCAGAAATATTTTGGTACCCTTCCCCAGATATGTGCCTTAACACAATCCTGTCTTGGAGCTCTACAGACAATTCCTTCGACCTCATGGCTTGGTTTTTGCTCTGACTATCAGGAATCAAGGTAAGACCCAGATGCAGACAAGTCGAATTGACAATGGTTTAATATTCCAACAGCGGCAGGCAATGGACAGGTCAAGGCAGGCAGGGGTCAGTAAACCAGAGGTGGGGCAATGGTACCGGACGGCAAGTAGGCTCAGGGTCAGGGAAGGCAGAGGTCAACAATCCAGAGGTGAGGCAAAGGTACAGGTCGGCAGGCGGGCTCAGAGTCAGGAGAGGCAAGGGTCAAAACCAGGAGTGCGAGAAAACGAGAGACTGGGAAAAGCAGGAGCTGAGAACAAACACACTGGTTGACTTGATAAACAAGACGAGCTGGCAATGGACAAATAGAGAACACAGGTATAAATACACAGGGGATAATAGGGAAGATGGGCAACACCTGGAGGGGTGTGGAGACAATCACAAGGACAGGTGAAACAGATCAGGGTGGGACACTGACATGCACTGTCAACTGTGGGACTTTATATAGACAGGTGTGTGCCTTTCCAAATCATGTCCAATCAATTGAATTTACCACAGGTGGACTCCAATCAAGTTGTAGAATCATCTGAAGGATGATCAATGGAAACAGGATGAGCTCAATTTCAAGTCTTATAGCAACGTTTCTGAATACTGATGTAAATAAGGTTTTTCTGTTTGAAATTTTTAATACATTTCCAAAATGTCAGAAAATCAGTTTTCACTTTGTCATTATGGGGTATTGTGTTTAGATTGATGAAGATTTGTTTTTATTTAATCAATTTTAGAATAAGGCTGTAACATAACAAAATGTGGAAAAAGTCAAGGGGTATGAATACTTTCCGAATACCCTGTATTTACACATACTCACATGTTTCATAGATAAAACTTAATTCAATTGCGTCATGTAAATTATTTCAATTTCTGTGTTATTTTTACACACAAGGACTTGATGAGCCTCTGAAACGTTTAAGCAGTCTGTGAAACCATATTGGTTTAATGGCCATCAGAATGACTAAGAAAATCAGATGTAATGTACAGAATCACATGAATCAATTAATAATGTGCAATTTCACAGTTGAAGGACAAAACTGCCTCTGAAGCCACATTGGCAAATATATTAAGGCAATATAGCTTGGAGTCGGCTCAAGTAGGAAACTAGAGACACTGCTGACAGTGTGCTTGCGAGATGCTGGAAAAAAAGCTATTTTAAAAGCATCCCGTGACTCCTGCCGTGTCTACAGACATCCCCCAAACAAAGAAAAAAAGATTATCTGAGAATGAGTGCATAACTGGTAGTCTCTAATAGCCACTCTTATAGCCACCTGACTGTCAGTCAGTTGGCTAGCTGCCGGTAGAGACTTCTATTGCAGTAACGTTGAAGGGCTGTAGTATTTATTAGCCAGCTAGAAGGATGAAGTAAGAAGCTAATGTTAAACGGAGCCTACCCCAGCAGGAGTAAAATATACACTACTAAGTTCTCATAACTTTGCTTTACAGAGAGCATGCTACTGAGACAGACAGTGATGTGGCCCTCAGTGGTGAGGCTGAGGCAGGCTGCATAGTATGCAGGAGGAAGCAGACAAGACAGAGAGAAAGAGAAAGCAAGCAGAGAGAGTGATTAATACAGTGGTTCCCAAACTTGGGATCGGGCCCCATGTTGGTCCCCTGAGAAAAAATATATGTTTTAATATGAACATCTCCACATGGCCCATCTTCCCTATAGGCTTACATTAAAATGCTATCAATATGCAAACAATACAGTATAAAAATGTCATACGTCTTCTTTTATATCTGTCGTTTCTCTTATCTCGATCGCTCAATGGAGTTTTTAATTTATCCATTGCCCACTTTTTTTTTACCAATACATCACGGATATTAATACAGAATTGTAAGTAATATTTTAATAAATCATGTGAATGTAATAATATGATCATCTGTGTGCTCCATTGATGTCTGTTTGTTCAATGCTTGATTAGTAATGCCTAGGAATATGAATGTGAACGCTATGTAATTTGAGAAAAGAGATATCTATGTCAAATCAAAAAGTATTGGTCGTGCACACAGTTTAGCAGATGTTATAGCGGTGCAGCGAAATGCTTATGTTACTAGCTCCTAACGATGCAGTCAAATGTCAAAACAATTCAAATGTAAAGAAAAATACACACACAAAAAAGTCAGAGTCAAAAAATTTCAGAACGAATCCAATTAACAACCCAAATAGCACTTTAACAGTAATCCAAATGCAATCTATACGTATCTACACCAGATAAATTTACACAAGATAAACTAAGAATGATATGTACAGCAGTAGATATATTAGAGTGAGCAAAGTCAAGAATCCAGTATATAGATAAATAGGTGGTGTCTATAAACAGTGTGAAATAGAACATACAGTAGTAGAAATATTAAAATTATCTATGTCAGGATACAGTACTTAAATACAGTGTGAAATGGGAAGTGACCAGTGGTGTAATGCCTCTATAACATGGGAAAGCAGCATTGGCTGTGAGTGTGCGTGTGTGAGTGAGTATGAGGTGTGTGTGTGTGTGTTTTGTGTGAGTGAGTGTTCATCACCTGGTAGACAGACGGCAAGTGGTGGCTGTTCAACAGTCTAGTAATAGAAGCTGTTCAGTAGTCTGATGGCCTGGTAATAGAAGCTGTTCAACAGTCTTTCCAATGGAAGGCTGCGTTTACCTTGCATTGCATTGCAGAGGCAGTTGCAGTGCGTTCTGAGTAGTCCAGACAAATCCAACGTATCCGTCAAACTGTATGTGTAGAAGGCTTTACAGAAATGGTAGCAAAAGGTGAATGTTGAACTTTTGTTGCACACATATCCAGATGATGCTGCGTACCATTTTGCGCAATGACAATGTAGGTGTGATGGAGGCATTAGCCCTGTCCACTGCTGCCGCTCTGCAGTGAGGTATACTTGGGGGCAAGGCCTGCAGGTAACTTGGACTTGGTTGCGCTTTCTCGCTCAGACGTTGCATGCATCAACCAATGGTTGTGTGCCAGGTCATCGACTCTGTTATCAACTGACAGATTGCTATATATGATGTGGTTAGCTGATACTTAAAATACCTATTCAGGCGCTGTAAGATCTGGCAGGTGTCAGAAACGCCTGGGCAGAGGAATGCACCCCTTATTTGACCAAAGAGGTGCCAGCGGGAGCACACTATGGGTATGTCCCAATAGTATCTCATTTACCCTAAAGTGTAGGCCTACCCTCGTTCACTAACCTACTTTCCACAAATCTAAAAGCATTGGAATGGTGGAGTCGTGGGCAAGTAGGAGTTTCCACCATATTTCCTATACCAGTCATTTCCTTTCAAATTAGTGAAGGGAAGTGAACAAGTGCACACATTGTGAGGAATGACATAATTCGGACATAGACCCTAGGTAGCGAGTCCATTAGGCTATTACAGCGCTTTCTGTAATAGACGGGACTGGAAAGTGAAAGCTATTGGAGTCAGTGACGGAAGTTAAATATATTGTCATGCTGTCCGCTGGCCAAGCAGGGAGATTGATAGATAAACAAGCCCGGCTGGTTATTCTAGGCTTATTACAGCTAGAATATAAAGAAGGGATTTATTTCATTAAGAAACACTACAACGCATGAACATTTTACTGCTGTATGGAAAACGCAACAACGCAGCCAGAGTGGTGGGAGTGGCACCTTTTTGTGAATATGAACCAAGAATGGTAGCCTACATACAAATGGTAGGTAACATAATAGGCTACTGTATAGTCTAGCCGAAGTTCAGTTGACTCACAGAATTATAAATACCATAACCCACTGGGCACTGACTTCAATTCAACGAAGTAAAACACATATAGAAATATCTGAAAGTTAACCTACCACTATCAATTTGTTTTCAGTTTGGACATTGGTTTGATATTCGGAGTTTGCTTGTCAATATCCTTGGATGGTTAGAGTGATTTGGGTAGAATCTGATGATAATAGAGAGTAAGGTACAGCCTTTGTTTTGTCCGTTCCGTTTTCAAAAAGTGACTTTAGATTGGTTTCAATGGGGGCATATTATGCACTCGCAGCTAAGGGACCGTCTTAAAAGTTCAATTAGCAGAACATGGTGTTTACAGAAAATACATTTTTTTGCCGCAGTTAAATAATATAGAGATCTCAAGCCACCTTTATGTTTTTTTCCACACAATTACATTTTGAAATGTTATGTTGTTTATTTTTCATGAACTGCAAAAATAAGAGTTCCAAAAATATAAATAGAACTATGATCGTTCTCACTCGTATGCAACCTATTGTAGCCTACTTGCATAACCTAGAGAGCTAAAATCACTTGTAGCAAAGTCACTTTCATAAGAGAGGTAAAGGAATCACTGAATCTTTAAACGTGATTAACACCGCACGTGTGTAGATCTGTAGCTCAAATAGAAAGGTCTAACTTTCAATACCTTCCTATCACAAGATAGGCCATGTGGGATGTTCATATTGAAACATATCTTATTTAATTAAGTTCCTAACTATTGCAGAAACGTTAAAGGGCTCTGTCTAGTATTACTTAGCCAGCTAGAAAGATAAATAAGATGCCAGGAGAATGCTACCTGCCCGAATGCATAGTGCCAACTGTAAAGCTTGGTGAAGGAGGAATAATGGTCTGGGGCTGTGTTTCATGGTTCAGGCTAGGCCCCTTTGTTCCAGTGAAGGGTAATCTTAACGCTACAGCATACAATGACATTGTAGACAATTCTGTGCTTCCAACTTTGTGGCAACAGTTTGGGGAAGGTCCTTTCATCTTTCAGCATGACAATGCCCCAGTGCTCAAAGCGAGGTCCATACAGAAATGGTTTGTTGAGATCAGTGTGGAAGAACTTGACTGGCCTGCACAGAGCCCTGACCTCAACCCCATCGAACACCTTTGGAATGAATTGGAACGCTGACTGCCAGCCAGGCCTAATCGCCCAACACCAGTGCCCAACCTCACTAATGCTCTTGTGGCTGAATGGAAGCAAGTCCCTGCAGCAATGTTCCAACAACTAGTGGAAAGCCTTCCCAGAAGAGAGGAGGCTGTTATAGGAGAAAAGGGGGGACCAACTCCTTATTAATGCCCATGATTTAGAATGAGATGTTCGACGAGCAGGTGCCCACATACTTTCAGTCATTTGGTGTATGTGTGTAGGTGTAAGCGTGTGTGTGTGTGTGTGTGTGTGTGTGTGTGTGTGTGTGTGTGTGTGTGTGTGTGTGTGTGTGTGTGTGTGTGTGTGTGTGTGTGTGTGTGTGTGTGTGTGTGTGTGTGTGTGTGTGTGTGTGTGTGTGTGTGCGTGCGTGCGTGCGTGCGTGCGTGCGTGCGTGCGTGCGTGCGTGCGTGCGTGCGTGCGTGCGTGCGTGCGTGCGTGCGTGCGTGCGTGCGTGCGTGCGTGCGTGCGTGCGTGCGTGCGTGCGTGCGTGCGTGCGTGCGTGCGTGCGTGCGTGCGTGCGTGCGTGCGTGCGTGCGTGCGTGCGTGCGTGCGTGCGTGCGTGCGTGCGTGCGTGCGTGCGTGCGTGCGTGCGTGCGTGCGTGCGTGCGTGCGTGCGTGCGTGCGTTTTGCTGCTAACTGAATTGTATGCATTAGTCAGAGTTAAATATTAGAGATTGCGGGTGTGTAAAATGGAGCCATCAATCAAAGCAGACATTTATATGTTCAGGACTTCTGAGCAGAATGTTGGAAAGCAAAACACACTTCTCAAAATCAAGACGCCAGGCTGATTGGATATTGAAATGGACTCGGGAAATTACAGATTATTTCTTTATTTTCTAAACTTTATCTAATTTTAATGACATTATGGTGTTATCCATATGCTTAGGGACTATTGTTTTTTCAGTCTGACACACACATCTACAGAATGGAGCGGACATGAGTCGGTCATGATCATGTGATGAGGTAGCCCCGCCCGCGAACTTCAAAACCAGTGTTTGCCTTCAGCCTAAAAGGGAATTACCTATTGGTCTAACAGTCTAGGATGTTGGTTGCTCCTGTGGGAGACCTAGGTTCATATCCTGTGTGTTACACGTACAATGCAGTCTTATTCTAAAATTGATTGAATGTTTTTTTCCCCTCGTCATCCTACACACAATACCCCATAATTACAAAGCAAAAACAGGTTTGTAGAAATGTTTGCAAATGTATAAAATAAAATAAACTGAAATATCACATTTACAGTACTCAGACCCTTTACTCAGTACTTTGTTGAAGCGCCTTTGGCAGCGATTACAGCCTCAAGTCTTCTTGGGTATGACGCTACAAGCTTGACAGACCTGTATTTAGGGAGTTTCTCATATTCTTCTCTGCAGATCCTCTCAAGCTCTGTCAGGTTGGATGGGGAGCGTCGCTGCACAGCTATTTTCAGGTCTCTCCAAAGATGTTCTTATCGGGTTCAAGTCTAGGCTCTGGCTGGGCCACTCAAGGACATTCAGAGACTTGTCCCGAAGCCACTCCTGTGTAGTCTTGGCTGTGTGCTTAGGGTAGTTGTCCTGTTGGAAGGTGAACCGTCACCCCAGGCTGAGGTCCTGAGCACTCTGGAGCAGGTTTTCATCAAGGATCTCTCTGTACTTTGCTCCATTCATCTTTCCCTCAATCCTGACTAGTATCCCAGCCCCTGCAGCTGAAAAACATCCCCACAGCATGATGCTACCACCACCATGCTTCACTGTAGGGATGGTGTCAGGTTTCCTCCAGACATGACGCTTGGCATTCAGGCCAAAGAGTTCAATATTGGTTCCATCAGACCAAATAATCTTATTTCTCATGTTCTGAGAGCCTTTAGGTGCCTTTTGGCAAACTCCAAGCAAGCTGTCATGTGCCTTTTACTGAGGAGTGGCTTCTGTCTGGCCACTCTGTCATAAAGGCCTGATTGGTGGAGTGCTGCAGAGATGGTTGTCCTTCTGGAAGGTTCTCCCATCTCCACAGAGGAACTCTAGAGCTTTGTCAGAGTGACCATTGGGTCACCTCCCTGACCAAGGCCCTTCTCCCCCGATTGCTCAGTTTGGCCGGGCGGCCAGCTCTAGGAAGAGTCTTTGTGGTTCCAAACTTCTTCCATTTAAGAATGATGGAGGCCACTGTGATCTTGGGAACCTTCAATGCTGCAGAAATGTTTTGGTACCCTTCCCCAGATATGTACCTCGACACAATCCTGTCTCGGCGCTCTACAGACAATTCCTTCGACCTCATGGCTTGGATTCTGCTCTGACATGCACTGTCAACTGTGGGACCTTATATAGACAGGTGTGTGTCTTTCCAAATCATGTCCAATCAATTGAATTTACCACAGGTGTACTCCAATAATGTTGTAGAAACATCTCAAGGATGATCAATGGAAACAGGATGAGATCAATTTTGAGTCTCAGCAAAGGGTCTGAATACTGATGTAAATTAGGTTTTTCTGTTTGAAAGTATTAATACATTTTCTAAAATTTAAAAAAACTTTTTTCACTTTGTCATTATGGAGTATTGTGTGTAGATTGATGAGAATATGTTTCCCTTTAATCCATTTTAGAATAAGGCTGTAACATAACAAAATGTGGAAAAAGTCAAGGGGTATGAATACTTTCCGGATTCACTGTATATACACATACTCACATGTTTCATATATACAACTTAATTCGATTGCTTCATGTAAATGATTTCAATTTCTGTGATATATATATATATATTAAGGCAATATAAGCAGCAGTGTGTGTGTGTGTGTGTGTGTGTGTGTGTGTGTGTGTGTGTGTGTGTGTGTGTGTGTGTGTGTGTGTGTGTGTGTGTGTGTGTGTGTGTGTGTGTGTGTGTGTGTGTGTTTGCACGCTTGGCTCTCATCTGTCTGTATGCCTCACATGGTTCCAAACAGAAAACGTAATTATTTGAACAATGGCTCGTGTAATCAGAAGAGTCAAATATTTATTAATACCCACAGCTGGTGGGATCATTTTAATAAACATGTGTCTTTGACATTTGATAGTGTAATACTCTCTTACGGACCAAATGAGCCAAGTGAAGGAAACAGAAAATTAAGCTTTAGCGAGTCTGTAGTCTTTCTTATGAAGTTTATCTATTTGCCATTCCCTCCCTCTCTCGGTGTCTGATCCTCTTGAATACACTAGCTGTGTGTTGACCATGGCTGTGTGCCAGGGCAGAATAGAATGTTCTCACCATCCAGTCCTTGGTTACAATAGCTTCTCAGGAATAATTGACTCTCGGAATGCATCGCCTTCCCATTAGAAAACAAAAGACTTTGGAACTGTGGAGTTTTTTTTGCAACATTTCTGTTTTATACTCATTTATCATTATGAAATTACATGATTTTGACCCTATACTTCAATGAAAATGGTTTCCCCTCTCCATTCCCTAGGTGATTAGTGTCAGTTTCCCCCAGGTTGGAACATCTTATTGCAGGTCTGAACGGGGTCTTTGCTGAGATCATCAGTGTGACAGGGACAAAATCAGCTGTGTGGGGGTCTGTGTGTGTGTGTGTGTGTGTGTGGACTCACTTCTCTGTCCAAGGTCATTTTACCTTTTTGAGGGTGTGTTTGTGCATGCAGTGGCACACTGTCAGTGGTGGAAAAAGTACTCAAGGAAAATTACTCAAGGAGGCCTCCCGAGTGGTGCAGTGTTGCGGCGTCACTACAGCCTGGGGTTTGATCCCAGGCTGTGTGATTACCGGCCGTGACCGGGAGTCCCATAAGGCGGCGCACAATTGGCCCAGCGTCATCCGGGTTAGGGGAGGGTTGCAGGGGGGGGCTTTACTTGGCTCATCGTGCTCTAGCGACTCCTTGTGGCGGACCGGGCGCCTCCAGGCTGACTTCAGTCGTCAGTTGAACGTGTTTCCTCCGACACATTGGTGCAGCTATCTTCCTGGTTAATCGAGCAGGTGTTAAGAAGCACCGCTTGGCGGGTCATGTTTCGGAGGATGCATGACTCGAACTTCGCCTCTCCCGAGCCCGTTGAGTTGCAGCGATGAGACAAGATCATAATCACGAAATTGGGGAGAAAAAGTGGGTAAGAAAATATATATATACAATACAAAAGTTTGGATTTTCTACATTATAGAATAATAGTGAATACATCAAACTATGAAATAACACATACGGAATCATGTAGTAACCAAAAAAGTGTTGAACAAATCAAAATATATATTATATTTGAGATTCTTCAAAGTAGCCACTTGATGACAGCTTTGCACACTTGGCATTATCTTGGCATTCTCTCAACCAGCTTCATGATGTAGTCACCTGGAATGCTTTTCCAACAGTCTTGAAGTCATTTATACATATGCTGAGCACTTGTCGGCTGCATTTCCTTCATTCTGTGGTCCAACTCATCCCCAACCATCTCAATTGGGTTGAGATCGGGTGATTGTGGAGGACAGGTCATCTGATGCAGCACTCCATCACTCTCCTTCTTGGTCAAATAGCCCTTACACAGCCTGGAGGTGTGTTTTGAGTTATTGTCCTGTTGAAAAACAAATAACAGTTCCCCTAAGTGCAAACCACATGGGATGGCGTATTGCTGCAGAATGCTGTGGTAGCCATGCTGGTTAAGTGTGCCTAAATCACCAACAGTGTCACCAGCAAAGCACCCCCACACCATCTCACCTCCTCCTCCATGCTTCACAGCGGGAACCACACATGCTGAGATCATCCGTTCACCTACTCTGCGTCTCACAAAGACACGGCGGTTGGAACCAAAAATCTCAAATTTGGACTCATCGGACCACAGGACAGATTTCCACCGATCTAATGTCCATTTCTTGTGTGTCTTGGCCAAAGCAAGTCTCTTCTTATTATTGGTGTCCTTTAGTAGTGGTCTCTTTGCAGCAATTCAACCATGAAGGCCTGATTCATGCAGTCTCCTCTGAACAGTTGATGTTGAGATGTATCTGTTACTTGAACTCTGTGAAGCATTTATTTGGGCTGCAATCTGAGGTGCAGTTAATTGCCGATTTCTGAGGCTGTTAACTCTAAAGAACGTATCCTCTGCAGCAGAGGTAACCCTGGGTCTTCCATTCCTGTGACGGACCTCATGAGAGCCAGTTTCATCATAGCGCTTGATGGTTTTTGCGACTGCACTTGAAGAAACTTTCAAAGTTCTTGAAATGTTCAGGATTGACTGACCTTCATGTCTTAAAGTAATGATGGACTGTCGTTTCTCTTTGCTTATTTGAGCTGTTCTTGCCATAATATGGACTTGTTTTTTTACCTAATAGGGCTATCTTCTGTATACCAACCCTACCTTGTCACAACGCAACTGATTGGCTCAAATTGATTAAGAAGGAAAGACATTCCATAAATTAACTTTTAACAAGGCACACCTGTTAATTGAAATGCATTCCAGGTGACTACCTCATGAAGCTGGTTGAGAGAATGCCAAGAGTGTGCAAAGCTGTCATCAAGGCAAAATATGTGGTATTATTCCATATGTGTTACTTCATAGTTTTGATGTCTTCACTATTATTGTAGAATATTAGTGGAAAATAGTAAAAATAAACAAAAATCATGGAATGAGTAGGTGTGTCCAAACTTTTGACTGGTAGTGTATATAAAATGTTTTTTTAGAAGGATTCAGGAGCCCGTACTCAGTGAGTGTAGACAGCCTGCTGCCGCTCTGCTAATCGTCAGATGGGGGGAGGAGAGGAGGTAGGGGGCCCATGTGGGTAACTGGGGGGACCTGCTTTGTTTGGGTAACTGATTAATAATAAATAAAACAAACTGCATAATAAATAAATGTAACTGGCCAATTGTGTGAGTCAGTGACTGGGCTCAAACCCATAGGGGCCCAATAGTTTATTATTTATTTTTATCTAACCACAGGAGCCCACTCGCAGTGTTCAAAATACACCAAAGAGAATCATATATATATTTTTTAAACTAAGCCCAAGGCCTATGATTTCTTAATCCGGTCCTGAACATGGTACAATCGGTCTGTAGTTTAGCTGTTGACTACTGCCAGACCAGAGGTCCGAGATGTCTCGTAATGGCACTCACCTGGATCGGTAAAGTATGAGTAGATCAAGATAAATCAAAATAATATTTAGCATGAGCCATGAGTCTGTAACTACTGTGGATAATGCTAAGACTGTTGTACACTTACACCTCTCTCTTTCCCTCTCTCTGTCTGTCTTTCTCTCACACACACAGAATATTCTTGGCATCTCTGTCTTTTCTCTCATGCTGCTACCTCTGGCGTTGTCTTGTGACAGCAACAGGACTATGAGAGAGATCGCTGAGGACTACGAGACTGTCATCTACCCGCTCCTTCAGAACCTTGTAAGTACCATGACGGACAAGGGGTTTTCCTGTTGCCATGGAGATCTCAAAATTGACTTTAAACGGTTTATATGGATCGTGTTAAATGGAGCTCTCTGCTTTCACTCATAGGAGAACAACATCACGGAATCATTAAAAGTGATTAATAAAACCTGCACGGAGAAGGAAATCGCTGAATGTGAGAAGGATAAAGTGAGTATTTACAATATTATGAACAAACTTCCTTCCAGTGGTTTAAAGTACTTAAGTAAAAATACTTTAAAGTACTACTTAAGTAGTTTGGAGTACCTGTACTTTACTATTTCAATTTTGTAATACTTCTACTTCACTATATTCTTTAAGAAAATATTGTAATTTTCACTCCATACATTTTCCTTGACACCCAAAAGTACTAGACACATTTTGTATGCTAAGCAGGACAGGAAAATTGTCCAATTCACGCACTTATCAACAGAACATTCCTGGTCATCCCTACTACCTCTGATCTTGTCACGATCGTTATAAGGAGTAGACCAATCCTATGTATGTTTCAATCCTTTATTTTGGAAATGAAAACTTAAAAGAACAAAACAACAAAACGAACAAACGAAACGTGAAGCTAAATAATAATGCTCACAAGATCCCACAAAGCACAAAAGGGGAAATGGCTGCCTAAATATGATCCCCTATCAGAGACAACGATAAACTGCTGCCTCTGATTGGGAATCATACCAGGCCAACATAGATGTATAATTACCTAGATGACCCACCCTAGTCACACCCCGACCTAACCAACATAGAGAATAACAGGCTCTCTATGGTCAGGGCGTGACAGATCTGGTGGACTTACTAAACACACAGGCTTCCTTTGTAAATAATGTCTGAATGTTGGCGTGTGCCCCTGGCTATCCATAAATTTAAAAAACAAGAATGTAACGATGTACGCTGAGAGTTGGGAAGCAAATTCAGAGAGTGCTTCAATAAATAAATTAAACAAACACGTAACACAAACAACGGACAGACATGACCCAGGAACAGAAATAATGACGGCTGGGGAAGAAACCAAAGGGAGTGACATATATAGGGCAGGTAATCAAGGAGGTGATGGAGTCCAGGTGAGTGTCATTATGCACAGATGCGCGTAACGATGGTGACAGGTGTGCGACATAACGAGCAGCCTGGTGACCTAGAGGCCAGAGAGGGAGCACACATGACAAAGAAAATGGTGCGTCTGGCTTGCTTAATATAAGGAATTTTAAATTATTTATACTTTTACTTTTGATGCTTAAGTATATTTTAGAAATTAAATTTACTTTTGATATTTAAGTATATTTTAAACCAAATACTTGTAGACTTTTACTCAAGTAGAATTTTACTGGGTGACTTTCACTTGAGTCATTTTCTATTAAAGTATCTTAATTTTTCCACCACTGCTTCCTTCCATCTTTTCGTCCCTCCCTCATTTTCTCATCTCTCACCTGACCAAAGATCAACCACATGGCAATGGTGCAAGGCTGTTACCTTACTGCTTCCTGCTATTTTAGATTAGGAACTGCATCACCAGAGTAGACAACCAACACAGAACATTGACTTGAATGGGAATGTCCACTGTAGTCCATCTAATTCTCCAGATGACTCTGATCATTGTTTTGTAGGAGAGACAGTTCATCCACAACATGCTGTGTAGGCATACCAGACTCATCAGGCTCTATAAGCTAGAGAGGCTCAAGAGAGACATCCTGTGCTCACTGGGCCGCCACTGTCCTAGAAAACAGGTGAGATCCATTCATTAGTAGTTAGCCAACTACACTACATGTACAGTATGTCTTTCTTACGAATGTTGAGATACTCTTTTTATATCTAATCACTGTATTATTACTGCCCATAGATATTGATTGACCATATTATTATTGAGTTGTCAATGTTCCCTTTTCTCAACATCCAGAGGAGTTCACAAGGACAGAGCGCACACCATCAGCATCCGAATAGAAAGAAGAAGTCAGGAGGAGAAAGGGAGGAGGAAAACGAGAAAACTGAGGAGAACAGAGGGACCACGGAGGAAGGAGGGGAGAGGGTGGACAGTGGGAAACAGCAGAGACGAGATAAAGGGGAGGAAAGGAGGAGCACAGAGGCCATGGAGCGGAGGAGGAGACGGTGTGGACAGAAGGTGTTTGTGGACAGCTTGAATGGGTGCTACATGTCCCTGGCTGAAAGATATGGAGGCCTGAGATGAGAGGAGAGATGTGGCCCGGAGCTAACCGCACCAAGAACCAACAAACTTACTGTAAAGTGTATAGTTACTGTAAAGAAAAAAATGATACCATGCGTCCTGTAAAGTAGTATCGTCTTGCCAGACACTTACTTAGAATAAAAGTGTCTGCTAAATATTCATCCTATTATAATAGACAAAGGCGAAAATCTCTGTGGTACCTAACAAATTGTGAGGTGTTCTGTTACAATGATGAAACTCTTGTGTCGTAATGATAAGTCTGTGGCACAGTGCAATTATC
This sequence comes from Salvelinus namaycush, assembly GCF_016432855.1. Lineage (NCBI taxonomy): Eukaryota > Metazoa > Chordata > Actinopteri > Salmoniformes > Salmonidae > Salvelinus > Salvelinus namaycush. Next base: position 19,853,817 of record NC_052339.1, on the reverse strand, counting down.
CTAAAGCAAACAAACAAAGATGATTGATTGCTTGTGTACAAATGAAGTGCACTTTTGAGTAGAGAGACTTGTTGTAGCTCATGATGTCCCTCTTTCTGCTCCAGTTAGTGGTATTGGGCAGTGAGCCTGGCCTTGGGTGTGTGACAGTGTTGCTTTATTATTATAGAATGGCAGTTTGAAAGCCTATTACGCCAAGGATGTTTGCTTTCAACTTAGTGTCTTAACTGAAATCCACATAGGGCTACTAAAACCTTCCCCAAAAACTTCCTGTGAAATTCAACCAACGCCTTTCGCGCAAGCCTTTTTCCCTTATTTGATGAATGATGCTCATCTTGACCTGATTTCAAGCTTTGTAGAGTAGTTTTCCAAGCGTAAGGCAACATGATATCCAATGTTGTCTTATTGTAACTGTAGCATTGGTTTTAGTACTATTTATTTTTATTCTGAAATCATATTGACTCACAAGTGTTAACTGTACCCCTGTAATCCTTTTATTGTGAAGCACTTAAATTATCCCCTGCGTGTGTCAGAGCAAAATAAGACGTTTTGATGTTGATGTGATCCTTAGGCCACTATAACTCTACATTAATAGAGTTTAAACTGCCATTGTGGTTTTGCCTGGGTGCCAGTCTGTTTCTGCTGTTGCCATTTAATACTTTCAAAGCCTGGGGAAGGAGAATATGTGCATTAATTACTCTGATCCTTATAATGTGACAAAGTGGTAGTTGTACATGCTAGCATGATTAATTATGCATTTATATTGTAACATTTTATTTTGTTTAGTGTTTTGTTGCTCAAGCATTTGATTCATAGTGTCTTATGCTACATTCATAACCAAGTGGGAAGGTGGTAATTACCTGTTGTGAAGTCGTAAATATGAGTTGGATGCGTTCACATGCTTTCAACTCATTGAGAAAGCTGCATCAAACCATAAACTAAAAGTATAGCTGTCATGCTTAAACAAATTATAGTCTTCAAAAACAATATGAATAGATTGCTTTTCATAAATGTTTCTTGTTGCATTTAACTGTTGAAAATGCTGTTATTGAGGTAATTTCCTTAGTAGGTGAGTTCAGCATGTGGGTGAAGTCGTAGCTCAGGGATCATAGACGAGTTTCCCACTAGTAATTGCGAGTTGGAAGGGCATTCCAGGGGATTTCTCCCTGTCGTATGGTCCTATGTACGAATTTATGAGGTCTTATATAGAGCTTCAAAATAAAAACAACCAATACATCATCATGAGTAGCTTAGCTATAGTAAAGGTCAACCAATAGAGGTCAAGTCTTTGAGTGCATGCATCCTCCAAAGATGGAGAGGGACAGTTCATGGCTTGATCAGGTGACCAGGGAGATGGTGATGAAGAGTCTGGTGACGATCATGTAGAGGGCTACTCTGGGAAACAGCCTAAGTCATGTAGCTACTGGACTTCTCCCTCACAATGTATGGCACCCACTTGGGTGATGCCTCGTCAGCTCTGGGCATCAGTCGTCCTCATTATGAGCCCTTTGCCTCAGCACTCCAATTCCTCTCAAGCTTCAGGTGACTCTTCAATTGATGTTTTCAAACTCCAAAGATCAGGAACCAGCAGCCAGGTGAAACAAAAAAAGCTGGTACAATGTCTAGATGCATCATTCAAACAAAAACAATTTGCCAGCTAGCTAACTAGCTAGCCAAGCCAAAGAGTTGACCTGCCAGTCCATCTTCAAATCTGTGGGTTAAAACCCCCATGGATATGGAATAAAACTCAATGTTATAAAAAAATAAAACAGCTGATACAAATATATATTTAAAACACATACAAATGATGAAATATGTTCATATTTACAGGATCTCTCTGCTTAGGCTGCTACTGGGGCGCTATGGAAACTATAGAACCAATAATAAGCCCATATGGGCTGGGCACCAAATGGTGTATGACATGGAAAACAAAAAGGAAACAAACAGATATCAGGCTGATTGAGTTATGATTGTGTTATCCATGTACTGTATACTATGTATTATATTCTACCAAGGACTGCAAATATATTTTTATATTCAACTGCAAATATATTTTATATTCAACTGCAAATACGTGTTATGGTGTATTCCTTCTTTAAAGACCAACTAACCCGCAACTTAAGGGACAGCTACAACCAGTCTGCTGTTTTTCCCTAGCTAAAGATGACAACACACACACGTCGAATGACTAATACACAGAAGATTCTTCAGAAATGTTTATTGATAAATGTTTAGGACGGAAGTACGACAGTCAATTTCCAGCATAGGAATGTCCTATCCAGTCAGGTAAGCATTGCATATCATCTAAATAACGCTTGCATCGGGGTGCATTTACAGTCATCGCAAGTTCTTTAAAATGACACAAATTAAGATGTTTCGATACAGCTCAATATAAAGATGACTACAATAACATTAATGATATGGATGAAATTAGATAGGAGTTCCTTTTAGTGTAAAATTATTATTTACCCATATCATGAGTTGGGTAGATGTCTTTACAATCTTACTGGTGGGCAGCAGTGTGTGCAGGCTTTTGTTCCTGCCCGGCACTAACACACTGATTCAGCTAAATGAACCACCATGAGCCTCATCAAGAACAGTAGAAACAGGTGTGTTAGTGCCGGGCTGGGTCAAAAGCCTGCGCAGCCTGTGGGGTCCAGGACCATGATTGAAGATCATTGATGTGGTCTGGGCAACTGGTTGAATGTGACCTGCAGGGACAGTGTTGGTGAGGACTGGTCAGTGTTGGTGAGGACTGGTCAGTGTTGGTGAGGACTGGTCAGTGTTGGTGAGGACTGGTCAGTGCATGTACCGGCCCGTACCGTAAATCCCAGATTATCCCATTCAATACTGATTCAAAATTAACACCGAGTACGTTTACATGCACAGTAAGAATTTGATATTAAAACAGACTATAGCAGTTGGCAGACTATGCAGTAGTAATGTAAACACCTTACTCTGATGTTAAATCGGCATAAGGTCAAAATCTAAGTAAGCATACGGTTTTCTGAGTAATCTTTCAAATTATTAGGACATGTAAACACCTTAATCTGTGTTCCAGCCGTGTATTTCATCAGCGCATGTGTTAGCACCAGTTGAGCGAGCCTCCCACTTTAATGTGAGTGAAGTGAGTTTGAGTGTCTTAGAAGTAGTTTTCACATACAAACGTTATATGTCTGAACTCAGAATCAAATATGCTTCCCAAAACTAACATGGTCGCTGTGATAGAACGAATATATTTTGATTGGCGATTTTCTGCATTTATCAGAGTGCCATCAGGTAATCTGACTATCCACAATAATCGCATTACCGTGTGCATGTAATCGTACTCACTGAAGGAAACACAGGAACACATGTAGGTAGATACAGAAAAAGGCTTTCACAAAACCATGAAAAAAATACATTTTGATTGCTTAGTTAAAACAAACACAGAGCGATAAAATAAATTAACCCATTTTCTTGTATACAGTATGTGGAAATAGCAGTATCTGAATGATGGTCAATTTGAACACCTTGTATCGTATAATTGTATCGGAAATGTTATATCGTGTATTGAAACTGCTGCCTTTAAAATCATTTAAAAACGCTGACCTATACCACAACTATTTAACAGCAATGGCCTCTTACACTGCATGTTAGTGGGGGTTTTATCTTCATAAATTCTGTTCTGGAGGCAGCTCTGCAGAGTCATAAAATCGGATTTTAAACATAACCCTTACCCTCACCATAACCACACCGCTAAACCTAATGCCTAACCCTAAATGAAGACCAAAAAGCTCATTTTTGTTTTCATGAATTTTTACAATATAGACAATTTTGACATTGCATCTGTCCTAAGGGGAAATCACTCAGGCCGTGTCTAGACTTGACAGTTCATGCAGCTTTTGTATTCTGATCAGGTCATGTGTCTACACCTACATTTAAATGTGTCTACTGTGTCCACAGTGTGTCCGGAATCCCTTTTTTTCACACTATATTCAAATGACAGTATGCATTCTACAAACGGTGGAATAGGCAAAATATGATCATAACTACTGTAGCTAACCTCTGTAGCTAGCCAGCAAGATAGTAAGCAACACTAAAGTGATTGCAAACGGGATAACACTAGCCAAACAGAAATGTTTTTCTAAATATTAGCTAGTTGGCTACCATTTGAGGCCAGCAAACACGTTCCTCTCACACTAGGAACGTAAACCCTCCAACATTATAATGAAAAGGTGCTTCTCTGTCCCAAAACACACGTTTTCTGGAGATTTGGTAGAGGAGTGCTGATGATGTTGCCCACTGTTTGCGCTTTCGGTAGCCTGATTGCGTCCAGACTGAGGAGAAATCCACACACAATGCATCCCTGACCACTTCAGATGTGAACACAATTAGACCACAAAGCGACTTTTGTGCATCTAGACCCGTCTTTTCAATGTGATCTTCGTATTATGACAGCAGAAGTCGCATGAAAGTGTCAAGTGTAGACACAACCTCAGTTCTGCCTCCAGGACAAGATTCATAACAATAAAAGGTCAACCTGCTCTTACACTGGTCCCAGTAAAAATAATGTGTATTCTTTTCCAAATACTTAACATTAATTCTACTCATGACTCAATGAAAAGAATGAGTCCAGTTTGCCACGTCACACATTCCATTAATCTACAATAATTAAACTCCTTTTTTTATCAGTAGTCAATAATTTGCACTTCAATAGTAATACATTGAATATGTGAGGCAGGAGAGAAACGGGTGGGAGGGAGTAGATAGAAACCCACTCTCATCCTACCTAGGGTTATACTGGAAAGGGCTTGTAGATCATGGTACATAGGCAGTGGTTGGGATAAGAATGGGTTAGGGTGGACATTTGGGGTAATTATGTTCTTGAGTCTTCTGTAGTAAAGCCTGAATAACACTGTCATAATAATGACATTAACAGTTATGAGAGCTGATATCAAACTGACTTCACGATATTATGGGGGGGGGGGGGGGGGACTCCTGCTTGCCGTGTACTATTTTAACTAGGTAAGTGTCATAACAGCATCATGGCCCAGGGTTCCAGTGAACTGCCCCTCTTTAATTTAATTTCCTATTTCCCTCCTCTCCACTTATCTTTCCCCCTTTTCTCTATCCTCCTACTCCTTTCTCTCTCCCTCTCCATTCTCCTCCTCCATCCCTCTCTCTTCTCCTCCTCTACCCCTCACTCTCCTCCCTTAAATACACATCCTACGGACCCCACACTCACAGCAGAACTTGGCCCAGTCTACAGGGTACTTGGTTCCACACTCGTTGCAGAACTTTGTCATCATTTCACCATTATCCACATCGTTTTCACTTTTGCCATCGCTCCTGAAGTGGAGAAAGACAGGGAAGGGGAAAAAAGTAGAGCGTAAGATATAGACACACACACACAAAGAAAGAGGGAGTGAGAGAAAGAGAGAGTGGGGAAAGAGAGAGAGATAGGCAATTCATGCATTAATAATGACATCATTACATCTGACGTCAGTGAGAGAAAGAGAGAGAGAGCAGAAGGGTGTTTGAGTTGTCATCCGCTAAAGCGACTAGAAGACATATTGACTATGATGTCACCATGTAAATATGGACAGCAGGACAACACTATTGGTGAATCTTAATTGCATACTCCTTGCGTCCTCTCTCCTTGCCTTCTCAAAACCCACTGGAGGAGAAGGTCAGAGGGGAGAGTCCTTTGAGCGATACCAACACCAACCACAAGAGGACAGTGTTTATTGTCTGGACTTCTATTTTGTCTAACACTTCCACTACAAGTAAACCATCACATACAATCTCCCAGTCACACTCATACAGGCCTTTTCCTACCTGGAGTTGTATTTGTCTGCGTTGTAGGCTTTCCTGTTGTTGAGTCCCCCTGCTGTCTGAGAGATTTTCACAGAGCCATAGGAACCTACTGGACGGGGCTTACCTCCAACACTGAGAGAAGGAGAGGAGGAAGAAGAAGAGGAGAAAGAAGGGAAGAGTTTTTACTGGTGGTCTTAAACGTATAATGTGTGTTACATATTGACAGGATTTGTTGACATGTGCGTGCATGCAGGTGTGTGTTTATTACGACTCCCCATTAGCTGCTGCTTTTCCTGGGGTCCAGCAAAATTAAGGCAGTTTATACAATTTTAAAAACATTACAATACATTCACATATTTCACAACACACTGTGTGCCCTCAGGCCCCTACTCCACCACTACCACATATCTACAGTACTAAATCCATGTGTATGTGTAGTGCGTATGTTATTGTGTGCGTGTGTGTGTATATGCATGTGTCTGTGCCAATGTTTGTGTTGCTTCACAGTACCCACTGTTCCATAATGTGTTTTTTTAATCTGTTTTTTAAATCTAATTTTACTGCTTGCGTCAGTTACTTGATGTGGAATAGAGTTCCATGTAGTCATGGCTCTATGTAGTACTGTGTGCCTCCCATAGTCTGTTATGGACTTGGGGACTGTAAGGAGAGACGTCTTGTGGCATGTCTTGTGGGGTATGCATGGGTGTCCGAGCTGTGTGCCAGTAGTTTAGACAGACAGCTCGGTGCATTCAACATGTCAATACCTCTCATAAATAAAAGTAGTGATGAAGTCAATCTCTCCTCCACTTTCAGCCAGGAGAGATTGACATGCATATTATTCATATTAGCTCTCTGTGTTTATCCAAGGGCCAGCCATGCTGCCCTGCTCTGAGCCAATTGCAATTTTCCTACATCCTCTTTTGTGGCCCCTGACCACACGACTGAACAGGTGCGACAAAACTAGGGCCTGTAGGACCTGCCTTGTTGATAGTGTTGTTAAGAAGGCAGAGCATCGCTTTATTATAGACAGACTTCTCCCCATCTTAGCTACACTGCATCAATATCTATTGACCATGACAGCTTACAATCTAGGGTTACTCCAAGCAGTTTAGTCATCTCAACTTGCTCAATTTCCACATTATTTATTACAAGACTTTGTTGAGGTTTAGGGTTTAAGGAGTGTTTTGCTCCAAATACAATGCTTTTAGTTTTAGAAATATTTAGGGCTAACTTGCCACCATACTGAAACTAACTGCAGCTCTTTGTTGAGTGTTGCAGTCATTTCAGTCGCTGTAGTAGCTGACGTGTATAGTGTTGAGTCGTCCGCATACATAGACACTCTGGCTTTACTCAAAGTCAGTGGCATGTCTTTAGTAAAATTTGAAAAAAGCAAGGGGCCTAAACAGCTACCCTGGGGAATTCCTGATTCTAACTGGATTATATTTGAGAGGCTTCCATTAAAGAACACCCTCTGTGTTCTGTTAGACAAGTAACTCTTTATCTACATTATAGCAGGGGGTGTAAAGCCATAACACATACGTTTTTCCAGCAGCAGACTATGATCAATAATGTCAAAAGCTGCACTGAAGTCTAACAAGACAGCACCCACAATCATTTTATCATCAATTTCTCTCAGCCAATCATCAGTCATTTGTGTATGTGCTGTGCTTGTTGAGAGTGTGTGTGTTAGTGTTGTGAGCATGGTGTGTGTGTGTGTGTTAGTGTTGTCAGCATGGTGTGTGTGTACTAACCCTGAAGGTGGACTGGTGAGGCCAGAAGTGGCGCTGCGGTTAGGAGAGTAACCAGATGGAGCTCTCCTCACTGATCCTGCAGAGGGAACCTTACTGGATGAAATCCCTATAGGGACAAGAGGAGAGGAACACAGGGTGTAGACTTAAAAACATCTCAGTCCTATCTCTCCAGCAAAATGGCTTAAATTCAGTGACATTGTATCTGAATGGCCGATGTGCCCAGCCCAAGAGGTTTTGTTGATTCAGCTTCAGTCAGTGTGGCCTAGCACAGAAGAGACAGGGTCTACTTGGAGTTGTCCTCTGTAAGACAGAGGGACAGTGTTCTAAAAAGAGACTGAGCAGAAATAGAGACAAGCATGTGAAATAACCCCTGGGTTACACCAATATCTGCACCATCATCTGACTTGAGACACCGTGTGTGAGTTACCGGAGGGCTGGCCCAGGACAGATCTCTGGGGTAAACGGGAGGAAGAGGGCACAGCGGACACAGCAGGAGAGTTAGCCTTCTTCACATGAGCAGGAGGTTTGAACTGTGGAGCGCACACACACACACTTTTGTTTTATGCTATGCAACACACTCACTGCGCACTTTACTCTAGGTGTATGGCTCACACACTTAAAGAAACGTTAAACAAACACATCAGTGCTGTCCTACCTGTGTGCGTGCAGGTGTTTTCTTGGCGTCCACAGCCCCGGGTACCTTGGCCTTATTCTGCATGCGAGCGTGCTGCTCCTTACAGAATTTCATGTGTCTGTCTGCTGCATTCTCACTGAACCGCCGCTCGCAGTATGGACACTGGATATAATCTGGAACAACACAATCACTGGATATAACCTGGAACACAGTCACCGGATATAATCTGGAACAAACACAATAACACAACCACCGGATATAATCTGGAACAAACACAATAACACAGTCACCGGATACAATCTGGAACAAACACAATAACACAGTCACCGGATACAATCTGGAACAAACACAATAACACAGTCACCGGATACAATCTGGAACAAACACAATAACACAGTCACCGGATACAATCTGGAACAAACACAATAACACAGTCACCGGATACAATCTGGAACAAACACAATAACACAGTCACCGGATACAATCTGGAACAAACACAATAACACAGTCACCGGATACAATCTGGAACAAACACAATAACACAGTCACCGGATACAATCTGGAACAAACACAATAACACAGTCACCGGATACAATCTGGAACAAACACAATAACACAGTCACCAGATACAATCTAGAACAAACACAATAACACAGTCACTGGATATAATCTGGAAACACATCGAAGATATTACGTTGTTCATTGACCTCAATCTCTTTCAGAGGGGTAATCTCTAAACAAAAAATGACCTGCGTAAAGTTGTTGTTACCTGGGTCGTACTGTAGGTGAGGGGGGAGTAAGGGTGTTTTGTTACCTGGGTAAGGGTGTTGTTACCTGGGTCGTAGGAGGGGGCTGGAGGAGGGGGTAAGGATATTGTTACCTGGGTCGTAGCAGGGGGTAAAGATTTTGTTACCTGGGTCGTAGGACAGGGTAAAGATTTTGTTACCTGGGTTGTAAGAGGGGGGTGGAGGAGGGGGTAAGGGTGTTGTTACCTGGGTCGTAGGAGGGTGGTGGAGGAGGGGGTAAGGGTCCCCCATCCTTCATGACCTGAGTTATGCCCTTGGCAGCTCTGATGGTGGCAATGAAGTCCTCATGTTTCCTGCGCCAGTTAGACTGCTTCTTAGGAGGCTCCGGCTGGAACACACAGACACACACACACACACACACACACACACACACACACACACACACACACACACACTTCAGTAACCCATCCGTCTGGAATGATGAAGGGAAACTGGATCCAAAGTGGTGCCTTTTAATGACTTTAGAATAGAGAAAGAAACCTCTCAGCAACATCTCTCACTTGCTTCTAATACCTAATTCACACAGGATTTACGGTATGTTGCCTGTTTTTTTTTTTTTTTTTTTTTTTTACAATGCTTATATGCTACCCTTTCAAACAGTCCCATTTTTACCACATTATTGCTGGCATAAGCCGTTTATACCTCCAGTGCGCATGCCGGCACCGGTGACGAGTGGGAGTAGGGGTGTGCCGATGTGGCTGGCCTATTTTAAATCCATTGAATATAAACCATCACAAAGAAATGCATTATTCATTTGTTTAGGCAGGTCCTAAGAGACTAATAGAATGGCATATTTTGAGTTTAATTATGTTACAAGTCTGTACTGTCCATAGGCTGCTACATGGCTGTGCCATGCAAATTAAATCAATAGTTCATGATTTTGTTCATTAAAACAGACAAGAAACACATACATTCCCTGCCCTGACCACAGTCAACACGCATATATTTTATATACTGAACAAAACTATAAAAAACACAACATGTAAAATGTTGGTCCCATGTTTCGAGCTGAAACAGAAATTCTCAGAAATGTTCCATACGCACAAAAAAAGTATACTACTTTCAAATTTTATGCACAAATTTGTTTACATTCCTGTTAGGGAGATTTCACACCTGACAGGTGTGGCATATCAAGAAGCCGATTAAACAGCATGATCATTACACAGGTGCACCTTGTGCTGGAGACAATAAAAGGCCACTGTAAAATGTGCAGTTTTGTCAAACAACACAATACCACAGATGTCTCAAGTTGAGGGAGTGTGCAATTGGCATGCTGAATGCATGACTATCCACCAGAGCTGTTGCCCGATAATGTTAATTTCTCTACCATAAGCCACTTTCAACGTATTTTAGAGAATTTGGCAGTACGTCCAACAGGCCTAATAACCGCAGACCACGTGTAACCACGCCAGCCCTCCACATCCGGCTTCTTCACCTGCGGGATCTTCTGAGACCAGCCCCTGGCACGCTGGAGAAGTGTGCTCTTCTCGGATGAATCCCGGTTTCAACTGTACCGGGCAGATGTGTGGGAAAACACAATTGCATTTTATCGATGGCAATTTGAATGCACAGAGATACCGTGATGAGATCCTGTGGACAATTGTCGTGCCATTCATCCGCCGCCATCACCTCATGTTTCAGCATGATAACACAATTCCTGGAAGTTGAAAATGTTCCAGTTCTTCCATGGCCTGCATACTCACCAGACATGTCACTCGTTAAGCCTGTTTGGGATGCTCTGGATTGACATGTATGACAGCATGTCCCAGTTCCCAACAATATCCAGCAACTTCACACAGCCATTGAAGAGGAGTGGGACAACATTCCACAGGCCACAATCAACTCTATACGAAGGAGATGCGTCGCGCTGCATGAGGCAAATGGTGGTCAAACTAGATACTGACTGGTTTTCTGATCCACGCCCGTACCTTTTTAAAGGTATCTGTGACCAACAATTGCCTGATTTCCTTATATGAACTGTAACTGAGTAAAATCGTAGAAATTGTTGCACGTTCCATTTATATTTTTGTTCAGTATAGTAAGAATATAACAGAATAAAATATAAATAATAACTTGTGTCACTGGAATATGTGGAACTGCTGTCAAATAACAAACAAGGGATATGCCCCCATTTTATTTGAGTTTGTATGTGCTTTAGGAACCTTTGAATCTGCTCTTTCAGCAAGAAATACAAAATCTGACCTTGATGAACCTTTTGATCCACGTTTCCTACCCTCACTCCGCTTTGTTAGATATCATGCACATTGACAATTTGCTAGCAAACATCCGTGCCAACTGATTTTGTTTATAGTAGCAGCAGACAGTTATTTAAACAGGATTAATTGCAGCAAAACATAATCAACATAAATGTCCAACAAGATATTGTAGCCTATAGCTTCTGTGACTCCAGGGGCCGGTTAAAAATAAATAAATTGGGGGATCAGAATGAGCCGGATTCTGTAATCTTCTTTTTTCTATCCAGGATCAGATCGATCTGACTGTTTTTTTGCCGGTTTTTCGGAAAATAAATCTGATATAAATCATTTGTATCAGATACCACAATATCAAGATAAAATAATACAGATTTTCAGTGCATTGAACAGGCCTACACCTCACCATCTACTGGACAGGTTGAGGTACTACTTACAGGTTGAGGTACCACATACCTATACTGCAGTCAATTTAACATAATGAACTTTTGGTTTTCAGATGTAAGAAAACAATTTTTACTTTCTCACCTTTCTTGGTTGTAGAGCCTTTCACCTTTCTAAACACACCCTGAATCCACCCTTCCAGTGGGATAAACCTAATTTTGGGGATAAAAAAAAAAAATCCTAATCCCTACATTTGAGTACATACACATACAAAAAGGTAAAAATTGGATTACCAAATCCTTATCCCTATGCGGAAGATCAGACTCAAATTTTCCAGTTTTGAAAAACGTAATGCTAACATTTAATCCTTTCCGATTCGCCAAAAACTGATAAGATACCTTTAAAACAAAAACTGATAAGATACCTTTAAAAAAAACAACTGCCGCATGATGAACTACATGACGATAGCCAAGACAAAATAGCTTGCATGTCACTTGTAAGCAAATTTATTTGCATAACTTTTAATATAACACTTTAAAAAAGTTAAATATTTTTCAACTAAATTTGCCATCTCACCAGAAGTCTTCATCATCTGAAAACGCAACCCCAGCATCTGTCAAGCGTGCTTGAAAGAAGAAATGTACAGTTCTCTTTGTTGGAGCACTATCAACTTGATCTGTTCTTCAGCAAGAAAAGTCAGCTTTTCTGACCTCTCCGTTTCCTGCTTTACAAGATTTCTATAGGCATCATCATTGGTGTCTTTCTCAAGATGCCTTCTGTCCTAATCACTACCCCTTAAGTGTAGAAAAACGCAAAAACAACATTTAATCCTGATTAAAAGGTGAGATTGGATTACCAAATCCTTATCCCTAGCCATAAAATCAGAATCTAATTTTTCAGTTTTGAAAAACACAATTCTAACATGTAATCCTATCTAATTGGGGAAATCCTAGCAGATTACTTTTGAAAAACTGGGAGAAAACCCAGGAGAAAAGGAATAGAGGAAAGACTTGCGTAATTGCGAAAGCCTCTCTTTTCCAGATGAGCCCTACGTGTAGCTGAAGAACCTCATTCATATTAACCCATCATTCATTGGCTAAATATTAGGCCTAATACTGCAGTAAATGTATGCTGTATGCTACATGCTTTCTCTCCTTTCAAACTCCCCACCTACTAGGCTACTTTGTCTGAAGACAGATTAACTACAAATCACTAGAAGGCTTAGTTAGAAAGATATGGGTTAAAAATATGCATAACTTAATAGCTAAATATAAGGGTGTTTAAACATTTACCTGTCAAAGTCAAGTAAAAGGATCAAATGGCATATGCTGTGTGTTCCCCAGGCTGAATGTCAAAGCATGTCTGTGACAATAGTCGTGGCCAAAAGTTTTGAGGATGACACAAATATGAATTTCCACAAAGTTTGCTGCTTCAGTGTCTTTAGATATTTTTGTCAGATGTTACTATGGAATACTGAAGTATAATTACAAGCATTTCATAAGTGTCAAAGGCTTTTATTGACAATTACATGAAGTTGATGCAAAGAGTCTATATTTGACCCTTCTTTTTCAAGACCTCTGCAATCTGCCCTGGCATGCTGTCAATTAACTTCTGGGCCACATCCTGACTGATGGCAGCCCATTCTTGCATAATTAATGCTTGGAGTTTGTCAGAATGTGTGGGTTTTTGTTTGTCCACCCACCTCTTGGAGGATTGACCACAAGTTCTCAATGGGATTAAGGTCTGGGGATTTTCCTGGCCATGGACCCAAAATATCGATGTTTTGTTCCCCGAGCCACTTAGATATCACTTTTGCCTTATGGCAAGGTGCTCCATCATGCTGAAAAAGGCATGGTTCGTCACCAAACTGTTCCTGGATGGTTGGGAGAAGTTGCTCTCGGAGGATGTGTTGGTACCAATCTTTATTCATGGCTGAGTTCTTAGGCAAAATTGTGAGTGAGCCCACTCCCTTGGCTGAGAAGCAACCCCACACATGAATGGTCTCAGGATGCTTTACTGTTGGCATGACACAGGACTGGTCACCTTGTCTTCTCCGGACAAGCTTTTTTCCGGATGCCCCATACAATCGGAAAGGGGATTCATCAGAGAAAATGACTTTACCCCAGTCCTCAGCAGTCCACTCCCTGTACCTTTTGCAGAATATCAGCCTGTCCCTGATGTTTAACCTGGAGATAAGTGGCTTCTTTGTTGCCCTTCTTGACACCATACAATCCTCCAAAAGTCTTCGCCTCACTGTGCCTGCAGATGCACTCACACCTGCCTGCTGCCATTCCTGAGCAAGCTCTGTACTGGTGGTGCCCCGATCTCGCAGCTGAATCAACTTTAGGAGACGGTCCTGGCGCTTGCTGGACTTTCTTGGGCGCCCTGAAGCCTTCTTCACAACAATTGAACCGCTTTCCTTGAAGTTCATGATGCTCCGATAAATTGTTGATTTAGGTGAAATCTTACTGGCAGCAATATCCTTGCCTGTGAAGCCCTTTTTGTGCAAAGCAATGATGACGGCACGTGTTTCCTTGCAGGTAACCATGGCTGACAGAGGAAGAACAATGATTCCAAGCACCACCCTCCTTTTGAAGCTACCCGTCTGTTATTCGAACTCAATCAGCATGACAGGGTGATCTCCAGCCTTGTCCTTGTCAACACTCACACCTGTGTTAACGAGAGAATCACTGACATGATGTCAGCTGGTCCTTTTGTGGCAGGGCTGAAATGCAGTGGAAATGTTTTTTGGGATTCAGTTCATTTGCATGACAAAGAGGGACTTTGCAATTAATTGCAATTCATCTGGAGTATATGCAAATTGCCATCATACAAACTGAGGCAGCAGACTTTGTGAAAACTAATATTTGTGTCATTCTCAAAACTTTTGGCCACAACTGTACAGCTCAGAGCAACATGATTTAAATGGGGATAATTAATGCATTACAAGCATTTCTGTGAAGCTTTGTGATTGACAAGGACAAGTTTGATGTCGGACAACAAAATAATTTTCATGATTTAATGCGTGCCAAAGCTGGTAAAATACCAGAATCGAAGCAGACCAAACTCTTTGGTCATTTTAAAAATGTGCTGTATGTAGAAAATTGTTTGCTATAGCTTGGGAAATTATTAAATGTAACTTTGAATGATAACATAATGTTTAGGGCTGTTTTCCTACAGAAGTTAAATACGCTTTGTGTTTTGTTTCCTTGCCACGATAGTAACGAGTATCGCGATACTGGTATCATCCTGGCCCTAACGTAAAACCCTCTATACCGATGCTTTAGGTCTTCACGGGATCTGAGACTGACCACTAGTGACAGAGGTGGTTCAGTGTCATACCACTTCACGGTTGGTCACATGACAATCCCAGTGACCTCATATCATCCCTATCTGGTTACAGCTCGGATCAGATGCTTGTTTCCCTCATCGGTGATTAAACTGTGTTTTATACAGAGTACACTACAAGTGCACGTCCAATACGTGCAAACTCCATTTAAGTGCAGTGCAATTCACCAGTCCCAATTCAAAAATATTATTTATCCTCCAGATATCTGCATGCTCTGGTTTAGTGCACTAATTTAGGACAGTCACAAGCCATTGCATTTACCATGATGTTTAAGTGCCAAAAGATTACATATTTTCAAGCCCTGGAGAATAGTGCCATTAGTGTGTATTAGAATCCTAAATAGAAATGAATGTTATAAAGTACATACCAAACTAACCACAGTATATACCTGGGATTTGGTTTATCCCATGAAAACGACACTACTGGAGAACACACCTAGGTTCCCTCCCAAAAGTAGTGCACTAAATAGGAAATAGGGTGCCATTTAGGACACACATTTCACCAATTATTATTCTGGTAGCCAGCAGGGAGGGAACAGCTGTTCAGGACATAATACAGCATTGTTTTCCTTTTCAGTTTCCATTAAAATGCATGTCAGGCAGCGTGGCTAGCTGTCAGAAGCAGTAGAGTATAGGATGTAGCCTAAGCATCTAGCTAGTCCTCGTAAATCAGACTACTGTTATCACCTAGATTTAGACTACTCAGACTATTGCTTGTTGTGGAGTTGAGCTAAAGCACATACAGACAGATATGGGACCAGTCTAGGAGCGTATAGCTCTGGTTTGGATGGCCCAAGCACATACAGCTTAGTTCTGAATGCAGGAGAGCTTTAAGTATTTATTACCTTTCTAGTTTAGAAAATGGATTGTATGAAAAAAGATCATTTAAAAACTGTCTGTTAAAGAATAGGGAAAGAGTGGAAAGGGATTAGTGCATGCAGTTGTTAGATGACAGTCTTAGATTGGTCAGATATTCTGACCAGACTACTGACCAGGCTACTGTTTCAAATAGAGCTTCTGACACAATAGAGCAAGATACAGTGCCAAAGGACCAATACATTTTTGAATACCTTATACACACAGCAATGTTGTGTTACAACATCACACAAACGTAAAATAAAGACTATTCAACTTACTTTCACAGTCTTAGCAGTGGTGGTAGAAGTGTGTGACTGAAATACATAAGTGGTTTAAGGTGTATAACAAATGATCAGGAAACAGAAATGTTGATGGTCACATCTAGCTAACAAATGTGGACTTGTTTCACAGTAGAGTGGATCCTTGTCTTAAACCCATCACTAGGTCCCTTCAACAGCCTCTTTCACTGTGGTCTGAGGCACGTTTTGGAATGTCTGTAGCCTAACAGTTATTGGAGCTGTTTGCGTGTGAGTGTTTGCGTGTGAGTGTTTGCGTGTGAGTGTTTGCGTGTGAGTGTTTGCGTGTGAGTGTTGTTATGTTGTCTCACCTTAGATTTGATGGGTTTGATAGTGGAGATCTCTGTTCCCTCAGCTCTCTGCCTGCCAGAGTCAAACACCTTCCTCTTCTTAGCTGCTGCTTTCTGACAGATTGGGGTATGTTTCTTCTACAGGGCAAGAAGGAAAGGGACAGGGAGGTTTAAACCTCAAAATACACGTACATGCTATAGTGTGTGTGTGTCTTACCAGGACTTTAGTGAAGAAGCTCCTTCCACAGATTTTACAGGGGATCAGCTCTTCGTTGGAGGGCGGAGCCTCTTCCACATCTGTACAGAAGTGAATGGATGCAGAGAAGATGAAGAGCTGTCATACAGTAGCCTTGGCTAGGATACACCACCAGGGGCATAAGAGTACTTGACAGAAATATGCTTAGGCCTAATGGATAACAGAATATCTGGCAAGCAGGAATATAGCAACGCTATTCGTTTGTTTGTGTGAAATGTATTTGACCAAATTCTATTCTATTTTAAATGATCAGGTAGGCACCCAGGCAGCCTGAAACATAACAGCATTTGACATAAATATGATGCGAGAGGTGCCAGGTTTAAGCAAAATGTATTCAAGTAACAAACACTATTATGCACTGGTTCAAAATAGCATAAATAATTGCATAAAATAGTAACGTTAGACCATTAGTCAGAATGGCTAAGTAATATAAATTCTTCATTCTAGCAATGCATCAAGGCTGTTGGTGATGGTTTCAGTGGCTTTAAGGTTTGAGAAGCATTTTAGATGTAGCTAGCTAGGTTGTGCCAGACCCATTTTTAGGCTATTGTTTAGGTTATGAGATCAAATAAATATTGATCTAGGCTATTCTATCAATACTGGCTAGCCGGTTAGCATGAGGCTGCCAAGCCTGCCATTCCAAGCAAACAACATGTCCTTTCTTCAAGCGCTGTGGCCTATCTATGAAAGGCTATCAAATAGCTTAGAGCTAGCAAATAGCAATCAGCTATTCAACTATTAAAAACAAGGTAAAAGCATGCATTACGAACAACCAGTGCCACCAATATTGGGATAACGCCCTAACCATAGCGTCATACTCCGCCCTGTTTTGGCCAGACACCGCAAAGAGGTCGGTAAACGAAAATAGTGCAGTTCTGCGGCACTGAAAAATCCCCGAAAATCAACACAACAAAATAAGAAGTCGCATTGAAAACCTAGGATTTATTCAACAGTAAAATCGATAACTGTTTATCTCCTCAATGTATTATTTACTAAATACCTTACCTTCAAAGTCCTCCATCTCCCTTGTCTGTGTCGGTCGCTGATGCTGCTGTAGCAACTAACTTGTCTAGGAAACAGCACCACATCCCAACATCCGAGGATTTCATTGGCCATTCCTTTACTGTTAGCAAGACAGGAACGGGTGCATTGTTTATTTTGAACGGCAGGTGGGGCGTGGGAGGCAACCCTTTCCCTCTGGATTGAAGTTTCACGTTTTAATGTCACGTGCACAAGTACAATGAGTGAAATTCACCCAATGGGAAGAAAGCTCATTCCATAGGCCTACTTGGCCCAGTTTTATTTTTAATTTGCTAACATCAGCACATATCTTTTGGGGGTTTACTGTTTTAGCCTATGAGAACATAAGAACATTGCATAATGTAATATTTTGTCAGGGCAAAGATAACATGGCCTATAATTTAAACAAATAAAACTAACAACAAGTCACCTGAGTGTTGGTAAAACTGCAGTATAATTATTTAGCCTTGAATTAGGCCTTTATGTCAATAAACTTGAGCAGCCAGACTTCCGTATTGAACACATATGTTGAGTTTGAATGGGATCTTTCACACGCTGCCACAATAAACCACATTCTTAGGCCTCAATATGTTTTCCTTCTTGGCTGTGCGGGTCAGTATCTCACACACTGACTGCTCAGTGCTCTCTCTCTCTCTAGCTCTCTCTTGCTCTCTCTCGCTTTCTCCCACTCTCTCTCTCTACGCTCTCAATTCAATTACATTTAAAGTGCTTCATTGGAATGGTAAACATATGTTTATATTGCCAAAGTAAGTGAAATACATAATAAACAAAAGTTAAGTAAACCTTAAAAAATGAACAGTAAACATTACACTCACAAAGGTTTCAAAGGAATAGAGACATTTCAAATGTCATATTATGGCTATGCACAGTGTTGTAACGATGTGCAAATAGTTAAAGTACAAAAGGGAAAATAAATCAACATAAATATGGGTGGTATTTACAATGGTGTTTGTTCTTCACTGGTTGCCCTTTTCTTGTGGCAACAAGTCACAAATCTTGCTGCTGTGATGCCACACTGTGGTATTTCACCAATAGTTATGTGAACAAAATTGGATTTGTTTTCGAATTCTTTGTAGATCTGTGTAATCTGAGGGAAATATGTGTTTCGACTATGGACCTACTCTCTCTATCTCTCTCACACACACACACACACACACACACACACGCACACACACACACACGCACACACACACACACACACACACACACACACACACACACACACACACACACACACACACACACACACACACACACACACACACACACACACACACACACAGATGTTGACAATATTAGAAAATAATGGCGCAGCAGTATAAGGCACTGCATCGCAGTGGTGTCACTACAGATCCGGGTTCGAAACTGGGCTGTTTCATAGCCGGCCGTGACCGGGAGACCCATGAGGCAGTGCACAATTGGCCCAGCGTTGTCCGGGTTAGGGGAGGGTTTGGCCGGCCGGGATGTCTTTGTCCCATCGCGCTCTAGCGACACCTGTGGCGGGCAGCAAGGTGTACGGTGTTTCTTACATGTAAGGGATTACAAAAAAACGAATTTACAAGCAAAAATATTGAAATTAGATTACAGATACTTTAGAAAAACTAGATGATTACTTTTAAATTCAGAAAGGATGTTTGTGAAAAAAATCTTTGATAATTCTCTGTTTTCTCAATGACATTCAAATCAGAATTGAAAAAGGCTTAAGTTTTAGTACAACAACAAAAATAAGAAAAGAAAACTGGGAACCGACAATATCTGTAGTTCCCAATTCGCAAGAGTAGGCCTATCAGATGTTTTTTTTAAATCTTATACTGAAATAAAAATATAAAACGCAACAAGTGTTGGTCCCTTCTTTCATGAGCTGAAAGAAAAGATCCCAGAAATGTTCCATGTGCACAAAAAAGCCTATTTCTCTCCAATTTTGTGCACACATTTGTTTACATTCCTGTTAGTGAGCATTTCTCCTTGCCAAGATAATCCATCCACCTGACCGGTGTGGCATATCAAGAAGCTGATTAAACAGCCTGATCATTACACAGGTGCACCTTGTCCTGGGGACAATAAAAGGCCACTCTAAAATGTGCAGTTTCGTTACACAACACAATGCCACAGATGTCTCAAGTTTTGAAGGAGCGTGCAATTGTCAGGCTGACTGCAGGAATGTCCACCAGAGCTGTTGCCAGAGAATTGAATGCTCATTTCTCTACGACAAGCCAACCTCCAACGTAATTTTAGAGAATTTGGCAGTACATCCAACTGGCCTCACAACCGCAGACCAGGTGTAAACACTGCAGCCCAGGCTTCTTCACCTTTGAGATCGTCTGAGACCAGCAACCCGGACAGCTGATGAAACTGAGTATTTCTGTGTGTAATAAAGCCCTTTTGTGGGGGAAAACTCAGTCTGATTGGTTGGGCCTGGCTCCCCAGAAGGTGGGCCTATGCCCTTCCAGGCCCACCCATGGCTGCGCCCCTGCCCAATCATGGAAATTCCTAGAATAGAACCTAATTTATGTATTTAAATTTAGTGATTTCCTTATACGAACAGAAACTCAGTAAAATCGCTGCCATTTTTGCATGTTGCGTTTATATTTTTGTTCAGTATATATTGAATTATATTATTGAGTTAATGTAATAATTGATTTTGTTAGGCCTAAGAAATAATACGAATAGCGTTATACAATTTAAATAGGTCTACATCTTGCACTACAGTAGCCTAATTGCACAGGCGAGCCAGTGCAGGAGCAGTGACCAACCACTTTTTTTTTTCTTTTTTTTTTTATATAAAAAAAAAAATGTTAAAGTATTTTATTAACAACAAATCAATACAGAAAGTACATGAGGGATCACAAGTATATATAGATTAAATACAATGGACAATCGAGCTAGGGGGTACAATATCACATTACAATTACACAAGGACCTTAAGGGACATACACTTACAATTCTTACAGCTTTTTTGTTAGTAGAGTATTTAACTGTCTTAAAATACAGTTCCATTTCTTTTTGTAGGGTAAGAAAATTTGTTTTTTTGTTTGTAAATTTACATTTGTGTATATGAAATTTGGCCAAAAGAATAATGAAATTAATTACATTAAAATGTTTCAGCTTATTTCTATCGTATGTAAAGCATCCAAGCAGTACATCTCTCCACAATAGTGTAAAATCTTCAGAAATGTGTTCAATTATAAATCTACTGATGTCTTGCCACAGTTTTCTTACATGTATACAATGCCAAAAAAGATGCAACACTGTTTCTGGGTGGTCATTACAAAAGGAGCAATTTGAGTTGATGTTTTCCTTAAACTTCTTCATATAGTGGTTGGCAGGATAATATTTATGAATAATTTTAAAGGAAACTTCCTTAATTTTGTTAACAAGTAGGTATGTGTGTGGCAACATCCAAACTTTTTCCCAACAGATATTATCAATAAATCCATTCCAATAAGGCATGACATAGATGACATAGATACAACATCCTGCTGAAACAAGGTTCGTATCGCTCTGTTGTTGAATGGACCAAAAGGGAAACAAATCTTTCCTGCTGATGAGTCAACAGGGTCAATAGAAGGTAGGCTCTAAGGGTCAGGTCTTGACACATTCCTGAATAACAGAGGGAATACCTGAGGGAATGGCGGCTGAAACAATTGCAAAATCTTTAGGTGTTACAGGGACCTTGTAAAGTGATAAGAATTCCTTATAACTGAGTAAAAGACCCTCTGCATTTACCAGTTGGCTCACCAATAGGATATTATTTCGGGAACCAATATTCTAAAAACAAAGAAGTATTTTTATACAATATATCCCTATTATTCCATATATAATATCTGTGTGGAGAAAAATTGTGTTTATAAATTAAGGACCATGACAAGAAAACCTGCCGATGAAAAGCAGAAAGTTTCACTGGAATTTTGTCAATATTATAATTGCAAAACAACATGAAGTTAAGGCCACCAAAAGTAGAGAAGACATGATGAGGAATAAAATTCCAGATAGAAGTGGGTCTTCTTAGGAATTGTTTTATCCAATTGATCTTAAAAGTATTATTTAAAGAAGTAAAGTCCAGAAAATTCAGTCCACCATTCTCATAAGTGTTCATTACAACAGTCTTCCTAATGTAATGGGTACGGTTTCTCCAAAGAAAGTTGAAAAGCATCTGGTCTATCTCCTTGCTTATTTTACTGTCAAGATATAAAGATAGAGCGCCATATGTTAGTCTAGAGAAACCTTCGGCCTTGGTTATTAGGACTCTACCTTTTAAAGATAAGTCCCTCTGTAGCCATTGATTTAGCTTCTTCTGGGTATTTTTAATAAGAGGGTTACAATTTAGTAAGCCTCTAGACTTCTGATCCGTTGTAATGGTTATACCTAAATATGTAAGTTCTTCTTTTACTGGAATACCATAATATGAAGGTGTCACACAATCTTTGACAGCTATGAGTTCACATTTATTAATGTTAAGACATAGACCAGACGCTTTGGAAAAGGATTGTATCACATTGATCGATATGGGAATTTGGTTAGCGTCTTTCAGAAAAAGTGTAGTATCATCAGCCAGCTGGCTTATAATAATTTCTTTACCAGCTATGGAAATACCTTGTACAGGACTATTATTTAAAGAATTTGCAAGAAGTTGGGTGATTAATAAAAACAGGTACGGGAGATAGGACAACCTTGCCTAATTCCTCTCTTTAACTCAAATCTAGGTGAGGTGCCATATTTCAATTTGATAGAGCTGTTACCATTTGCATAGAGAGTCTTAATAGCCTTACAGAAAAAATCTCCAAAGCCAAGTCTCTCAAGGGAGTGGAAGAGAAACTGATGCTCTACGGTGTCAAATGCTTTATAAAAATCTAAAAATCATATGAAGCTATCCTCAGTTATTAGGTCTGAGTAGTCAAGTATGTCTAATACTAGTCTGACATTGTTCGAAATATGTCTGTTCCTCATGAAGCAAGACTGTGTTTCATCAATGATTGCATCCAGGACTTCTTTAATTATTTTTGCAAGTAGTAAGGCTAATATCTTATAGTCATTATTAAGAAGACAAATTGGAAGCATTGACCAACCACTGAACCATTGTGCCCAGCGCTCAAACGTCATGCCCTACGTGCGGCCACTGCGCCTGCCGTGCAGCAAGAAAGGTCCGGTTGCATCTGTAGACGCGAGTCGCGACGTAAATCACAGACGACAGTCGACTTCCTCATGTCGCTGTGTGATTGACCGTGCATAGCAGCTTCTGTTTGGAAGTCCTCAGCACACACAGGTAAGATTTTAATGAGATTTCAAGCTTCGATTTCGGTTTGTGTTACCTGTTTAAATGGTGCCGCTTTCGCTCTGCCTCACAGGTTGTCAAGCTACAGCTTTTAGAGAAGTCTGTGTCAATAGCTCAGCGACATTTTCTGCTGTTTTGATTTAGCCTGGTTGGAACCCGTCTCCTTGTTGTGCAAATGCAACATCGCCATACATTTGATTACAGTGTTGCCATACATTTGATTACAGCCGGATGTTTGCTATTACAGGGTTGACACATTGTAACAACAAATTGCACGCACTGTCGCGCTCTTTAATGCACATTCGTTTGAAATGAATTAACATAGGCTAGATAAATATCATAATGACCATGCAATGATTCCCCAAAGCCTAAACTAATAGTGAGAATGGATGGTTTTGTCAGAGATGACTGGACTATATGTAGGCCTATTGCATCTTGGAGCATCCTTCAGTCTGGAGTACACAACTACAGGTCTGTCATCATATGTAAATGAAATGTGAGCGAGAGAGGGAGTGGGGTGGGCACAGAGGAGAGATTTCCAAGCCGTACATTTCTATTTAGCTAGATTTGGCCGTAAATACTTTCTTTCGTGCCATGAATCCAATTTGTTCCTTCAGATTGCGTCAGACCTATGAAAATCCAGATTCAATACTGCATGGTAAATAGCCTGTGTTCATCAGATATGGTCATTAAGATATGAATACTGAAGGATGTGTGGCTGTCTGTACACATTGCACTTGTTGAATTATTCAGCTGAAGGCAGTTTGTCTGAAGGCTATTTTAGGAAGGCTGTTGCCCTTAATGCTACAGGGACATGCTCTGGCATCTTGCAAATGGCATGTTCCTTGGTAATGACTACACTTTTGTCAATCAGTAAACAGGGAAAACACACACACAGCTCATAGTCTATGCTGATCTTAGCTCCTCGGGTGTATTGTTGTGTGTAAATTATGTAAAACATGAATATTTCAGAGTGCAGATTGCCAAGTACATCCCAGTCCCACCACTAAAACCAGTCCTGTAGCCTACACGCCACATTGAACTCTCACAGCAAAGGAATGTACAGTATGACTCTAAGATACTGTACTTCACGCCACAAATCTTAGCTTAAAGTGTTTTCCACACCAGCGATGATGAGTATTGATAATGCCAGCTATCCCAGTTACAGTAATAGGTACTGTATATCAGTCGTCCTTCTCAGTCCCCCTCCAATTCCTGATTTTGTACTTCTGACACAAATATGCAAGACCAGGATCACATGGACATTAAGACATATCAATAAGATGCTGTCTTTATACCGTAAACACTCAAATAAATACTTGACGCAAATACTCTGTTATTTTAGTATCAATTGTTTATTTCCCCTGCAAGTTAACCTTATTCTCAAATAAGTATTGTTGATATAACAACCAATCTAAAGGAACCCCAGTGTATGACCAGTGTGGGGTGACTGGGTTCCTCATTAGTAGTGAGTGACCCAGTGTTTACTAGTCCAACAGCTGTTTAGCATCGCTGCCACGGTGACACCATTTTGAGCATCACAGCTGACTGCCAAGCAGTTGAGAGGAGGATAGAGGCCCAAAATAGCACCCGGTGGTCACCGTTTTGCACTGCATTCTGGGTATAACCTCTCTCTAATAGGGTGTTATCATGTCAGCAGTGGGGCTTAACCTCAATCTCCCTGGCAATGGTTACTGTATATGAAATCGTGTTGTTTAGGAATTTGGATTTTGTCCAATGCATGCTAATACTAAACAATAGCGTTTCCTTCATTGGGCGAAGAATTGTAGAATATTGAGAAATAAAGGTGCTTTTGAATTCAGAGGTGTTAAACTGTTCATAAGGGAATATGATGTCAGTGATGGCAATGCCACTGACTGAGTGTGTGTTTGTAGTGCAAGTGTGAAATTGGTGTAGATATTGACTTTATAAAACGCATTTCCTGCAATTCTGCGTAGTTTGACATGACTTATTATGCCTCTATTGAGAGGGGTATATGGAGGAGTATTTTGAAAACACAATATAGAGGATGATGCCTCCTAAGGAGGATGAGATGGCCAAACAGCAGTCTACTCGCATGAATATTTTTTTTTTTGAACGGTATACGCCCACACCATTCTGTTGTTGGGGTATGCCCACACCATTCTGTTGTTGGGGTATGCCCACACCATTCTGTTGTTGGGGTACGACCACACCATTCTGTTGTTGGGGTATGCCCACACCATTCTGTTGTTGGGGTATGCCCACACCATTCTGTTGTTGGGGTATGCCCACACCATTCTGTTGTTGGGGTATGCCCACACCATTCTGTTGTTGGGGTATGCCCACACCATTCTGTTGTTGGGGTATGCCCACACCATTCTGTTGTTGGGGTATGCCCACACCATTCTGTTGTTGGGGTATGCCCACACCATTCTGTTGTTGGGGTATGCCCACACCATTCTGTTGTTGGGGTATGCCCACACCATTCTGTTGTTGGGGTTTGCCCACACCATTCTGTTGTTGGGGTATGCCCACACCATTCTGTTGTTGGGGTACGCCCACACCATTCTGTTGTTGGGGTACGCCCACACCATTCCAACACAGAAAAGCTGCATTTTAACATACCATTTTTTGGAAGGAAAACAAAGTAATTATTTCACTTATTGTAATTAATTATAGGTCAAATTTATAGAAATCTGTAAACACTGGACAGCTACTTTAAAGCTAATTTCCTGCTATTTTTATTTTTTATTATTTTAAATAAATTACATGTCCCCCTAACCCCCATGGCAATTTCACTTATGTTGTAGGGACTGGGTTCTCTGGGTGCTAACAAAAAAAAAACAGCAAGGCTTTCCCTCTGGCTCCCCTCAGCAGATGGCTGGTTTATGGCACAGGGTAATCCCTCCACCCCCCTGGGAGACTGCATGTGTGTTTACATTGTGTGTGTGTGTGTGTGTGTGTGTGTGTGTTCCCCTGTCTCCCAGGCCCTGCTATGTTGAGGTGTATCAGCTATGACTGATGTGGAGGCGACATATGAAGACTTCATCGCTTCACAGCGGACCGGTCGGCGGAACGCCGTACACGACATCCCACAATCCCCTGAGGCACAGGGTCCCAGCGACCTATCACACGACTTGGCTCAGCTCAACATCAACAAATCCGGTGAAAGCATTGGACACACTCTGTTTCAAAACTTGGCTAGCATAATTCACCTGTTGGTCAGGAAGCTGATGAAAGATGCATTTGGTGTTTCAACTTGAGACAAAATCCAGACTTGCCAGGACCTGTGTTTTATAAATTGGGCTATATTATCTCTTTCTGTAGCAGTGCAATGTGTTGTTTTACATGACATATGGGAGAAAGTGTGACAATGCCAGGATAATGCCAATTTGGCCAACGCAGGAAGTTGAAACCGACAGGCGGCTAGACGAGCCATGTGTTTCCCTTGATAACTCATAGGGAGAATCTCAATTGCATACTCCTCACTCCTCTCTCCTGACCTTCTTTTCAAAACCCATTGGATGAGAAAGCCAGAGGACCCTCCTCAGTGGGTTTTGAGGAGGAAAGGCGGGAGGACGCAAGGAGTATACAATTAAGATTCTCCAATAGTGTTGTCTTGCTGTCCATATTTACATGGTGACATCATAGTCAATATGTCTTATTTTCGCTTTAGCGGATGACTCAACTCAAACACCCTTCTTCTGCTCTCTCTCTCTTTCTCTCTCTCACTGACGTCAGATGTAATGATGTCATTTAGAGTCATTATTAATGCATGAATTGCCTACCCCTCTCTCTCTCTCTTAGGTGAAGGAGAGGATGCTGAAAAGAGCCAGGCCCCGTCAGAGTCTTCATCCCAACCAGAAGAGGGGGGTAAAGAGTAGGAGGGCTAGCAGACGATCAGTGGTCATCAGTGGACAAACTGCTGCTCTTTTTCCAAACTTCTAATCTGTGAACTGATCTTTCACCCTACTATCGTCCAGTAGTCCCTCCCCAACTTCTCTCAAAACTCTGCCCTGAGCCAATAATATGAATTGTTGGGGTTACTTAGGCAGCCGCAGCACACTGAGCCCTCTGTGCTGGTCCGCGTCCCAACAGTCTTAAAAAGTTCCCTTTCCTTACCTACTTTCCTTCTAAACCACTGAAGCTGAAATTAGACGAGACCCCAGTTCCGATTCTCCCCTCTCTCCTTGAAGTGTGTACACTTCAGGGGAACAGGAAGAAACAGAATGAATGGGAAGGAACAGAATTGGATTAATATGGTACGGCAGATGAAAACAATGTGGTGGAATCTTACCCATTGCCTTTTCGGTGGTCCTTCCTAAAGGAAAGGAAGCCATTTAATGTGGTTGGGACGTGGCTGAAGATGTTTTCAATAGAGGAAGTGTAACTTAACTAACCAGCCTTGGGGATTCTCTATGGTTACCGCTCTAAACACAGAACTAAACTGTAACAATGAACAGTGATTGGACACTGACTCCAGCTCTTTCCTCTCTGCCCTGATGCCTTTGGCCCAGGCCCCCTGTCAATCATGTGGACATCCTTACAGTACCAACAACCTCCTTTCACTCTCTAAATGATTGAACCTTCATTTAACCAAGAGATCTCCTGAGTTTGATAACCTCTTTTACCAGAGACTTGACAAGGCACGGCACTGGGGTTGGAAACTAAAATGTCATATACATTGACATGACGTGATAATTGGACACACTGACACACTAAAAGATGGCCGTTCATTTTGCTGCACTGTTTTGCTTGTGTCCAACAGGTTTGCTATGTAAGCGTACACTGCTAGCTGATGTCCACTCCATAGCGTGTGGCTGATCAGTGTGTTTACTGTCCCATGGTCGTGTCCTGTCTCACCCACTGTACCAGGAATTGAGCTGTGACTTACTCTTTTTTTGTCTGTATTTCATCAAACAAGTTATTAATCCAAACTCATAGGCTACAATTTCCGTAATGGATTATTTAATCAGTTTGGATTAGTAACTCGTTACGAGAAGAACACTAGTTTTGAAGGTGAGACTGACATCTATGCTCGACGCCATTGTTGAGTTGTTTGTTTGGATGTACAAATAAAGATCATTCATCATTAATAGGAGACTAGTGAGTTTATTGCCAGTGGCTCCCTCTTGTGGTCAACACGGTCTTGTGGTCTACATTGTCTTTTTGGCATTGCAGTTCAGACTTGGTGACAGCCGGCTCCACTCTGTTCCACTGCCATGTCTCTCAGCTCAGTCCAGATGTTAAGGGTCATCTGGATAGCTTCAGTGTTTTGGCTCTTGATCAAAGTCTTCAACACCAGTAGAGCTATACGGCCCCTGGTTACAACAGGTTTGATAAGACCTAGCAATGTGCTGTTAGCTCAACCTTTATCAGGATGCGTCTATGTCACCCCTATTATCATTAGAAATGTGAACATTGGCTCGCCCATACGTTTGATATATTAATGTAGGACCAGCCCACTATTATGAGGGCTCTCCTGGCTTGCCCCGGGTGATCAATGTGTAAATCAACCCCTGACAGTAATTAATATAATGACAGGATGGACAGCTGACCGCAGTGTCAGACCACGTGTAACAACACCTGTACAGGATTGGTACATCCGAACATCACACCTGCGGGACAGGTACAGGATGGCAACAACAACTGCCCGAGTTACACCAGGAACGCACAGTCCCTCCATCAGTGCTCAGACTGTCCGCAATAGGCTGAGAGAGACTGGACTGACGGCTTGTAGGCCTGTTGTAAGGCAGGTCATCACCAGACATCACCGGCAACAACGTCGCCTATGGGCACAAACACACCGTCGCTGGACCAGACAGTCGCGGTTTTGTCTCACCAGGGGTGATGGTCGGAATCGCGTTTATCGTTGAAGGAATGAGCGTTACACCGAGGCCTGTACTCTGGAGCGGGATCGATTTTGGAGGTGGAGGGTCCATCATGGTCTGGCGTGGTGTGTTACAGCATCATTGGACTGAGCTTGTTGTCATTGCAGGCAATCTCAACACTCTGTGTTACAGGGAAGACATCCTCCTCCCTCATGTGGTACCCTTCCTACAGGCTCATCCTGACCTGACCCTCTAGCATGACAATGCCACCAGCCATACTGCTCGTTCTGTGCGTGATTTCCTGCAAGACCGGAATGTCAATGTTCTGCCATGGCCAGGGAAGAGCCCGGATCTCAATCCCTTTGAGCACGTCTGGGACCTGTTGGATCGGAGGGTGAGGGCTAGGGCCATTCCCCCCCAGAAATGTCCGGGAACTTGCAGGTGCCTTGGTGGAAGAGTGGAGGTAACATCTCACAGCAAGGACTGGCAACTCTGGTGCAGTCCATGAGGAGGAGATGCACTGCAGTACTTAATGCAGCTGGTGGCCACACAGACTGTTACTTTTGATTTTGACCCCCGCTTTGTTCAAGGACACATTATTCCACGGCTGTGGAACTTGTTCAGTTTATGTCTCAGTTGTTGAATCTTGTTATGTTCATACAAATATTTACACATGTCCGGGAACTTTTTTGCTGAGTTTACAATTATTGCAACTTCCACAAATGTAATAACTAGTTGGATTGTAGGCTGTGCCGATGTTGTTGTAGACTAGGGTGGTTTCAGTATTATAGGGACCCACATATCTTCCATTCATCAAAGCAGTATAGAAGGCCACCTTTGGTCTGTCTGTGAGCACAGGAGATCGAACACACTGCTGGATGACTGTAGCATTCATAATTTTAAAAGATGAACATTCCAGCCTGATATTTATTTCAAATAAGTATAGGAATATCAACTATTGACTGTTCATACACTGACTATTCCAGAAGACAACATTAAAGTAGTGTATCACTAGTAATGAATGCTTCTCTACTTTTAAATTAGAGTATGAAGCAGGACTGACAGGGCAGGGATCCATGTTTTCTGGACGGTTACTTTGCTAAACTTGAAAGACTCATTAACACTATTATCCCAGAAACCCTAGACTAACTACAATTTGCATACAGCTCAAACAGATCCACAGATGATGCAATCTCTATTGCCCTCCACACTGCCCTTTCCCACCTGGACAACATGAACACCTACGTGAGAATGCTATTGATTGACTACAGCTCAGCGTTCAATACCATAGTGCCCTCAAAGCTCATCACTAAGCTAAGCATCCAGGATTAAACCTCTCCCTCTGCAACTGGATCCTGGACTTCCTGACGGGCCGCCTCCACGTGGTGAGGGTAGGTAGCAACACATCTGCCACGCTGATCCTCAACACTGGAGCCCCTCAGGGGTACTTGCTCAGTCCCCTCCTGTACTCCCTGTTCACCCAAGACTACATGGCCAGGCACGACTCCAACACCATCGTTAAGTTTCCAGACGACACAACAGTGGTAGGCCTGATCCCCAACAACGACGAGACAGTCTATAGGGAGGAGGTCAGAGACCTGGCCGGGTGGTGCCAGAATAACAACCTATACCTCAATGTAATCAAGACAAAGGAGATGATTGTGGACTACAGGAAAAGGAGAACCGAGCACGCCCCCATTCTCATCGACAGGGCTGTAGTGGAGCAGGTTGAGAGCTTCAAGTTCCTTGGTGTCCATAAGACTCCTGAACAGGTAATCAAATGGCTACCCGGACTATTTGCGTTGTGTCCCGCCACAATGCAAATTGTGTCCCGCCAACCCCTCTTTTACGCTGCTGCTACTCTCTGTTTATCATCTATGCAGTCACTTTAACTATACCTACATGTACATATTACCTCAATTAGCACGACTATCAGGATTGGCTACCCAGACTATTTGCATTGTGTCCCAAAACTCCCCACCTGCCAACCCCCTATTTTACTCTGCTGCTACTCTCTGTTTATCATCTATGCATAGTCACTTTAACTATACCTACATGTACATATTACCTCAATTAGCCCAACTAACCAGTACCCCCGCACATTGACTCTGTACTGGTACCACCTGTATATAGCCTCGTTACTGTTATTTTCACTGTCATTTTACTGTTTGGTTTTTTATTTCTTTACTTATCTATTGTTTACCTAATTTTTACTTAAAAATTGCACTGTTGGTTAGGGCTTGTAAGTAGGCATTTCACTGTACGGTCTACACCTGTTATATTTGGCGCAGGTGACAAATAAACTTTGATTTGATTCGATTTTTCTTGGGTATGATGCTACAAGCTCGGCAGACCTGTATTTGGGGAGTTTCTCCCATTCTTCTCTGCAGATCCTCTCAAGCTCTGTCAGGTTGGATGGGGAGCGTCGCTGAACAGCTATTTTCAGGTCTCCACAGAGATGTTAGATCGGGTTCAAGTCCGGGCTCTGGCTGGGCCACTCAAGTACATTCAGAGACTTGTCTCGAAGCTACTTCTGCTTTGTCTTGGCTGTGTGCTTAGGGTTGTTGTCCTGTTGGAAGGTGAACCTTCGCCCCAGCCTGAGGTCCTAAGCATTCTGCAGCAGGTTTTCATTAAGGATCTCTCTGTACTTTTCTCCATTCATCTTTCCCTTTTACGTGCTTTTACAAAGGAGAAAATCATGTAGGCTATGAGGATTATACGTTTATATTCATAGCTACAGCCATTGTAACATGAAATAGATGACAATGGTCAACTCGTATTTTTTTTCAAACTGCTTCGACTGATTGGTGGTGCAGTCTGTTAAAACAGTTGGCTCATAGTTCAATGTTTGTGAGTTCTAATCAATCAATCAAACACTTTTATAAAGGCCCTTTTTACATCAGCAGTTGTCACAACGTGCTTATAAGAAACCAAGCCTAAAACCCCAGAGAGCAGCAAGCAATGCAGATGTAGAAGCACGGTGGCTAGGAAAAACTCCCTAGAAAGGCTGGAACATAAGAAGAAACCTAGAGAGGAACCAGGCTCGGAGGGGTGGCCAGTCCTCTTCTGGCTAATGGGGCATATATATTTTTTTTCTTAAATTCCTTTGTTTTCAATATTCATCCCGTGCCCACACAATTCTAAATCTGAAAGTGAAAGCATGCCTGTGAGAGGGGTCGCCCTGATAGTAGTTGTTGGTTTTTATACTGTACCCAAGCCCAATCCATGAGTTAATTTGACCATTGGAAAAATACATACTGCGTAACTACTGCAATGCGGGTTGGATTTAATTGAGCCACTAATCTTCATTTTCAATGAATGAGAATTTACATTTCAAAGTTTTTTTTTTGCGCGCCATGGGCATTCGAACTTACACTGCAAGTGGCAATAGTTATCCGTAACTCGGCGCCTTCCAATATGACCAAACTGTACAGAAACATATTTTTTTGCGATGCACATACTTTTGTTATCAGAGCGTGCCAGTGGACTTCTGGTAAGTATGATTTAGTGAGAAAGCGTTGGGATCAGGTACAACTACGTTTACCCAATGGTGTATAGTACTTTTAAGTATAAATACTTTAAAGTTCGACTTGAGTAGTTTTGGGGGGTATCTGTACTTTACTATTTATATTTTTGACAACTTTTAACTTCACTACATTCCTGAAGAAAATAATGTACTTTTTACTCCATACATTTTCCCTGACACCCAAAAGTACTCGTTACATTTTGAATGCTTAGCGGGAGAGAAAATTGTTTAACTTCACTACATTCCTGAAGAAAATAATGTACTTTTTACTCCATACATTTTCCCTGAAACCCAAAAGTACTCGTTACATTTTGAATGCTTAGCGGGAGAGAATTGTTAAATTCACACACTTATCGAGAGAACATCCCTCGTCATCCCTACTGCCTCTGATCTGGTGGACTCAAATGCTTTGTTTGTAAATTATGTCTGAGTGTTGGAGTGTGCCCCAGGCTATCCATACATTTAAAAAAACAGAAAATGGTGACGTTTGGTTTGCTTAATATAAGGAATTTTTATTATTATTTGTACTTTTACTTTTGATACTTAAGTATATTTTAGCAATTGTATTTACTTTTGATACTTATGTATATTTAAAGCCAAAAACTTTTAGACTTTTACTCAAGTAGAATTTTACTGGTTGACTTTCACTTTTACTTGAGTCATTTTCTATTAAGGTATCTTTACTTTTACTCAAGTATGACAATTGGGAACTTTTTCCACCACTGCGTTTACCTACCCCCAAAATGTATATTTATGACTGGTTATAAGAGGTCCCTACCAGATTTCAACCAGTAAATGACATCTTTATCACATCTGATTGTCAAAAAATCACTTCAGAGGGCTCCTTTATTTATTTAACCTTCATTTAACTAGGCAAGTCAGTAAATAACAAATTCTTATTTACAATGAAGGCCTAATGTATGGAGTAAAAAGTACATTATTTTCTTTAGGAATGTAGAGAAGTAAAAGTTGTCAAAATTATAAATAGTAAAGTAAAGTACATACACCCCCAAAAAATACTTAAGTAGTACTTTAAAGTATTTTTACTTAAGTACTTTACACCACTGGGTAATAGTTGTACCCGATCCCAACGCTTTACTAGGCTGACCGCGCACGTTAATCCAACTGCAACATATTTCCAGCCTCCAAACAGTGGTGAATGGAAAGAGACATCTTTAGGCCCGAATTTATGAGACCAGTGCTGTCCGCGCTCGTCTGTGAAGTCGGCCACACGTCTCTGCATTGGCAAAATCTCAGTGTTTTCGTGGAACCACATCGCATTTAGTATAGGTAGGCTATACCATCCGTTTTCAAGTAGCCTAGTTTTCTTGACAGTTTGTTATTGTGATAGGCTCATGCTTTACTGGTACAGTACCCCCACTATTTATTTTGCCGTGATGCGGTACCAGACCGTACCGCTTACTTTCACCCGTTTATTAGCAATTCCCCCCACCCACAACTTCTAACCTGAATACATGTTTTTATATTTTATTTGAAGGGCGTAGGCAATGGCTAAAATTGGGATTTGGGTGTTACTATTTATTTAATAGAACACTTACTTGGCCATTTTATTGTTATTTCTGGCTAAAACTCATACTCTGAAACGGGGACTTTGCAGAATGAAATGTACATTTGTTCACTTCCCGCTTAGAGTTCAGTTTAGTTTTTCTTCTGAGGCTGAAGAGAATCATGTGAATCCTGGTCACCGGCTGACCACAAGGAACGCCCTGTTCAAATAGCGTGAGTTACATTCGTTCCTACCCAGTCTGAAGTTCATTCCAACCAAAATTGAACGATTTAAAAAAACGCTTTTTGAGTGTAGAAAATACAAACGTGTAATAATCATTCAAGTCGCATCAAATTGTTTCAGCTGGGACACTTCCGAACTGTACTAATTTGCCGTCTCAAAAAGGCACTGCTGAGATTCGAACTCAGGATCTCCTGTTTACTAGACAGGCGCTTTAACCAACTAAGCCACAGCGCCAGTGATGTAATCGGCATGATATAAGTTACTCATACTTGACCTTTCGTAATGTGAGGATTTGTAAAGTATACTGTGTGCAGTTACCACATTACATTCCAATATGAACTGTAAAGACCAGAACGGTGTAAAGTGGTGGATCAGACATCAATCTAAAGGAAAATGGTATTCAGTCACATATTGGTATGATGTAGTAACAGCTAAATACCTCAGGGTGTCACTATCCACACGTGTCAGAAAACACAAGCCCCACGTAACATTACGTGACCAAATCCAAAAGCTGCCACCGCGGCCAGAAAGCGGCGCACACTGTCGCAAGGTATCAATGTTGTGACGGGTCAAAGAGATCTAGCTAGGTACCTAATCGTCGCCTTGATCGTGCTGAATTTAAAAGTAAAAGGTAGCTAGCTATGCATGCTATTGATCTCTGTTTGACAACCGCTACCGGTCCAACATACATCGGCTTGCAGTGAAAAGGAACATCGATTGTGTTCTGACTGCGCGTGTCACGAAACAAGTCAAGACTGGGATTCTAGTGTCCATCAAAGTGGACACCATTTTATCAAGGATAGCTAGCTAGCTAGTTTATTCCAAATCGGCTAAAAACACTGGCCTTCGCATTGTGAATGGGTTTGCGATAGCAAGCTACTGCTGCAGAAGAGGGGAGCGCGTCATCCAGTAAAATGGAAACGGCAGATGAAGGTAAATGTCATTTTACAGTCAGTCTAACGTTACTTGTAACGTCAGCTGATTTACACTACTGTTAGAGACCACATTGTTGAGACTGGGAAACGTTAGTTTACCTTGCCAACGTCAGCTGCAAACACATTTTTCGTCGGCAGACACCCAAACAGTGACATGAGCCATCGATAATAAAATAAGGTGTTTCTCTGAACAAATTAACTTATATCTTCCTCTTTTGTCTGTTTGTAGCAGATATATGTCGTGTGTGTCGTTCGGAGGGGACCCCAGACAAGCCCTTGTACCACCCCTGTGTATGCACCGGCAGTATTAAGTTCATTCATCAGGAATGGTGAGTGGCTATTTGTCTGACTTGATCACTCGACTATACCCCCCCCCACACACACCAGCCCCAAGTATTAGCAATAGAGAAACCTCCTCACTCCTCCTCTGACATAATGTACATAGAATAACATTTGAGTCAGTAGGAGGAAGTAATGTTAATGTTGATATACAGCTATAGCATAGGTCCTAGTTTTTACCGAAGACTGTCCTGAGGTGATGGTTTTGGCCTGCGTCCAAGTGACCACCCTACATTTGTCTGCTTTCCCAGCCGGTTTCTCTGCTTTCCCAGCCGGTTTCTCTGCCTTCACAGCTGGCTTCTCTGCCTTCACAGCTGGCTTCTCTGCCTTCACAGCTGGCTTCTCTGCAGTGTGGGTCTAACAAAGGAAAAACAATTAGCTGGGTGTGCTGAAATAACGCAAAGGATAGCAGCCAGTAATTGAGACTGTTATTTTAGACTTCAGTCTAAAATAACAATGTATTTTTCCATTGAGTGAGAATGATAGGCTTAGCCTCAATGCCTGCTAGTGTAACTCTACATTACACACAGTGTGGCAACAGCTAGGTCGCAATTATTGACTTACATAACCCAGTAGTTAATTGTTCAGAGCTGGGTAGTTAATGCCATGCTACTGGTACATTTATTGGGTAGTGTGTGTGTGTGGCATTGGCTCAGGCAAGGCTGGTTCGGGATTTAGGAGTAGAGGAATAACAATGCTGTCACTATCTCACTTTCCAACCAAGGGTGGCATAACAGAGGAGCAAACTGATGATTAGAAAAACATTAATTCAACACTTTTTGGAAGACAATTAGTTGCTTCTAAAATAGCCTACTTTGTTATTAAAATTAGAACCTGGGGTACTGAGGAAAGTTGCTGATTTGTCATTTAGGCTATTAGCTACAGATTATTGATGATAAGCAGTCGGAACCCTCCTGAACTACTGTGATGTGGTTTACTGCCATGGTTTACTACTGCAGGCCCAGGTTTTGAAATGTGATAAGCCTTTAGGTTACTGCAGGTGAGGTCACAAACACGCTCTGCTCCTCTGGGTATAGAAGTACTGTGTCATCGACATCCCATTTCTGAGAATATTTTTATTTTACCTTTATTTAACTAGGCAAGTCAGCTAAGAACGAATTCCTATTTACAATGACAGCCTAGGAACAGTAGGTTAACTGCCTTGTTCAGGGGCAGAACGACAGATTTTTACCTTGTCAGCTCAGGGATTCGACGGTTACAAGTCCAACGCTCTTACCACTAGGCTACCTGCCGCCACAATATCTGCTCTGTCATTATGTCACTGATCTCTAATAGCCCCTGTTGGGTCAGAGTACTGGTCACACACTATTCATTAAGCTGGACATATAGATACCATGTTACCTAGGCTTAGTTAGTTACACTTGGAATTAATGGTGTTATTAACATGTAGGCCTAACTGGGCACTAGCTCACGAATGCTAGACAGCTCAGGGTTACAGTAGCAAGCGTTATACTCAGTCTTATAGAAGGCATTATAGGATGGTGGGCTTATGAATGAATGGACTGAGGTGTATGTATGAAAGAGTCTTGTGGGCGGTTCAGTGTGGGCTGTTCTCTGTCTCACTCGCGTTCACACGCACCACACCTCACATACCACCCACACATCGCCCCATGTGAGTTGAACTGAATTGCCCTACTTGAGTGAGGAAGCCAGTATTCCATGCCTGCACTTGCACATGTTAGTTCCTCCCCTACAACACACTTCTTTTACTATTGTTGTTGTTTACAGTTTGGTCCAGTGGCTGAAGCACAGCAGAAAGGAGTACTGTGAATTATGCAAGCACAGATTTGCTTTCACACCAAGTAAGTACCCGTCCGTGGCTTTGACCTGTCAGTCTAAAAACGTGCTCCGTTGCAAGGGGATGACTTCAGACTGGGAAGCTCTGCCATTGAATACAGTCTTAGAAACCTGTTTTCTAACTGGAACCCAAAAGGGTTATTCAAAGGGTTATCCTATTGGGACAGACCAAAAAACCCTTTTAGGTTCTACACACTTTTAATTATTTTTAAGTCATTTCTCTCTCTAAGTTATTGACTAAGTTTGTAACTTTGAACATGGAGTGTCTCATCCCTCTCTCTCTGTCCCTGCTGTCTGTGCTCCAGTTTACTCCCCAGACATGCCCCCCCGCCTGCCCATCCAGGACATCTGTGCTGGCCTGCTGACCAGTGTGGGCACGGCCATACGATACTGGTTTCACTACACACTGGTAGCCTTCGCATGGCTGGGGGTGGTCCCCCTCACTGCATGTGAGTAGACTGACACACGCGGACACATACACACACCAATGCGTCATCACTTTACTCTTAAGTACAGTATCACTCACATAAGAACCTGTAGACACACACTAAGTAAAGTTTCAGTGTGTTATGGTTTTACAGGATCAGGAGAATTAGAAGTGGACCAGTGTTGTATTACAGTCTGTCATTTCCCAGTTCGGTAAATCCCACTGGTGTGTTTGATTATTTGTACTAGGCTTGTCACGATGCTAACATTTTACAAACGATACGATACCAGGCCAAGTATCACGATTCCGTGAAGAATAACGATACCAAGGTGGTAAAAAATCAGTGGCCTAGCATTCTGTTTGCTCCGTCCCCAGGATGCTTGTTCAAGTTTTCTAAATGTTCTCCAAAAACCTGTAATTGAAATTCACACCTCTACTCAATAAAACACATTGAATTCAGCTGACCACTGTTCAGTATATAATAGAATATTGCATAGAATGGCTGATTTGCTCATATTTGGTGCCATGTGGTGCCAGTATAACAACCTCTCCCTCAACGTGATCAAGACAAAGGAGATGATTGTGGACTACAGGAAAAGGAGGACCGAGCACGCCCCCATTGTCATCGACGGGGCTGTAGTGGAGCAGGTTGAGAGCTTCGAATTCCTTGTTGTCCACATCACCGACAAGCTATCATGGTCCAAGCACACCAAAGCAGTCGTGAAGAGGGCATGACAAAGCCTATTCCCCCTCAGGAGACTGAAAGGTTTTTGCATAGGTCCTCAGATCCTCAAAGTTCTACAGCTGCACCGTGGAGAGCATCCTTCAAATAATATTTTTGCAGGAATCTCCTTGCGAATGATTTTGCCGAAGATTGTATCTCCGCCGGGCTGGGCAACCTGAGCTTTTGCTATCTCATCACTGCCTGGTATGGCAACTGCTTGGCCTCCGACCGCAAGGCACTACAGAGAGTAGTGCGTACGGCCCAGTACATCACTGGAGCCAAGCTTCCTACCATCCAGGACCTCTATACCAGGTGCTGTCAGAGGAAGACCCTAAAAATTGTCAAAGACTCCAGCCACCCTAGTCATAGACTGTTCTCTCTGCAACCGCACAGCAAGCTGTACCGGAGCGCCAAGTCTAGGTCCAAAAGGCTTCTCAACAGCTTCTACCCCACGCCATAAGACTCCTGAACAGCTAATCAAATGGCTACCAAGACTATTTGCATTGCAACCCACTCCCCTTTTACGCTGCTGCTACTCTCTATTTATCTCTACCTACATGTGCATATTGCCTCAATACCTTGACTAACCGGTGCCCCCAGCACATTGATTGACTCTGTACCGGTACCCCCTGTATATAGCCTCAATACTGTTCCTTTACTGCTGCTCTTTAATTATTTGTTACTTTATTTGAATTTTTTTACTTATCGCAAGCAATCAAATGTATTTATAAAGCCCTTTTTACATCAGCTGATATCACAAAGTGCTGTACGGAAACCCAGCCTAAAACCCCAAACAGCAAGCAATGCAGGTGTAGAAGCACGGTGGCTAGGAAAAACTCCCTAGAAAGGCCGGAACCTAGGAAGAAACCTAGAGAGGAACCAGGCTATGAGGGGTGTCAGTGCCGGGTGGAGATTATAACAGAACATGGCCAAGATGTTCAAATGTTCATAGATGACCAGCAGGGTCAAATAATAATAATCACAGTGGTTGTACAGGGTGCAACAGGTCAGCACCTCAGGAGTAAACGCCAGTTGGCTTTTCATAGCTGATCATTCAGAGTATCTCTACCGCTTCTGTTGTCTTTAGAGGGTTGAAAACAGCAGGTCTGGGACAAGGTAGCACGTCCGGTGAACAGGTCAGGGTTCCATAGCCGCAGGCATAACAGTTGAAACTGGAGCAGCAGCACGACCAGGTGGACTGGGGACAGCAAGGATTCATCAGGCCAGGTAGTCCTGAGGGGAGGGAGAGAGAACTTAAATCCACACTGGATAAGAGAGGAGAAATACTCCAGATATAACAGACTGACCCTAGCCCCCCGACACAAACTATTGCACCATAAATACTGGAGGCTGAGACAGGAGGGGTCAGGAGACACTGTGGCCCCATCCAATGATACCGCCGGACAGGGCCAAACAGGAAGGATATAACCCCACCCACTTTGCCAAAGCACAGCCCCCACACCACTAGAGGGATATCTTCAATCACCAACTTACCATCCTGACACAAGGCCGAGTATAGCCCACAAAGATCTCCCCCACGGCACAACCCAAGGGGGGGCGCCAACCCAGACAGGAAGGTCACGTCAGTGACTCAACTCACTCAAGTGAAGCACCCCTCCTAGGGACGGCATGAAAGAGCACCAGTAAGCCAGTGACTCAGCCCCTGTAATAGGGTTTGAGGCAGAGAATCCCAGTGGAGAGAGGGGAACCGGCCAGTCAGAGACAGCAAGGCCGGGTCGTTGCTCCAGTGCCTTTCCGTTCACCTTCACACTCCTGGGCCAGACTATCAAATCAAATCAAAATTATTTATATAGCCCTTCTTACATCAGCTGATATATCAAAGTGCTGTACAGAAACCCAGCCTAAAACCCCAAACAGCAAGCAATGCAGGTGTAGAAGCACGGGGGCTAGGAAAAACTCCCTAGAAAGGCCAAAACCTAGGAAGAAACCTAGAGAGGACCAGGCTATGAGGGGTGGCCAGTCCTCTTCTGGCAGTGCCGGGTGGAGATCATAACAGAACATGGCCAAGATGTTCAAATGTTGATAAATGACCAGCATGGTCAAATAATAGTAATCACAGTGAACAGGTCAGGGATCCATAGCCGCAGGCAGAACAGTTGAAACTGGAGCAGCAGCACGGCCAGGT
Organism: Salvelinus namaycush; assembly: GCF_016432855.1. Taxonomy (NCBI): domain Eukaryota; kingdom Metazoa; phylum Chordata; class Actinopteri; order Salmoniformes; family Salmonidae; genus Salvelinus; species Salvelinus namaycush. The sequence goes on along the minus strand of NC_052339.1, from coordinate 19,813,397 downwards.
GGACTGGGGACAACAAGGAGTCATCATGCCAGGTAGTCCTGAGGCATGGTCCTAGGGCTCAGGTCCTCCAAGAGAGAGAAGGAAGGAAAGAGAGAATTAGAGAGAGCATACTTAAATTCACACAGGACACCAGATAAGACAGGGGAAATACTCCAGATATAACAGACTGACCCTAGCCCCCCGACACATAAACTACTGCAGCATAAATACTGGAGGCTGAGATAGGAGGGGTCAGGAGACACTGTGGCCCCATCTGATGATACCCCCAGACAGGGCCAAACAGGCAGGATATAAGGCCGAGCCCCCACACCACTAGAGGGATATCTTCAACCACCAACCTACCATCCTGAGACAAGGCCGAGTATAGCCCACAAAGATCTCCCCCACGGCACAACCCAAGGGGGGGCGCCAACCCAGACAGGAAGACCACGTCAGTGGCTCAACCCACTCAAGTGACGCACCCCTCCTAGGGACGGCATGAAAGAGCACCAGTAAGCCAGTGACTCAGCCCCTGTAATAGGGTTAGAGGCAGAGAATCCCAGTGGAGAGAGGGGAACCGGCCAGGCAGAGACAGCAAGGGCGGTTCGTTGCTCCAGAGCCTTTCCGTTCACCTTCACACTCCTGGGCCAGACTACACTCAATCATAGGACCTACTGAAGATATGAGTCTTCAATAAAGACTTAAAGGTTGAGACCGAGTCTGCGTCTCTCACATAGGTAGCCAGACCATTCCATAAAAATGGAGCTCTATAGGAGAAAGCCCTGCCTCCAGCTGTTTGCTTAGAAATTCTAGGGACAGTTAGGAGGCCTGCGTCTTGTGACCGTAGCGTACGTGTAGGTATGTACGGCAGGACCAAATCGGAAAGATAGGTAGGAGCAACCAATGTAATGCTTTGTAGGTTAGCAGTAAAACCTTGAAATCAGCCCTTGCCTTAACAGGAAGCCAGTGTAGCGAGGCTAGCACTGGAGTAATATGATAAAAATGTTGGGTTCTAGTCAGGATTCTAGCAGCCGTATTTAGCACTAACTGAAGTTTATTTAGTGCTTTATCTGGGTAGCCGGAAAGTAGAGCATTGCAGTAGTCTAACCTAGAAGTAACAAAAGCATGGATACATTTTTCTGCATCATTTTTGGACAGAAAATGTCTGGGTTTTGCAATGTTACGTAAATGGAAAAAAGCTGTCCTTGAAACAGTCTTGATATGTTCGTCAAAAGAGAGATCAGGGTCCAGAGTAACGCCGAGGTCCTTTTATTTGAGACGACTTTACAACCATCAAGATGAATTGTCAGATTCAACAGAAGATCTCTTTGTTTCTTTGGACCTAGAACAAGCATCTCTGTTTTGTCCGAGTTTAAAAGTAGAAAGTTTGCAGCCATCCACTTCCTTATGTCTGAAGCACAGGCTTCCAGCGAGGGCAATTTTGGGGCTTCACCATGTTTCATTGAAATGTACAGCTGTGTGTCATCCGCATAGCAGTGAAAGTTAACATTATGTTTTCGAATGGCATCCCCAAGAGGTAAAATATATAGTGAAAACAATAGTGGTCCTAAAACGGGACCTTGAGCAACACCGAAATGTACAGTTGATTTGTCAGAGGACAAACTGATATCTTTCCGACAGATAAGATCTAAACCAGGCCAGAACTTGTCCGTATAGACCAATTTGGGTTTCCAATCTCTCCAAAAGAATGTGGTGATCGATGGTATCAAAAGCAGCACTAAGGTCTAGGAGCATGAGGACAGATGCAGAGCCTTGGTCTGACGCCATTAAAAGGTCATTTACCACCTTCACAAGTGTAGTCCCAGTGCTATGATGGGATCTAAAACCAGACTGAAGCATTTCGTATACAGTCGTGGCCAAAAGTTTTGAGAATGATACATTTTCACAAAGTCTGCTGCCTCAGTTTGTATGATGGCAATTTGCATATACTCCAGAATGTTATGAAGAGTGATCAGATTATTTGCAAAGTCCCTCTTTGCCATGAAAATGAACCCCCCAAAAAACATTTCCACTGCATTTCAGCCCTGCCAAAAAGGACCAGCTGACGTCATGTCAGTGATTCTCTCGTTAACACAGGTGTGAGTGTTGACAGGGCTGGAGATCACTCTGTCATGCTGATTGAGTTCGAATGACAGACTGGAAGCT